>NC_053391.1:566652514-566959356 GCF_905171765.1 Bufo bufo | reverse complement strand
TCTGCGGCAATGAGGTATTATTGAAGCCTTCTATTTACAACAGACAAAAGTCAGAGGTAAGCTTACCCTATACTCACCCCATGTGGGACGCCACAAATAGTATTTCACCTTCATACATGTGAGTACTGGACTAGCCTTCGGCAAACTGCACTGTTTATTACGGAACCCTTTTTTTTTTTACCATACTGTAAATTCAAGTCCCAGATTGTAACATTGTATATGAACATGAAGTAGTAACTATAAGCTATATTCCCCAGAGAACTTTTTTTGACCATACTGTGAATTCAAGTCCCAGATTGTAACATTGTATATGAACATGAAGTAGTAACTATAAGCTATATTCCCCAGAGAACTATAAGCTACATGCCTCAGAGAAGTGACTTTGGTATCACTATTGCGGAGTTCCTTCATACAACTGGCAGCATATCTATATCGTCACTTTGATCAATAGATTTTTATTTTTTCCGTGAGCACGTCTGCACTTTAGAGTATACAACCTCTATTTCTGTTGCACTCCTTGTATCTCCTCTGCAATACTCTGGATCTTTTCACTTTTTTATATATATTTTGTATTTTTTTGATTTACACAGATTTGGACGATATTTATTTATTTACCTATAGGTCACAGTTTGAATTTGATATATATTTTTTCTTACACTATTTTGGTATCAAGTAATTTGTTCATCACATCACATTGATGATTCATTCACCTTTTTTTGCCTGAGATCGGAATGAACTCTGCCTGGATCTTAGAACTTGCATCCCAGTAGCTATCCTACAAGCCTATGAGTTGATACCCATTTTTTATTGAATAATCGCAGTGCTACTATTGCTTTGCTCTTGATATATTTCCTATATTTTTCCTATTTTACCTGAAGATATCTGTACGGACATTTTATATATACATATATTTTATATTTCTAGTTACCTTTGATACACACATCCATTTAATAAACTAATTTTAGCGGTGCTATATAAGAGTGCCCACTCATTTTCTTTTTTGCTATTAGACGTTGGTGAACAGAGTGCAGCATCAGTTTGGAGCACCTTGCCATCACCAACCAGAGGGAGAGCCACCCTATACCCCTTTTTTGTATCCCAATCATAGGCTGCCACCTTAGTTGATCTACTTGCAGACGCTCAGTTATACAGTGGGTAGCCCAATCCTCCTATACTGCCTCGGCAGCCTGAATGCCGCTGACCCCACACTGTGCAAGCTTACACGAGGGGTGACCCTGCAGCACCTGAAAACACCGCCCAGGTAAGTATGGACCCCCAGGTCTCTTTTGTCCATGTCAGGGTTCTCTTTCCTGGGGTCCTTCACCATATTCTCAGTTACCGTTTGTCCCCTTCTGTGTCCTCACCTCCCTGACTGCTACAATTCTGCTTTACTTCAGGCCCTACTCCACTGCTCTGTTCTACTATTTTGTGAGCGGTAGCATTAAGCCCTTAAGAGACCGACCTTTCACTGGATTCAGCACAGGGTTGTGCCCTGTTGACTCCTTCCGTCCCCACTGGACTTACATTTTTATTTATTTTTTCCCTTAGGTCTCCCCCATTTCTGCTTTACCACAAGAGCACTATTTTTTATTTTATTTTTTTATTTTTTATTTTTTTAGGTCTTTGTCACACATTACATAGTTTTTACTTTAGTCCCTGAATTTTGTTGGCAGTAGGTCACAATTGGCCGCGTGTTGCTTCTTGGGCACTTCTGTTGGCACGATTGTTCCCATTGGCAGTCGGGAGGGTGATCCTTTGTGTACAATGAGCATCCAGCATGGGCTCGCTCATGCTCTGCTGCCATTCTTCATCAGCTCAGTTCTTCCTAAATTAGCTTCCTGCTGCAGTAGCATCTTCTTTCTTGGTCCAGAAAGTTAGCCCTGAAAGCAAATTTTTTCTTTTCTTTTCTTTTCTTTTTTTCTTCCATACTCCAATATCCTTGATCTTCACGTCCTCTTCCAGGGAAGACCTTTGCAGGCAGCAGCACTTCATTCTGGAGTGACCTTTATTTGCAGTAACTCTCCTTGTCCCATTCACTTTTGCTTGAAAGCCCTGGGCACAATGATCTCTTCATATGAAGCGGTCCTGTATGCTCATTTCCTTACACGTTCTCTTAATCTGTTAATTCTCTCCCACTGAAACAAGTCTCCATTCTGTCTGGATCAGCCAATTTTTCCTCCCCTCCAGGTCTGTCGGGTCCTTCTCTGGTAGCCCTCCTCTCCTTCATTCTCCCTGGGCAAATCTTTTTTGCACTTTTGCCGTCAGTTGATCACCACCAATACAATCCTTAATGGCTGACAAGGACTCTTTGGCAATCTCACATCCAGAGGATATGGTACAAGAAGAGTGTTTTCTCTGGATCAGTCACCTAGAGCTCAGGGTCATCTTAATGGTACTCTCTTACTGGGTATCTTTTTCTTTGGGGTCTCCTGGTCAGGTTCCAGATGGGCAACTCCTTCTTGGTGACCTATCTAAACTTCCATAGGGACACCAAGGGCAGGACAGCAATGTGGGAATCCTCCCAATCTCTTCTGTGGGCAGAGTAACACGTTCCCACTTTTCTTGTCATCCACAAGGATACGTTGGTCCTTCACCCTGTCTTGTCTTTTCTCCCCAAGCTGTTTTCCTCCTTTTATATCTGTGAAGACATTATCCTCCCGTCTTTCTGCCCAAGTCCCTCTCACCTTAGGAAGCATTCAATTCACTACCTTTATGTCAGGGCAGTGGAGTCAGTAGGACTTCCTATTTGTCATTCCGAAAGGCAAGCTTAGGGCTTGGTGACCTCCAAATCTTCCATTTCCAGGAACCATTGTAGTTTTGTGTTACTGCACAATCCACCCGATCAGTTAGGGCTTCCTGGGCGATTCGGCATCAGACATCCTTCCCTCTCTAAGGTTTGCAAAGCTGTTTCCTGGACTTCTATTCATAACATGAAGTTCTGCAGCGGCTGTGTACTAAGCAGTTCTGCATAGCTGTTCTCTTTCCCCCCTCAGGGATATTTATACTTACTGTAAAATCCCTTTCTCATTGTATGCATTGAGGGACACAGATCATGCCCACTCTTCTTTATCCTGTCCTGCTCCCGAGATGTTATTCCTGCGATCAGTACAACTGATTAGCCTAGTGTCTGTGGAGAGGGTGAAGCTTACCTGGACTTATTCATATTGTTAACCTCCTAGTGGCAGCACCTATTCCCATATTTCTGTGTACTCCAATTAATCCAACAACAATGGGATTTTATTGTAAGGACAGACATCGAACTTTTACTTCCCTTTGGCATTATTAAAAGTCAGTGTACTTTCTGGGTATGTTACTTTTGCTGTTTAATTGGTTTCTAAACTTTGGGCAAATGTTGCATAAATCAGTAGTACAGTTGAATATACAAACTTTCTAATATATCTTATCAGTAAAAATTCTTCCAACTCCAAAACTAACATTCTCTGCAAAATACATCTGGAGGGACTAGGTGAACACTCCATTCACTGAGGGATCAGATTAATTGCTGCCCGGAGAAGGAATGAGCTAATAAAGGAGGATAAAATATATTACAAAGTCTTATATTCACCTGGACTACTGCTTTATGCAATTTGCTAAAAGCTATATTTGATATAATTTATTTCTAAATTGTCATAATATGAAACCGCAGCTAAAAAAATTAAAAATAAATGTCTTGAAGGTAAGACGTATGTGAAATGAGGATTTCCTTACCAGATCCAGTGTCATATAACTTGCATACTCTACTGTGTTTTTGGCTCATAATTTGGTTTCATATTTTAGATGTTCTAGAAACTGAGGAGCAGAATCCTGATATTTCTTCAGACATTAGTAGTGAAAGGTAACTTTCTTTATCCCTATATTTTGTTATTAAAATTAAACCTGTCAACATTTTACAAAAAAAAATAATTTTAAGGTAATATTATTAAAGAGGACCTGTCACCACTTCTGACATGTCTGTTTTAATAGCTTCCTGCATTCCCCGCATACTAACAATTCTGGAGCATCTATTCTTATGGCTCTATGTTCTGCCATTCCTCTATTATTTCTACTAGAAGTTATGAATAATTGCTAGCAGAGTGCAGTAAGGGGAGGTAACAAATTGGGGGGGGTGTACCTGCACAGTCTGAAAACGGCAGCACTGATTGGATAGAGTGAATCTGTGCAGGCACACACCCCCAACTGGTTACTTCCCCTCTGTACCCTTACTGAAAGCTAATAGCAATTCATTCATAGCTTCTAGTAGAAAATGGCACAACATACAGACCTAAGAATAGATGTTCCAGAATTGTTATTACATTGGGAATGCATGAAGCTATTAAAACAGGCATATCAGGAGCGGTGAAAAGTCCTCTTTAACTCTTAGAGACCTTATACAAGTCTTTCTTACTGTCCTAAGGTAAAGTTCTCTTGACAGCTGCACTACTAAAAGTCCCATTCAGCCATCCCCAAAAGTCTGTCTGTGGTGTTTTAATTAGGAGCATCTACAAGGTGCTTTTACAATAGGTGCATGCACCCCTGGACCGCTTCAGAGATCCTTATCAGTCAGTGGCTTTAAAAGCATATGACGTCACTAGCATTGATTGTGTTAAAGACATGAACATGGACAAGAGCATTACATTGTTAGAAAGTATCCAGTTGGTGCAAAAATCTGAAAACCACTTTTTTATTCCCTGTATAGACCAAAAGTAGCCACGAAAAGAAGTCGATTCACAGACAGTGATGATGATGAGCCACAAAGGAGTGACCAAGGTTTGTAGTCAGAATTTAAAGACTGTATGTTAAACCCTTTTTTTTAAATGCAGATGTTACACCACTTTATCTTTGCTGTAAACCAGACCTGTAGAATCCATCTTAAAGAGGGTTCTCCAAGATTTGGATATTCTTGGGCTATCCTCAGGATAGGCTATCAACATAAGATTGATGGGACTTTTGGGGACACCCACCGAGCAGTTGTTTGAAGAGGCCATGGTACTCCATGAACGCCTAGGCCACTTGACATTAAGTTAATCAGGCATATGGCTTAGGCACAGCTCAGTCTCATTCAAGTGAATGGGCCTGAGCTGCAACACCAAGCACAACCGCTATCCAATGGATGGCTCTGTGCTTGGTAAGTTGAGGAGATCACTGCTTTGTCAAACAGCTGATCGGCTGGGGTCCCAGGAGTCAGGCCCCCACTAATCTCATTGATGACCTATCCTAAGGATAGGCCATCCATATCAAAATCCCAGAGAGCCTCTTTAAAGAAAACCTATCGCCACAGAATAATTTCTTTGTATGTAGTGCAATCTTCAGGCACATGTTACAAAGCAGAAAGAACTGAGCAGATTGATATGTAGTTTTGTGCGAAAATATTCAGCAAAAATTTTACATTTTTAGAACATTTAAGGCTCAGCTATAACTTGCTGATAACAGCTAAATAGACCATCTTGAGCTCAGAAAGTGTATAAAATTGCAAGTTTTATTAAATCTTTTCCATAAAACGATATACCGTATTTTCCACCCTATAAGACGCACCGGCCCATAAGACGCACCTAGGTTTTTGAGGAGGAAAATAAGAAAAAAAATATTTTGAACCAAAAGGTGTGCTTTTGGTGGGTTTTGAACTAATTGTGGTCTGTTATGGGGGATCTGTGGATGGCGCACTGTTATGGGGGATCTGTGGATGGCGCACTGTTATGGGGGATCTGTGGGTGACACACTTATGGGGGATCTGTGGATGGCGCACTGTTATGGGGGATCTGTGGATGGCGCACTGTTATGGGGGGATCTGTGGATGGCGCACTGTTATGGGGGATCTGTGGATGGCGCACTGTTATGGGGGATCTGTGGATGGCGCACTGTTATGGGGGATCTGTGGATGGCGCACTGTTATGGGGGATCTGTGGGGGACGCACTGTTATGGGGGATCTGTGGGGGACGCACTGTTATGGGGGATCTGTGGGGGACGCACTGTTATGGGGAATCTGTGGGGGACGCACTGTTATGGGGATCTGTGGGGGACGCACTGCTATGGGGGATCTGTGGGTGGCTCTTATTGGGGTCTCTGGATGGCACTGTTATGGGGATCTGTGTATGACATATATAGCATCTTATGATATGTGACATCCACAGATCCCCTCCATAAGTGTCCCTGTAGTGAATGACCCTCAATACAGGGGGTGGGGGTCGCATCTGCTTTTATAATGACAGCAGGGCCCGTGCAGTGACTGTATTCTACTACACGAGCCCCGCTCACTGTATAATCGTATCTCTAATAGTTAATTGTTATGTATATAATCGCATAATCAGCGCCTGTATACTTACAACTACAAGCGCTCGGTAGGTAGCAGAGAGGAGGCAGGTCGGGAGGACGGGCACTGGCAGCGTGAGTCACTACGTCACGCGCCTGCGCCGCCTGCTTCATTCATAAAGTGGGCGGTGCAGGCGCGTGACGTAGTGACTCACGCTGCCAGCGCCCGGCCTCCCACCTCTCTGCTACCTACCGAGCGCTTGTAGTTGTAAGTATACAGGCGCTGATTATGCGATTATATACATAACAATTAACTATTAGAGATACGATTATACAGTGAGCGGGGCCCGTGTAGTAGAATACAGTCACTGCACGGGCCCCGCTGTCATTATAAAAGTAGATGCCGGCCCCCAGCCCCTCCTCCCTCACAGCTGATACACCCGCTGCGCGGCATCGTGTGTCTTATAGGGCTAAAAATACGGTACCGTATTTTTTTTTTAACTAGAAGACGCACCTTATTTGGAGTAGGAAAATAAATAAGAAAAAAGCCCTGCAAATCGAGGACTTGCTGCTTTCTGCACTGCTTATTCCAGCCCGCGCTGCACTGTGACCTGACGTCACACAGCGTCAGGTCATTGTGTGCGCCTATGTGCACTACGTCCTGATGCTTACGTGCTCACAACACAGTGCAGAGTGGGACCCGGAAGACTAGGGAGGGCGAGTACAACCAGTGCAGCGCTGCCCTCACCTCCCTGTGCCTCACGCATGCTGATAACTGCTTCCATACTATTATAGACCGAAGAATATGGTATCAATCTGCTCAGCTCCTCCTGCTCTATAACATGTTGTCTGCAGATTGCACTAACTTTAATTGGTGACTTCCTCTTTAACTTATTTGATTGCTTAAAGTTTCTTAAACTTCTACTACTCTGGTGTCACCAGCCAATCCATATTTTCCCTCAGCAGTGAACATGTACTACAGGTAACGCCAAATGTCACTGTGCGGTGCCTTTATTGCCCTCTACAGCACCTATTAAATGCCACCATGCGGTACACAGAATTCTCCAGAGTAACAATATATCAAAATATCTCCCCAGCAGCACTAGATACCACAAGGCAACACAGATTACCTTCATAGCAGTGTCAGGTACCACAGTACAGCACAAAATATCTCCCCATCAGTATCAGATACCACAATGCAACACATAATATCTCCAAAGGACAAAATACCTTCCTATCAGTGCCAGAAACCACAGTAAAATACAAAATACCTCCCCAGCAGCACCAAATACAACATTGCAGCACATAATACACAACTGAGACAAGTGTCCACGTGTACAATTGTGGGGGTTGGGATGAATCTTACATATACAATGGATATAAAAAGTCTACACACCCCTTTTAAAATGTCAGGTTTTTGTGATGTAATTTTTTTTTTTACAAAGATAAATCATTTCAGAACTTTTTCCACCTTTTAATGTGACCTATAAACTGTACAACTCAATAGAAAAACAAACTGAAATCTTTTAGGTAGAGGGAAGAAAAAAATATAAAAATAATATGGTTGCATAAGTGTGCACACCCTTAACCCCTTAGGGACCGGGCTCATTTTCACCTTAAGGACCAGGCCATTTTTTGAAAATCTGACCAGTGTCACTTAATCATTTTTATTTATAAAAAGAAATACCAAATTTGCCCAAAATTTAGAAAAATTAGCAAATTTCCACGTTTCAATTTCTCTACTTCTATAATACATAGTAATACCTACAAAAATAGTTATTACTTTACATTCCCCATATGTCTACTTCATGTTAGGATCATTTTGGGAATGACATTTTATTTTTGGGGGACGTTACAAGGCTTAGAGGTTTAGAAGCATATCTTTATATTTCTGACATTTTCAAAAACCAACTTTTTAAGGACCAGTTCAGGTCTATAGTCAGTTTGTGAGGCTTACATAATAGAAACCACCCAAAAATGACCCCATTCTAGAAACTACACCCCTCAAGGTATTCATTTTATTTATTTATTTATTTTATAAATCTTTATTAGATTTTTTTCAGCCGATTACAAAAGTTGTTCAATATTCAATTATTACCTTTATGTACAATTAATAAAATTTTTACAATCATTGAAAAAAAATTATTCAATATTCAATTATTTCATTTATATCCCAACCCCCCTCCCTTGCGCGCCGCATGCTCCAAAAAAAAAAAAGTTTTTTCCCCTCCCGCTCTCCTTCCTCCTCATCGTCTCCAATCTCCCTGCCACCACATCCCATGATCTCCACTCTCCCAAAATCCGCTTAGTTTTTATTTAACCATTTCTGCCATAATCTGGCAAATCTATATTTTTCCTTTTTACCTCCCAGATGAAATTCCTCTCTAGCGAGCGAGACTCTGGTGGAGCTCTCCCATTCTTTAACCGTGGGGGCACCACTCTCCCCCCCCCCCCCCCCCCAGTGATCAATAATACATTTCCTGGCCTCCCCTCAAGGTATTCAAATCAGATTTTACAAACTTTGTTAACCCTTTAGGTGTTCCACAAGAATTAATGGAAATAGAGATACAATTTCAAAATCTCACTTTTTGGGCAGATTTTCCATTTTAATAATTTTTTTCCAGTTACAAAGCAAGGGTGAACAGCCAAACAAAGCTCAAAATTTATGGCCCTGATTCTGTAGTTTACAGAAACACCCCATATATGGTCGTAAACTGCTGTACGGGCACACGGCAGGGGCGCAGAAGGAAAGGAATGCCATACGGTTTTTGGAAGGCAGATTTTTCTGGACAGTTTTTTTGACACCATGTCCCATTTGAAGACCCCCTGATGCACCCCTAGAGTAGAAACTCCAAAAAAGTGACCCCATTTTAGAAACTACGGGATAGGGTGGCAGTTTTGTTGGTGCTAGTTTAGGGTACATATGATTTTTGGTTGCTCTATATTACACTTTTTGTGAGGCAAGGTAACAAATAGCTGTTTCGGCACCGTTTTAATTTTTTTATTTACAACATTCATCTGTCAGGTTAGATCATGTAGTATTTTTATAGAGCAGATTGTCACGGACGCGGCGATACCCAATATGTGTACAATTTTTTTTAATTTATGTCATAAAGTTTTACACAATGATTTCATTTTTGAAACAAAAAAAAAAATCCTGTTTTAGTGTCTCCATAGTCTGAGAGCCATAGTTTTTGGGTGATTATCTTGGGTAGGGTATGATTTTTGCGGGATGATATGACTGGCACTATTTTGGGGTGCGTATGACTTTTTGATTGCTTGCTATTACACTTTTTGTGATGTGAGGTGACAAAAAATGGCTTTTTTTTATTTTTTACGGTGTTCATCTGAGGGGTTAGGTCATGTGATATTTTTATAGAGCAGGTTATTATGGACGCGACGATACGTAATATGTATACTTTTTTTTATTTACTTAAGTTTTATACAATAACAGCTTTTTTAAAATCAAAAAAATTATGTTTTAGTGTCTCTATTCTGAACCATAGTTTTTTTTATTTAATTTTTTTTGGGCGATTGTCTTAGGTAGGGGCTCATTTTTTGCGGATGAGGTGACAGATTGGTACTATTTTGGTGGGCATACACCTTTTTGATAGCTTGCTGTTGTACTTTTTGTGATCTAAGGTAACAAAAAAAAAAATGGTTTATTTAGCAGTTTTTATTTTTTTTACGGTGTTCATCTGAGGGCTTAGGTCATGTGATATGTTTATAATTTTTTTTTTTTGGGGGGGGGGGCAACGGCGGCGACTTTATTTTTCCCACTTTTTTTTTTTTCCACTTTTTTTTTTGGTACCACTTTGGGACTTCAACTTTTGGGTGTCTAATCCACTTTACAATGCATTCCAATACTTCTGTATTTGAATGCATTGGCTGTATGAGTAATACGTATGTATTACTCATACAGCTTCCGGCCTGTGAGATCCAGGGGGCTGGATCTCACAGGCTCGTCACCGGAAGGCAGCGCCGGTGCCTAAGTAGGCACCTTGTTCCGATCACCGCCCGCCGGGCGGCAGTGATCGGAACTACACATGACGTACCGCTACGTCATGTGTCCTTAAGTACCGGGACATCATGCCGTACCGGTACGTCATATATGTCCGGAACAGGTTAAACTAATACTTTGTTGAAGCACCTTCTGATTTTATTACAGCACTGTCTTTTTGGGTATGAGTCTATCAGCATGGCACATTTTGACTTGGCAAGATTTGCCCACTCTTTGCAAAAACACTCCAAATCTGTCAGATTGCGAGAGCATCTCCTGTGCACAGCCCTCTTCAGATCAACCCCACAGATTTTCAATCGGATTCAGGACTGGGCTCTGGCTGTAGTTCCTCTTCATGTTCATCTTTCTAGCAGAAGCCTGAAGGTTTTGTGCCAATATTGACTGGTATTTGGAACTGTTCATAATTCTTTCTAGCTTAACTAAGGCCCCAGTTCCAGCTGAAGAAAAACCGCCCCAAAGCATGATGCTGGCACCACCATGCTTCACTGTGGGTATGGTGTTGTTTTTGCTCCAAACATATCTTTTGAAATTATGGCCAAAAAGTTTAACCTTGGTTTCATCAGACCATAACACCTTTTCCCACATGCTTTTGGGAGACTTGATGTGTTTTTGCAAAATGTAGCCTGGCTTGGATGTTTTTCCTTGTAAGAAAAGGCTTTCGTCTTGCCACTCTACCCCATAGCCCAGACATATAAAGAAAACGGGAGATTGTTGTCAAATGTACCACACAGCCAGTACTTGCCAGATATTCCTGCAGCTCCTTTAATGTTGCTGTAGGCCTCTTGGTAGCTTCCCAGACCAGTTTTCTTCTCGTCTTTTCATAAATTTTGGAGGGACGTCCAGTTCTTGGCAATGTCACTGTTGTGCCATATTTTCTCCACTTGATGATGACTGTCTTCACTGTGTTCCATGGTATATCTAATGCCTTGGAAATTCTTTTGCACCCTTCTCCTGACTGATACCTTTTAACAATGAGATCCCTCTGATGCTTTGAAAGCTCTCTGTGGACCATGGCTTTTGCTGTGGGATGCGACTAAGAAAATTTCAGGAAAGACCAACTAGAGCAGCTGAACTTTATTTGGGGTTAATCAGCAGCACTTTAAATGATGGCAGGTGTATGCTGACTCCTATTTAACATGATTTTGAATGTTATTGCTTAATTCAGAACTCCGCTACATCACCAGTTTTAAGATGGTGTGCACACTTATGCAACCACATTATTTTAGTTTTGTTTGGTTTTCTTCCCTCCACCTAAAAGATTTCAGTTTGTTCTTCAATTGAGTGGTACAATTTATAGGTCACATTAAAGGTGGAAAAAAGTTCTGAAATGATTTATCTTTGTCTCATTAAATTTTTTTTTACAGCACAGAAACCTGACATTTTAACAGGGGTGTGTAGACTTTTTATATCCACTGTATATGGCTGCCGTCAAGGAGAAGAGCTTTTTCTCTTTTTGTGTTGTGTATCGATCACCATTGAAACAGAAAGTTTCTTCTGATATGTTGACCAGTATGGTCTCCTCTTAGTTGGTACAGTAGTGTTCAAAAAATTAGCAGTGAGTTTTTAAAAAATGAAAATAAATCTCAAGATCATTATAGTAACTTTTATTTTCATAAATGCAAATGCACTGGAAATGCTACACATTCAATTCCCAAACAAATCAGTAACATAACTTATCCAGTGTGTTTATTCTTTACAAAATGTAAAGAAAAAGGAATATTGGGCTAGATCTATATACATCTATCTATAGACGCGCAGACGCGTCTGAAAAAGTATTTATATCCCTTGGACTTTTCCTCATTTTTTCACGTTACAAGATTACATTTTTAATAAATAAAAATCTGAAAAGAATTGCATGCATACCCCAAATAAAATGGTGTGACCAATTCCCTTCAGAAGTCAACTAATTAGTAAATAGAGTTCACCTGTATATAATTTATTCTCAGTATAACTACAGCTGTTCTGTGGAGACCTCAGAGTGAGAGAGAACATTAGTGATCAAACAGCATCATGAAAACCAAGGAACACACCAGACAGGTCAAGGATAAAGTTGTGGCAAAGTGTAATGAGTTAGGTTATAAAAAAAAATAATATATCCCAAGTTTGAACATCTCCAGGAGCAATCTATCATCTGAGAATGGAAGGAGTATGGCATAGATGTCAACCTACCAAGATGTGGCTGTCCACCTAAACTGACAGCCTAGGCAAGGTGAGCGCTAATTTGAGAAGCAGACAAAGAGGACCATGGTCACTCTGGAGATGCTGCAGAGATCCACAGCTCAGGTGGGAGAATCTGTCCACAGGATTAGGGTCGGCGTCAGCACCTGGCATACCCAGGCAAGTGCCGGGGCCCACTGTTCTTTAGGGGGCCCACTCGTTTCCTCACTACAAAATTGCTGGCGGTCACAGTCCCTTTAAACATCACCCGGCCTTGACATACTGCCCTTGCGCTGCCTGTTCATGATGTCACTGTGCAGGATGTCTAGGCGGGTGGAGCGTCTGCGCGTGAGTACAGCCTGTACTGCTGGGGTGGGGATCAGCAGTAATTTACAAAGCACAGATTACATGCGGAAGACGGATCACAGCAGGGGAGTAGGCGGAGCTTATGAGCAGAAGACAGCAAAGCAGCCGA
This sequence comes from Bufo bufo, assembly GCF_905171765.1. Taxonomy (NCBI): domain Eukaryota; kingdom Metazoa; phylum Chordata; class Amphibia; order Anura; family Bufonidae; genus Bufo; species Bufo bufo. The sequence continues at coordinate 566,946,477 of NC_053391.1, read as the reverse complement.
AGAAGCCAGGAGTTGTATTATGATCAGATGACCAGTCACATGAGGGGGCGGGGCTTATCAGTGTGTGGCGCGGAACTGGGCTGTGAGGGAAGGAAGTGGTGATTAACTGGTTTCAGACAGACTTGTAGTTCTCTCCTTGCTGAGCCTTATATTTCTCTGCCCTTGTACTTCTTTTCAGTACTGTCCTCTGGTAATCAATAATGACAGCCTGGACATGCTGAGCCTTGTAGTTCTCTGCTATACTATCCACCAGTACTGTCCTCTGGTAATCAGTAAGGTCAGCCTGGACATGCGGAACCTTGTAGTTCTCTGCTATAGCTATAGTATCTACCAGTACTGTCCTCTTGTAACCAATAGTGACAGGCTGGACATGCTAAGCTTTGTTGTTCTTTGCTGTTATGCTCCCTCCCAGTATTGTCCTCTCGTAATCCATAATGATAGGCTGGACATGCTGAGACTTGTAGTTCTCTGCCATACTTTCTACCAGTACTGTCCTCTGGTAATTGGTAATGACAGGCGCGAGCTGTGTGCAGGTACTAAAGTAATCCTATTCTGCTGCACACTGCCTGTGCAAATCTGTGGCTGCTGGACTGCTGATAGTAGTCTGCAGCCTGCCCTGCTGTGTCCCAAATTAAAATATCATCATATTTATTGTTTTTGGGCATTAAGAGCACAGGGGCAAGCAGCAGCATTGTGCCATTGGCATTCATATTGATATTTATTTTCATATTCAATGTCTGTCTGTTTATCTTTAGAGGGTGTACAGTAAAAATTGAATACTGTGAGTAGACCTAAGGGATTAAAACACTGGGTAGATAAAAAAAATAGGGGCATAATGATTGATTCACATACATCCACTCTGTAGCGTGTTCTGTCTATTGTATTTGGCAACATCTATAATACTTGCAATTTCATTGCCGCGTGTGTTGTACAAAATGCCACAAGAGGACCCACTGAGGCTTTATCGCCCAAGGGCTCACATGAACCTGGAGTCGGTCTGCACAGGATCACTATTAGTCGTGTACTCCACAAATCTGGCCTTTATGGAGAAGTGGCAAGAAGAAAGCCATTTTTGAAAGCAGGAAGTCCTGTTTGCAGTTTGTCACAAGCCACGTAGGGGACAAAGCAAACATGCGGAAGGTGCTCTGGTGAAATGAGACCAAAGTTGAACTTTTTGACATAAATGCAAAACTATGTGTGTGGTGGGAAATTAACACTGCAAGTTACCCTGAACACACCATCCCGATTGTGAAACGTGGTAGTGGCAGCATCGTGCTATGAGGATGCTTTTCTTCAGCAGGGACAGGGAAGCTAGTCAGAGTTGATGGGAAGATGGATGGAGCGGAGGTTCACCTTCCAGCAGGACAATGACTTACAGACAGAGCTGTAAACCATTTCATACAGCCAGAGCTACAATGGAATGGTTTAGATCAAAGCATATACGTGTGTTAGAATCGCCTAGTCAAAGTCTAGATGTAAATCCTATTGAGAATCTGTGGCCTGACTTCAGATGCTCTCCATCCAATCTGTCTAAGCTTGAACTACACTGCTCAAAAAAATAAAGGGAACACAAAAATAACACATCCTAGATCTGAATTAATTAAATATTCTTCTGAAATACTTTGTTCTTTACATAGTTGAATGTGCTGACAACAAAATCACACAAAAATAAAAAATGGAAATCAAATTTTCAACCCATGGAGGTCTGGATTTGGAGTCACCCTCAAAATTAAAGTGGAAAAACACACTACAGGCTGATCCAACTTTGATGTAATGTCCTTAAAACAAGTCAAAATGCTCAGTAGTGTGTGTGGCCTTCACGTGCCTGTATGACCTCCCTACAACGCCTGTGCATGCTCCTGATGAGGTGGCGGATGGTCTCCTGAGGGATCTCCTCCCAGACCTGGACTAAAGCATCTGCCAACTCCTGGACAGTCTGTGGTGCAACGTGACGTTGGTGGATAGAGCGAGACATGATGTCCCAGATGTGCTCAATTGGATTCAGGTCTGGGGAACGGGCGGGCCAGTCCATAGCATCAATACCTTCATCTTGCAGGAACTGCTGACACACTCCAGCCACATGAGGTCTAGCATTGTCTTGCATTAGGAGGAACCCAGGGCCAACAGCACCAGCATATGGTCTCACAAGGGGTCTGAGGATCTCATCTCGGTACCTAATGGCAGTCAGGCTACCTCTGGCGAGCACATGGAGCGCTGTGCGGCCCTCCAAAGAAATGCCAGGCAACACCATTACTGACCCAATGCCAAACCGGTCATGCTGGAGGATGTTGCAGGCAGCAGAACGTTCTCCACGGCGTCTCAAGACTCTGTCACGTCTGTAACATGTGCTCAGTGTGAACCTGCTTTCGTCTGTGAAGAGCACAGGGTGCCAGTGGCGAATTTGCCAATCTTGGTGTTCTCTGGCAAATGCCAAATGTCCTGCACGGTGTTGGGCTGTAAGCTCAACCCCCACCTGTGGACGTCGGGTCCTCATATCACCCTCATGGAGTCTGTTTCTGACCGTTTGAGCAGACACATGCACATTTGTGGCCTGCTGGAGGTCATTTTGCAGGGCTCTGGCAGTGCTCCTCCTGTTCCTCCTTGCACAAAGGCGGAGGTAGAAGTCCTGCTGCTGGGTTGTTGCCCTCCTACGGCCTCCTCCACGTCTCCCGATGTACTGGCCTGTCTCCTGGTAGCGCCTCCATGCTCTGGACACTACGCTGACAGACACAGCAAACCTTCTTGCCACAGCTCGCATTGATGTGCCATCCTGGATAAGCTGCACTACCTGAGCCACTTGTGTGGGTTGTAGACTCCGTCTCATGCTACCACTAGAGTGAAAGCACCGCCAGCATTCAAAAGTGACCAAAACATCAGCCAGGAAGCATAGGAACTGAGAAGTGGTCTGTAGTCACCACCTGCAGAACCACTCCTTTATTGGGGGTGTCTTGCTAATTGCCTATAATTTCCACCTGTTGTCTATCCCATTTGCACAACAGCATGTGAAATTGATTGTCACTCAGTGTTGCTTCCTAAGTGGACAGTTTGATTTCACAGAAGTGTGATTGACTTGGAGTTACATTGTGTTGTTTAAGTGTTCCCTTTAATGTTTTTGAGCAGTGTATTTTACAAAGAAGAATGGGCAAAAATTTCTGGGTCTAGATGTGCAAAGCTGGTAGAGACATATCCCAAAAGACTTGCAGCTGTAATTGCAGCAAATGGTGGTCCTACAAAGTATTGAATACAAATGCATTCCACACTTTCCAGATTTGTATTTATTAAAAATTCTGAAAACCATGTATCATTTTCTTTTCACTTCACACATACTTGCTACTTTGTGTTGGTCTGTGACAGTGATGGCTAACCTCTGGCACTCCAGCTGTGGTGAAACTACAACTCCCAGCATGCTCCATTCATTTCTATGGAGTTCTGAGAACAGCCAAGCAAGTTTGCATCTAAGGGTACTTTCACACTTGCGTTGTGAAGATCGGGCAGGCAGTTCCGTCGCCGGAACTGCCTGCCGGATACGGAAATCCGTGTGCAAATGGAAATCATTTGTAGACTGATCCGGATGTGGATCCATCTAACAAATACATTGAAACACTGGATCTGTCTCTCCGGTGTCATCCGGAAAAACGAATCTGGTATTTATTTTTTTGCATTTTTAAAGGTCTGCCCATGCGCAGACCGGAAAACCGGATCCGTTTTTCCAGAACACTCGGTGTCTGTTCCGGCATTAATGCATTTCAATGGCAAGTGTTACGGTATTTTCTCCGTCCAAAATTCCGGAAGACTGACGTAACTAAAGACATCCTGATGCTTACTGAACGGATTGCTCTCCATTCAGAATGCATTAGGATAAAACTGATCAGTTTCTTTCCGGTATTGCGCCCCTGTGAGGGAATTCAATACTGGAAAACTTTAATGCTGGTGTGAAAGTACTCTTAGGTGGTGTAGTTTTACCACAGCTGGAGTGTCTGAGGTTAGCCATCACAGGTCTATGACCTCAAATCCAAGTAAAATCATTTAAGTTTGTGGGTGTAACGTGAAAATGTGGAAAAGTTCAAGGAGTATAAATACTTATTCAAGGCACTGTACATAAATTACATAAATACATCTATGTATACACAAACATGCACACATTCACTTTGTAGGGAGGAACCTTTATCTTTGGATGGGGAGGAGAGCAAGGGGCAGTGCTGGAGCCTTTATTTTCAGTCAGAAGGGGTGTTGTGCAGCTACACAGTACCGATTCTTTGTGTAGCTGGCTAGAAGGGTTAGGACCTCTCCTCCTATGAAGCTGCTGCTGCTCCTGCAGGAAGTTACGAACCAACACTGATCTGTACTTTGGGCAGTCATTGGCCTGTCAGGAGTCTCAGACCCTGGATGACCGCCCAAAACAGACTTATTGTGATCCGCCATTGGCACCCGGTTAAGGAGCTAAAGCTCTCTTCTATAATCCATATTCTATATAAAGAATAATCTATTTCCACGTTGTCAGACTTGTCATGTGAGAAAATAGAGCAAAAACCTTTGTTTTTCAATTCATTCAGACAAACAACCAAAGCCATCTGGGGACGATACTGATTCAGAAAATGAAGATTTTCAGCCAACTAAGAAAAAACGTCTTCGCATTGAGGATGAGGATGAAGATGAAGACTAGTTTCTGCTGCTATTAGAGCAATAGTGATGACCAATGTGTGCTATCTAGATGTCCCAGCCTCCTGTCTTACATTATGTATATGTTTTACCCTGACGTGTAACGGGAGCCGATGCATTTGAACTGCTTAGAAGAAAACACCAGTTGGGTGTGTTTTACGAAAAAAATTATGGTTCGGTTTTAAAATATTTTTCCCATATGTCTGGAATATTAATACCATTGAAGTAATTGTTTTACTATTGCCAAACAAGAATGTTCTTCTGTGTTTTTATAGTTACGTTTTCTGAACTGGATTAAATGTTTAGTGGATATGACAATAAAATTCTGTATGTCATTGCTTACAGATCAATGCCTTCTTTACATATTAAGTACTATTAAATTATAAGTCTAATTTCACACTAGAGCTCATCAGATCTGGAAGGCTATTGCAGCAGGGAACAGTCTGCCAGATCTGTTTTCAGCATTGCCGGAGGCCACATGGATGCTGTCTGACCCCATTAACTATAATGGGGACTGGTGGAGATCTGGCCACAACCTGGTAAATATGCTCACAATCAGCCGGACAAATACCGCTCGGCATATTTGCTGGGTTGCGGCCGGATCTGCGCCGGACGGCATCCATGTTGCTTCTGGCAACGCTGGATACAGAGAGATCTAGCAGGCTATTCCCTGCCGAATCTGACAAATGCTAGCATAAGAAAATTAATTTGTGTAATCATTCGTATGTTATTATTTTGGACACACATTTATTTATTTTTTTTATTTTATTTTTTTACATCAATCATGGTATTGTTAAAGTCGCTCTCAATTAGAGCCAAAGATGTTTGCTCTGCTGCTCCAAATTGGTAGCTTAATCCTAGGATTTTACATGCATGGAAGAAACGACACTGACACCAAGCAGGGTCAAGGTAGTTCTCTCTTTATTAAAGGAAGATGAGCAGTATATATGTACATCTGAGGGGGCTTCCCCCCGAGGCTCATGGCATCGTTCCATTGGTTAGAAGATATCAGCAAAGAAGGAGATAACACTTAGCATCTTTGGTATGTGAAAAATGTAAGCATTCTAGGTACCAGCAGCCATATTGTAATGGCTTCACACTAACAGCAGTGTAGCCTACGTCATGACACATCAGTGAGGAGAGTCCTCTTAGATAGGCAAACCCTTTGTGCTTTGTTTCCAACTTGACTAAGGCGTTGTCCGAGAGCTGGAGGAAATGGGAGCCAACTTAACTTCTGAAGAATGATTTCCACATCTCTATCAGTATAACTCCTTTAAATATAGTTCAGAATATGCAGTTTTAGAGAAGTAGTACTCCCCATAGGGTTATGCCAGTTACCCAAACACAATTGCACATCACATTATTTTAACCGTTTGACGAAAGAGGATGAGAATATTTGTACTAAACAGTGGGTCCTTGCTGCATTAGGATGAGCGTTCTCGTCCTGCCGTTAACCGACCCTTCCCGACATGCAGCATCGATTAGCTGCAAGGGCCCAGCTGTTACTGAAAACACTTATACCGGTGGATTAACCCCTTATATGTTGCAATCAACATTGATCGCGGCATATAGGAGGTTCGCAGACAGAGGGGGCTTCCTCTGTAAACGCTGTGATTGCGTGGTCCCGATGTTTGCCATGGATGCCTCAAGCCTTGCAAAGGCCTATGTAATACATTGGCAGTACATGTATTGTACTACATTGAAACGGATCAGACCCTGAAATGTTGAAGTCCCATACTGGGGGACACACAAAAAGTAAGTAAAAAAAAAAAAAGCAAATAAAGTGTCCTTTCCCATAATTAAGCCATGTACAATAAAATGTCACATGATCTACCCCGTCAGATCAACGCCATAAAAAAAAAGACAAAATAGCCATTTTTGGTCACATTGCCTTACAAAAATTGTAATAGAAAGCAATCAAAAAGTACTATGTACCCCAAAATGGTACTAATGAAAACATTAACTCACCCCACACAAGAAGATCAGCAGTAAAATAAAAAATATGGCAATGAAAAAATTGTTTTATTGTGTAATTAAAGGCATATTGGGTATTGCAGAAATAAAAGGATAAAGTCTCTATTGAAAATACTTGTCCTCTCTAGCGCTGCAAATCCAAAAGACAATGTGGGAAAAGTCCGCTATGTGAGTAAATGTAGGAGAGGATTGCGCTGCAGGAAAGAAATCTTTTTTGTGGATAAAAGTTCCCTTTTGAAAGTCTTCAACCAATGGGATCACAAACCAACCTCACAATCCTTCACTGGTATGGAAACCTGTGGTATAAAGAAAAACGCACTATGATGTAGCGAGTTCAGGCACCTGACGCACCATGTGAATAGGATATACTCACAAGATTCCAGATAGGTAAGTGCACGTAGAGATCTAAAAGGTGTCTCCTATAGGGCTCTGCTGAAAGGAGAAAACTATAGTGTAGTATGTAAAGACACGGTGCACGCCTGCAAACAGATTGTACTCACAGAACTTCACTGGAAAAGTGCATGAAAGGATCCTGACAAAATCTTCACAGACAGCTGGGCAGATCGAACAAGCGGAGGTCCAGGGGCGTCGGTATAGGAAATCCCAAATATCAATCGACAGATTGAATATTTCTTGATATACATAGATACATTAGAAAATTGAATATAGCTAAGTATCATTTGAATTTACAACCATCCCTGCCGGCAAATATTGTGACTACTACAGGGGTCGTGCATACTGATCTGCGTAGTAGATCTAAATTTTGCCCAAAAAATAAAAATAACGAGTGCATTGATGCTTTCAAACGTAGCCTCCTAAACGAATTAGAGAAGATAGATTATAAACCTAAAAAACAGAATCTCTCTAGGGGGGAAAAGGAGGCATTAAAACAGTTGGAAAGGAATGATACGATAGTGATTAAACCGGCTGACAAGGGGGGAGGAGTTGTCATAATGGATGTTGACCAATATACTAGGGAAATGGATAGACTGCTTTCTGATGGAGACACCTATTTAGTTTTGAAGAATAACCCACTTGTTCTGTTCAAGGGACAACTGGAGGTTATCCTAAAGAAGGGTTTGGAGAAGAAAGTGTTAAACAAGAAAGAATTTGAATATCTTTTCCTCAAATGCCCTGTTACTCCTGTCATCTATTTTTTGCCAAAAATGCATAAGGATCCCATCAATCCACCAGGGAGACCTATTGTTTCAGGGATTAATTCCCTGAACAGTAGGGTGTCCGAGTATATCGATTTCTTTTTGCAAAAATACGTGACAGTGGCTCCCTCTTACCTCAAAAATTCCACCGATGTCATTGATCTAATAAATGACATTGGTGAGGTACATGGACCAGTGTGGTTGGCCACAGTTGATGTTTCATCTCTTTATACCTGCATCCCTCAGATTTTGGGTATCAGAGGGGTCCAGGAAGCATTGGATAAAGATCCAGATATGGGGTCAGATCAAAAAAGTTTTATTTTGGAGTGTGTAGTTTTTTGTCTTACTCACAATTATTTTCTTTACAAAGATATTTTTTATCTGCAGCACTCTGGCGTGGCGATGGTGGCGAAATTCGCCCCAAGCCTCGCCAACCTTTTTATGACTATGTGGGAGAGGGAGAATATTGACCAGATCCTCAAAAAAGATTTAGAAGGGGGGCACCTATTAGTGTGGCGAAGGTATATAGACGACTGCCTTCTCATCTGGTCAGGTGAGAAGGAGGGTCTAGATGCCTTTATAGCGGGCATTAACGTTAATAATTTTAATTTAAAATTCACCAGCAGTATTAGTGCTACTTCTGTAGATTTCCTCGATTTGGCCATCTTTGTGGAAGATGGCAGATTCAAGACTAAGACCTTCTTCAAAAGTGTGGATGTGAACACGTATATTGAGCTTAATAGTTGTCATCATCCATCATGGCTTAAAAATATTCCCAAAAGTCAATTCCAGCGCATCTCAAAAAACTGTAGTAAGGTAGAGAGAGGACTATAGAGAACAGGGACAGATGGTCAAAAATAGATTTCTGGAAAAAGGATACGAAAAAGAATTTTTAGATCACTGTAAGGATGAGATAGAACAAAGACGCACCAATACTAAACCACAGACAACCAATAATAAAAAAGAATTTATTAAGGATTTTAGATATACATTTCTGACCCAATATAACAGCAAAATGGGCTGTATTAAAAATATGATTCAAAAAAATTGGCATATTCTTCAGAATGATCCTGTTCTGAGTAAAGACTTGCCAGTAAGGCCTCCTGTAGTTTTTAAAAGAGCCGACAATCTCACCAACAAATTGGTTCGTAGTGCCAGTCTTGCTACTAGTAAAAAACATATTAGTACTAATAAAGTCAGGTTCACATGGTGCGGCTTTTGCTTACCATGCAAAAACCGCAACTTAAAAGACCGAGCAAGATCTGTAGATACCATCACAACCAAAAAAACAAAAGACACTACCCTGAAAATTAGAGGCCGTTTTTCCTGCAACAATGTTGGTGTAATTTATTTGTTGGAATGCCCTTGTGGGCTCCAATATTTCGGTAGGACCACACGGAGTCTCAAAACTCGGGTGCAGGAGCACATTCGTAACATTAAAAAGGGTCTTGAGACCCACAGTGTCTCATTACATTTTAAGATTAATCACAATAAAAATCCTAAAGGTCTGCGGTTTTTTGGATTAGAATTAGTACATACCCCTATTCGAGGAGGGGATTTTATTGCCTTAATAAATAAAAAAGAGGTGGAATGGATGTTCCTTTTGGGCACCATTCAACCCCAAGGGTTAAATATTGAGTGCGACGTTAATGCTTGCTTATTTTAATGTTTATTTTCCGCCAGCTTATTAGGTTCTGTCTCTTTGCTGCATTTTATTTGTTCAATTTTAGTCTGTTTGTGTATGTCTGTTCCATGCCCTGTTTTTTGGATGCCTATGACATGGGATGGGGGAGGTTTTCCTGCTAATTTTAACCCAGCGGTATCTTATTACCTATCAATGCCCCAGACGAAGCATCACGGCGAAACCCGGGTCGGGCTTTACAGAGATATTTTATATGGTTTTTAGCTGTAATTTTTGTTTTTATTAAATATATTTTTATCTGACCCTTTGGTGCGTATTACATCTGCGATTCCTCCACTGAGATCTTTTTGAAAGCTGTGATTCGATGCCATCCAGGTGTAGAGGTATTCAATCTGTCGATTGATATTTGGGATTTCCTATACCGACGCCCCTGGACCTCCGCTTGTTCGATCTGCCCAGCTGTCTGTGAAGATTTTGTCAGGATCCTTTCATGCACTTTTCCAGTGAAGTTCTGTGAGTACAATCTGTTTGCAGGCGTGCACCGTGTCTTTACATACTACACTATAGTTTTCTCCTTTCAGCAGAGCCCTATAGGAGACACCTTTTAGATCTCTACGTGCACTTACCTATCTGGAATCTTGTGAGTATATCCTATTCACATGGTGCGTCAGGTGCCTGAACTCGCTACACCATAGTGCGTTTTTCTTTATACCACAGGTTTCCATACCAGTGAAGGATTGTGAGGTTGGTTTGTGATCCCATTGGTTGAAGACTTTCAAAAGGGAACTTTTATCCACAAAAAAGATTTCTTTCCTGCAGCGCAATCCTCTCCTACATTTACTCATATTGGGTATTGCCATGTGCATAACCGCCGGCTCTATCAAAATAGCACATGATTTGAACACTGTAAAAATATATATATATAATGGTCAAAACAGCCATTTTCTGTCACTTTGTCTTACAAAATAAATGAAAGCATCAACTTATCCTGCAAAAAACGAGCCCCCACACAAGACAATTGGACAAACAATAAAAAATATGGCTCTTGGAAAATGACACAAAAACTAAAGCTTTTGGGTGGTAAATTGTAAGAAAAAAAAGACATAAAATTGGTATCTCTCTAATCATACTGACTAGCAGAATAAAGAAATTCCAAAAAGCTGTGACAGAATTATTATTTAGTAATAAAGCGCCATTCATTCCAGCTGTACATATGATAAGAGGTCTACATACATAATACAGAAATTGCACTATGCATGAACAAGGAAGGAGTTACAGACTGGTACAGATGGAGAGAGGACCCTGCCTGTGAGGGCTTACAATCTACATGGTATGGAAGCAGGACAGAGAGGGTCATAGCAATATAGAGGCAGCAGGGTCACTGGTTGTAGGCTTGTCTGAAAAGGTGGGTTTTCAGGTTTCTTTTGAAGGATTACACTGTAGGTGAGAGTCTGATATATTAAGGGTAGCGAGTTCCAGAGTGTGGGGGATGCACTGGAGATATTTTGAAGGCGATTGTGATAAGAGGAGAGAAGGAGGTCTTGTGAGGATCGGAGATTACATGTGGAGATGTAGGAAGGGGACAGGTTGTGGACAGCCTTGTATGTATTTGTTAGTATTTTTAACTGAATTCGCTGGTCAATGGGGAGCCAGTGAGGGGAGAGGCAGACGAGTAACAGGGTGGATTAGTCAGGCAGCAGAGTTGAGGATAGATTGGAGAGGTGCGAGAGTGCTAGATGGAAGGTCACACAGGAGGATGTTGCAGAAGTCTAGGCGGGAGATGATGAGGGCATGTACAAGCATTTTCGCAGACTCAATGTTGAGGAAAGCGCTGGTATGGGAGATGTTTTTGAGTTGGAGGCGGCAGGTGGTGGAAAGGGCTTGGATATGTGGTCGGAAGGAGAGGGCAGAATCCAAGGTCACTCCGAGGCAGCAGACTTTGTTGACCGTGGACAGTTTGCAACCATTGATCGTGATAGATAGGTCTGTTGGGGTGGGGTTAAGCAAGATGAGGGAAAGATGATGAATTCTGTTTTTATCCATGTTAAGTTTTAGAAAGCGAGAGGAGAAGGAGGATTTGTAATATAGGCATTGTGGGATTCTGGATAGTAAGGTGATGTCTGCATAAAAGTGATACTGAAAGCCATGGGACTCTATGAGCTGCCCCAGGCCGAGGGTGTAGATAGAGAAGAGCAGGGGTCCTAGGACAGAGCCTTGTGAGACACCAACAGAGAAGGAATGAGGTGGTGTGAGAGTGGGAGACACTAAATGTCCTGTCTGTGAGGTATGATGTGATTTGGGAGAGGGCCAGGTCAGTGATGCCAGGAGATGAGAGTTTGTAACAGAAGGGAGTGGTTGACAGTGTCGAAGGCAGAGGACAGGTCAAGGAGAAGGAGGACAGAGTAATGTTTTTTGGTTTTGGCTGTTAGTAGGTCATTGGTGACAATTGCTGCCTTTTTGTTTATCCTGATTCCCAAAAAGCTAAAAAAAAGTGATCAAAAAGTTGTATGGGTCCCAAAATAGAACCAAATAAGCCCTAGCACAGCTGTCGAGAGAAAAATAAATGTATGGTTGCAACATCGCTCCCATAATCCAATCCATCAGAATCTGCACTGCAAAAGCCAAAAGATGATCTTTCCATTCTGATCCTGCAGTGTACCCATACAGCAGTTTACATCCACATTTATGGCATTTTGATACCCAGTAGAGCCCACCTAACAATTTAAAGTGCATGGTGTGTCTCAGATGGTACACGCTGGGTACAGCATATAGTACTGAAATGCCATATCTGTGGAAAACTTGAAATTTTCACTGTCCATGGTCCACTGTGCATTAATTTCGGCAAAATATATGTGGCTTCAAACTGCTCACTCTATTCCTCAATAAATACCTTCTAGGGGTGTAGTTTCCAAATTGAGGTCACTTCTTGGGCGGTTCCATTTATTATTTCACTTCTTTAATTGTTGGCACAAGATGCATAAATCACCACATTGGACCTCAAATGTGTATGGTGCTCATTTACTCCTGAGCCCTGGTGTTTCTAAAACCAGGAAGCACAGCATACTAAGAGGCTCACTTTTCACACTGCATACACGGGGCACAATATATTGGGCACTGAGATGGCATACCTGTTTAAAAATAGCAATTTTCAGTTTGCACCATCTGCTGTACATTCATTTTTGCAGAACATATGTGGGGTAAAAATGCTCACTACACCCCTTGGTAAATTCTGTGAGGGCTGTGCTTTCTAACATGGGGTCAAGTCTTGTGTTTTGTTTTGTTTTTATCTCAGAGCCTCTGCAATTGTTAGCTAGTTTTGTATGTCACCAAACTAGATCTCAAATGCACATTGTGTTCTTTCTCTTCTGAGTCCTGCAGTGTGCCCATACAGCAGTTTACAGCCACGCATGGGGTGTTGCTGTATTCAGGAGAAAATGCTTAAAATTTGGGGTGCTTTTACTCCTGTAACCCCTTGTGAAAATGAAATATGCAACATTTTATTAGAGCAAATTAAATTAAATATTCACAGCCCTTTGTTTCTAAATTCTATGAAACTACTGTGGCATCAAAGCAGTTAGTACACCCTTCAATAAACTACTTAAGGGATGTCGTTCCCAAAATGGGATAACATTTTGGGGGTTTCAACTGTTGGGGTAGCTTAGGATCTCTTAAAATGTGACATGGTGCCCAAAAACCATTCCAGCTAAATCTACCCTCCAAAAACCATATGGCGTTTCTTCCCTCCTGAGCTCTGCAGGGTGCCCATATAGCCGTTTACAAACATATAGGGATGTTTCTGTAAACAGCAGAATCGGGGTAATAAATATTGAGGGCTGTTTTGCTGTTAACCCTTGGTGCCTTATGGGGAAAATTTATTAAAATGGAAACTCTGCAACAAAAAAAAAAGTTACATTTTACCTCCACTTTCATTCTTATAAAACACATGTAAAGGGTTAACAGTTTGTAATATCAGTTTTTAATAAGTTGAGGGGTATGGTTTCTAAAATTGGGTAATTTATGGTAGTTTTTACTATGTAAGCCCTACAAATTAACATCATAACTGACTTAGTCCTTAGAAAAGTGCATTTTGGAAATTTTCTTACAAATTTTAAAAATTGCTTCTAAAATTTTAAGCCTTCTAACGTCCTAAAAAAAATAAAATGGCATTTACAAAATTATGCCAACATAGACATATGGATGCTTACACAGTTCCCGTTCCTGTGTGTAGGGAAGTGTGAGGAAAAGCAAATCTTCACTGCTCACCTACCAGCATTCAAACTGCTCCGGCCGGTAGCTGTGTGGTGCGAGGGAGCAGACTACAGATTCGGCGTCCAGGATCTTCTGTGCGTGTGACGCCGAATCTGTAGTCTGCTCCCTCGCACCACACAGCTACCGGCCGGAGCAGTGTGAATGCTGGTAGGTGAGCAGTGAAGATTTGCTTTTCCTCACACTTCCCTACACACAGGAACGGGAACTGTGTAAGCATCCAAAGAACCTAGATTGTTTTGCCAGCTCACATCTAAAGAAAAGGTAACTACCACCGCGGTGATTTATTTCATCGCATCGTCAATTGATACTCATTTTCTATTATAGCGGAACATTCGTCTAGCCACTGTACTCAATCTGTTATATTTCTACCTACCAGCGCCAGTGTAAGTTTATACCGTAAGGTAACTAACATTCAATCAATTTTGTGTCCTGGGCGGCAGCAGCGAAGCCCATTATATACACTGTGCAGCGGACCTCCAATTGGAGGTTGGTGGATTTTTTGTATGGGAGCGCGGGAGTGCTCTTGATTTTCTTTGTAATATCTTCAAAATAGACATGGTGAATGTTAATAACTATTTGATGAGGTATCACTATCTGTCTTTAAAAGTAGAGAAATTCAAATCTAGAAAATAACAAATTTTTCAAAACTTTCTGTAGTTTATATATATATGCATTGTTCTTCACCAAACTGCTGTTGGATTGTTGGAAGAAGTTGCTGTTGGAGGGTGTTTTGGTAACATTCTTTATTCATGGCTGTGTTTTTGGGCAAAATTGTGAGTGAGCCCACTCCCTTGGATGAGAAGCAACCCCACACATGAATGGTCTCAGGATGCTTTACTGTTGGCATGACACAGGACTGATGGTAGCGCTCACCTTTTCTTCTCCGGAAAAGCCTTTTTCCAGATGCCCCAAACAATCGGAAAGAGGCTTCATCGGAGAATATGACTTTGCCCCAGTACTCGGCAGTCCATTCACCATACTTTCTGCAGAAGATCAATGTCCCTGATGTGTTTTTTTTGGAGAGAAGTGGCTCCTTTGCTGCCTTTCTTGACATCGGGCCATCTTCCAAAAGTCTTCGCCTCACTGTGTGTGCAGAAGCGCTCACACCTGCCTGCTGCCATTCCTGAGCAAGCTCTGCACTGGTGGCACTCTGATCCCGCAGCTGAATCCTCTTTAGGAGACTATCCTGGCGCTTGCTGGACTTTCTTGGACGCCCTGAAACCTTCTTAACAAGAATTGAACCTCTTTCCTTGAAGTTCTTGATGATCCTATAAATTGTTGATTGAGGTGCAATCTTAGTAGCCACAATATCCTTGCCTGTGAAGCCATTTTTATGCAACGCAATGATGGCTGCACGCGTTTCTTTGCAGGTCACCATGGTTAACAATGGAAGAACAATGATTTCAAGCATCACCCTCCTTTTAACCTGTCAAGTCTGCCATTTTAACCCAATCAGCCTGACCTAATGATCTCCAGCCTTGTGCTTGTCAACATTCTCACCTGAGTTAAGACGATTACTGAAATGATCTCAGCAGGTCCTTTAATGACAGCAATGAAATGCAGTGGAAAGGTTTTTTTGGGATAAAGTTAATTTTCATGGCAAAGAAGGACTATGCAATTCATCTGATCACTCTTCATAACATTCTGGAGTATATGCAAATTGCTATTATAAAAACTTAAGCAGCAACTTTTCCAATATTTATCTAATTCTCAAAACTTTTGGCCACGACTGTACAATGTGTCTTGAGAAAACAGTCTCATAATGGCTTGGATAAGTAAAAGCGTTCCAAAGTTATTACCACATAAAGTGACATGTCAGATTTGCAAAATTTGGCTCAGTCTTTTTAAGGTTAAAATTGGCTGTGTCCTTAAAGGGGTTATCCCATGAATAATGTAAAATATAAAATCGGACATCATCTAGTACATGACAGTCTTTTTCGAAGAAAGCTAGAACCACCTCACATGGATCCAGAGATATTCCCATTCATTGTTCTGCTAGAATATATCAAGCTGACAGCTCAAGGGGAGTGTCTTTTCTGCTGCAGCTAAGGGGGCGTGTCTCAGCTCTCCCTATCACAGCTCAGGATTCAGTTGAAAGATGAAACTGAGCATGTACGGCCTTCTTAATGAGCCAGTCAAAGAAGAAGTGGCACTATACGGATACATTTTATTGAATAACTCAGTAGCTGTAAACATTCTTTAATTACATGGAGTTACAAATGTATTCAGATCCAGGTGCTGGTTTAAAAACTATATAATATTTTTTTGTGGGACAACCCCTTTAAATGCTTCCCGACCACCTAACGCAGGGATGCGTCCTGGCGGCGGTCGATTCATTCCTCCTAAACGCATATACGCATCATCTCGCGAGACGCGAGATTTCCTGTGAACGCGCGCACACAGGAACTGCAGGTAAGCGAGTGGATCTACAGCCTGCCAGCGGCGATCGTTTTGATAACAGCGTCTAATATACCTGCTACATGGTCCTCTGGTGGTCCCTTTTGCTTGGATCGACCACCAGAGGACACAGGCAGCTCTGTAATAAGTAGCACCAAACACCACATTACACTACACCCCCCCCCCACCCTGTCACTTATTAACCCCTGATCACCCCATATAGACTCCCTGATCACCCCCCTGTCATTGATCACCCCCCTGTAAGGCTCCATTCAGACGTCCGTATGTGTTTTACGGATCCATGGATCGGATCCGCAAAACACATACGGACGTCTGAATGGAGTCTTACAGGGGGGTGATCACCCCATATAGACTCCCTGATCACCCCCCTGTCATTGATCACCCCCCTGTAAGGCTCCATTCAGACGTCCGTATGTGTTTTACGGATCCATGGATCGGATCCGCAAAACACATACGGACGTCTGAATGGAGCCTTACAGGGGGGTGATCAATGACAGGGGGGTGATCACCCCATATAAACTCCCTGATCACCCCCCTGTCATTGATCACCCCCCTGTAAGGCTCCATTCAGACGTCCGTATGTGTTTTACAGATCCATGGATCGGATCCGCAAAACACATACGGACGTCTGAATGGAGCCTTACAGGGGGGTGATCAATGATAGGGGGGTGATCACCCCACATAGACTCCCTGATCACCCCCCTGTCATTGATCACCCCCCTGTAAGGCTCCATTCAGACGTCCGTATGTGTTTTGCGGATCCGATCCGTGGATCCGCAAAACACATACGGACCTCTGAATGGAGCCTTACAGGGGGGTGATCAATGACGGGGGGAGGTGATCACCCCATATAGACTCCCTGATCACCCCCCTGTCAGGCTCCATTCAGACATTTTTTTGGCACAAGTTGGCGAAATTTATTTTTTTTTTTTCTTACAAAGTCTCATATTCCACTAACTTGTGACAAAAAATAAAATCTCACATGAACTCACCATACCCCTCACGGAATCCAAATGCGTACATTTTTTTAGACATTTATATTCCAGACTTCTTCTCACGCTTTAGGGCCCCTAAAATGCCAGGTCAGTATAAATACCCCACATGTGACCCCATTTTGGAAAGAAGACACCCCAAGGTATTCAATGAGGGGCATATTGAGTCCATGAAAGATTGAACTTTTTGTCCCAAGTTAGCGGAAAGGGAGACTTTGTGAGAAAAAAAAAAAAACAATTTCCGCTAACTTGTGCCAAAAAAAAAAAATCTTCTATGAACTAACTCGCCATGCCCCTCATTGAATACCTTGGGGTGTCTTCTTTCCAAAATGGGGTCACATGTGGGGTATTTATACTGCCCAGGCATTTTAGGGGCCCTAAAGCGTGAGAAGAGGTCTGGGATCCAAATGTCTAAAAATGCCCTCCTAAAAGGAATTTGGGCCCCTTTGCGCATCTAGGCTGCAAAAAAGTGTCACACAAGACACCCCAAAACACATTGCCCACCTTCTCCTGAGTACGGCGATACCACATGTGTGACACTTTTTTGCAGCCTAGGTAGGCAAAGGGGCCCACATTCCAAAGAGCACCTTTAGGATTTCACAGGGCATTTTTTACACATTTTGATTTCAAACTACTTCTCACGCATTAGGTCCCCTAAAATGCCAGGGCAGTATAAATACCCCACAAGTGACCCCATTTTGGAAAGAAGACACCCCAAGGTATTTCGTGATGGGCATAGTGAGTTCATGGAAGTTTTTATTTTTTGTCACAAGTTAGTGGAATTTGTAAGAAAAAAAGAAAAAAAATCATCATTTTCCGCTAACTTGTGACAAAAAATAAAAAATTCTAGGAACTCGCCATGCCCCTCACGGAATACCTTGGGGTGTCTTCTTTCCAAAATGGGGTCACTTGTGGGGTATTTATACTGCCCTGGCATTTTAGGGGCCCTAATGCGTGAGAAGTAGTTTGAAATCAAAATGTGTAAAAAAAATGCCCTGTGAAATCCTAAAGGTGCTCTTTGGAATGTGGGCCCCTTTGCCCACCTAGGCTGCAAAAAAGTGTCACACATGTGGTATCGCCGTACTCAGGAGAAGTTGGGCAATGTGTTTTGGGGTGTCTTTTTACATATACCCATGCTGGGTGAGAGAAATATCTCTCTAAAAGACAACTTTTCCCATTTTTTTTTTATACAAAGTTGTCATTTGACAGAGATATTTATCTCTTCCAACATGGGGATGTGTAAAAGACACCCTAAAACACATTGCCCGACTTCTCCTGAGTACGGCGATACCACATGTGTGACACTTTTTTGCAGCCTAGGTGGGCAAAGGGGCCCATATTCCAAAGAGGACCTTTAGGATTTCACAGGGCATTTTTTACACATTTTGATTTTCAAACTACTTCTCATGCATTAGGGCCCCTAAAATGCCAGGGCAGTATAACTACCCCACAAGTGACCCCATTTTGGAAAGAAGACACGCCAAGGTATTTCGTGATGGGCATAGTGAGTTCATGGAAGTTTTTATTTTTTGTCACAAGTTAGTGGAATATGAGACTTTGTAAGGAAAAAAATAAATAAAAATAAATCCTCATTTTCCGCTAACTTGTGACAAAAAATAAAAAGTTCTATGAACTCACTATGCCCATCACCGAATACCTTAGGCTGTGTTCACACGGGCGAGATTTCCGCGCGGGCGCAAGGCGGTAGGTGAACGCATTGCACCCGAACTGAATCCGGACCCATTCATTTCAATGGGGCTGTTCAGATGAGCGATGATTTTCACGCATCACTTGTGCGTTGCGTGAAAATCGCAGCATGCTCTATATTCTGCGTTTTTTCACGCAACGCAGGCCCCATAGAAATGAATGGGGTTGCGTGAAAATCGCAAGCATCCGCAAGCAAGTGCGGATGTGGTGCGATTTTCACGCATGGTTGCTAGGTGACAGTCTATTCACTGTATTATTTTCCCTTATAACATGGTTATAAGGGAAAATAATAGCATTCTGAATACAGAATGCTTAGTAAAATAGCGCTGGAGGGGTTAAAAAAAATAAACAAATTAATTT
Organism: Bufo bufo; assembly: GCF_905171765.1. Taxonomy (NCBI): domain Eukaryota; kingdom Metazoa; phylum Chordata; class Amphibia; order Anura; family Bufonidae; genus Bufo; species Bufo bufo. Next base: position 566,927,299 of record NC_053391.1, on the reverse strand, counting down.
ACCTTCTCCTCTTGATCGCGTAGTTCCCAGTCTCTTTTGATGAGCTGTCGGCTAAAGGACCTTTGGTGACGTCAGATCACATGCTCCATCACAGTGGTGATGGACCATGTGATTGGAGCATGTGATCTGATGTCACCACAGGTCCTAGCCTGTAGTTCATCATTAAAGAAGTAAAGAAGAGACCGGGAACTACGCAGAGGAGGTGAGTTAATTTTTTTATTTTTTTTTAACCCTCAATTGATCACCTACTATGCATTCTGTATTCAGAATGCTATTATTTTCCCTTATAACCATGTTATAAGGGAAAATAATACAATCAACACTACAACTAACCCAAACCTGAACTTCTGTGAAGAAGTTCGGGTCTGGGTACCACAGTCGGTTTTTTATCACGCGTGTGCAAAAAACATTGCGCGATAAAAACTGAACATTGGAACGCAATCGCAGTCAAAACTGACTGCAATTGCATTCCTACTCGCGCGGGTTTGCCGCAACACACCGGGACACATCTGGACCTAATCCGGACACGCCCGTGTGAACCCAGCCTTAGGGTGTCTACTTTCCGAAATGGGGTGATTTGTGGGGTTTTTTACTGTCTGGGCATTGTAGAACCTTAGGAAACATGACAGGTGCTCAGAAAGTCAGAGCTGCTTCAAAAAGCGGAAATTCCAATTTTTGTACCATAGTTTGTAAACGCTATAACTTTTACCCAAACCATTTTTTTTTTTTTATCAAAGACATGTAGAACAATAGATTTAGAGAAAAATTTAAATAGAAATGTAGTTTTATTTGAAAAATTTTACAACTGAAAGTGAAAATTTTTATTTTTTTGCAAAAAAATCTGTAAATTTCGATTAATAACAAAAAAAGTTAAAATGTCAGCAGCAATGAAATACCACCAAATGAAAGCTCTATTAGTGAGAAGAAAAGGAGGTAAAATTCATTTGGGTGGTAAGTTGTATGACCGAGCAATAAACTGTGAAAGTAGTGCAGTGCAGAAGTGTAAAAAGTGGTCTGGTCATTAAGGGTGTTTAAGCTAGGGGAGCTGAGGTGGTTAATGACCAATAAAAAATAATTATATAGTCATGCAATAATGGCCCTAGCTGCAGTCTGAACCATGTCTGATCCGAACTGAACAAGTTAACAAATTAAAACCTGATATATTATGGGAATTTAGCATTTTCAATGGAGTTCTTCTGTAAAAAAAAAACATGACCTCTTGCAAAACTGCTTGCTAAGTTACTAGAAATTTGAGTTTGACTAGCATTAATGACGTTTTACATGTTTACCAAATTGATACTGCGAGGACTTTAAACAGTGGGTGGAAACCTGTGAGCGGTTGACTGACCATTACCAGCAGGTATCATAAAGCTGCAGACTGGCACACAGGATCCTCTCCCACCCAAAAAGGCTGAACAGCTGCCAGCTTCAAGTACCGTAAGTCAAACTGTATTTATAACAAATGCAAACAACACCAAATAGCAGGGGCGTTCACTTATAAACAGGAATTTTCGGCTCTTATAAAGAGTGCAAGGTGAACATGACTTATTGGGCAAATACATACATGTTTAAATTCGTCATTCAGAGAGGGTCAGAATGGAGTTGAAAATGAACCACATGTCCCCATGGCCAAGAACCTCACCCAGTGAGGATAAGCAGACTAATGTTGAAACACTTATTTGAAAAAAAAACAAAAAAAAACTGAGAATTACTGATGGAGAAATCACTGAAAAACTTGAACTAAGGCCTAGTTCACACGATTGTTTTTTTTGCGAGTGTACGGGCCGTTTTTTTGCGTTCTGTATACGGTACCATTCATTTCAATGGTTCCCCCAAAATTAAACGGAATGTACTCCGTATGCATTCTGTTTCCGTTTTTCCATTCCGTTGAAAGATGGAACATGTTATATTATTGCCCGCAAATCACGTTCCGTGGCTCCATTCAAGTCAATGGGTCCGCAAAAAAAAAAACGGAACACATACGGAAATGCATCCGTATGTCTTCCGTATCCGTTCCGTTTTTGCTGAACCATCTATTGAAAATGTTATGCCCAGCCCAATTTTTTCTATGTAATTACTGTATAGTTAATCTGTCCTTGAGGCTGGTTTTAAAGTCAGTATAAAACTGAGTCTGCTTGTATAGAACCTACCATCAGTGGCGTATCCAAGCTATGGCAGCCATGGCTAGTGCCATAGGCGCCAAGCGGGGGGGGCGACCAGGGCCGATCCTACACGGGGTGCAGTGGGTGCCCGGGCCCCGCACCCCAGCGCTGCGGCCCTGGTGACAAGTGGGGGCGGCCGCGGCCGGCGGCAGGGCAGAGCAGGAGATGAGCGCCTCCATTGCGGAAGCGCTCATCTCCATAGTCATCTGTATTGCCGTCCTCAGGACGGCAATACAGATGCCTGTCTGTGCTGCGGCAGAGGAGGGAGAGGTGTGTCCCCTCCTGTTCCTCTGATAGGCTGCCGGCTTAGTGCTGGCAGCCTATCAGAGGCCGGTGATGGCGCGATGACGTCATCGCGTCGTCGCCTGAGCCGTATAGCGAGGGACACACAGACGGAAGAGGTGGCCTGCATCGCATCGCATTGCTGGAGGTAAGTATAAGTGTATTATTTTTTTTTATTTTTTTATATAGGTACAATACTGGGCTGGCACATGATAAGGGGGGCTACTGGGCTGGCACATAAGGGGGGCTACTGGGCTGGCACATAAGGGGGGACTACTGGGGTGGGCTGGCACATGATAAGGGGGGCTACTGGGCTGGCACATGATAAGGGGGGACTACTGGGCTGGCACATGATAAGGGGGGACTACTGGGCTGGCACATAAGGGGGGCTACTGGCACATGATATGGGGGGCTACTGGCACATGATATGGGGGGCTACTGGCACATGATAAGGGGGCTACTGGCACATGATAAGGGGGGCTACTGGGCTGGCACATGATAAGGGGGGACTACTGGGCTGGCACATGATAAGGGGGGACTACTGGGCTGGCACATGATAAGGGGGGCTACTGGCACATGATATGGGGGGCTACTGGCACATGATATGGGGGGCTACTGGCACATGATAAGGGGGGCTACTGGGCTGGCACATGATAAGGGGGGACTACTGGGCTGGCACATGATAAGGGGGGACTACTGGGCTGGCACATAAGGGGGGCTACTGGCACATGATATAGGGGGCTACTGGCACATGATATGGGGGGCTACTGGCACATGATATGGGGGGCTACTGGCACATGATAAGGGGGGCTACTGGGCTGGCACATGATAAGGGGGGCTACTGGGCTGGCACATGATAAGGGGGGACTACTGGGCTGGCACATGATAAGGGGGGACTACTGGGCTGGCACATGATAAGGGGGGACTACTGGGCTGGCACATGATATGGGGGGCTACTGGCACATGATATGGGGGGGCTCTGGCTACTGGCATATGATATGGGGGGCTCTGGCTACTGGCACATGATGGTGGGGGGGCTCTTATTTCTGGCACATGATTGGGGGCACTCTGGCTACTGGCACATGATATGGGGGGCTCTGGCTACTGACACATGATATGGGGGGGCTCTGGCTACTGGCACATGATGGTGGGGGGGCTCTTATTTCTGGCACATGATTGGGGGCACTCTGGCTACTGGCACATGATATGGGGGGCTCTGGCTACTGACACATGATATGGGGGGCTCTGGCTACTGACACATGATATGGGGGGGCTCTGGCTACTGGCACATGATGGTGGGGGGGCTCTTATTACTGGCACATGATTGGGGGCATCTATGGGGGCACATCTTACTGCAGATTATTGGGGGGCACTATAGGGGCATCTACTGAGGCTAAAAAAGAAGATATTTTATATGGGGGCTCTGTATAGGGGCATTTTATACTGGGACACATTATGGTGGGTACTATGGGGAAGGGGGGGGCACTATGGGGGTCATCTACGGGGGCACTGAGAAGGGGTATTTTATATTGGCACATTATGGGAACATTAGCTCAACTGGGGGCATTACAAATGTTTTGCATATTATAAGGAGAATTATTACTACTGGGGGGGCATTATGGTGGGCTTTATTACTCCCCCATGGTATGACCCCCTAGTAGCAGCACCAGCCTCTCCCTGCTCTGCTATCCCTCTGCCCCTTCTCCAAATCCTTATTATGAAATCTTTCTCATTAGGTTAAAGCACAACATCAGCTCCGCCGAGCCCCCGGCCAAAGTGTGGAAGTGGCGTCCGAGATCCCCAAGGGCCAAGTCAAGTAACTGTAAGTTTTTATGGGGGTTCTACAAAAGAGCTATCGTGTTTTTTTTTTTGTTAAGGTTATCTGAAAGATGGGTTTAAAATATTTTGACAGGGGCGCAGTTTCAGTGCTTGCCATAGGCGCCATTTTCACTAGATACGCCTCTGCCTACCATTAGCCATCTGGCTCCAGGAGAAGTATATGGTGGGTTCAGCATGCATGTTGGTACTTGCATCCCTGGATCCGATGAAAGCTGTAATGGCACCGGACGGGGTTACAAGCAAAGTGTACTTGGCTTGCATGCTGACCTGCATTCCCTGGATTTTATGTGGCTGTCATGGCCCATGAACAGGTAGGAACAAGAGTTAGGGACCACTCATGAGACAACCTTGACGCGGTGAGTGGCTTACTATGCTTTGGCCAAAATATAAACCAATGTCTCATCCAGCATGGAGGGCAGAGTGCTGGATGTAGTGTGCGATCACATTTGCATTTTCCTACTGTATACTGTATATGCCATACGGAAAAACGGAACAGAAACTGAAACAAAAAACGGAACAAAGAATCTGTGAAAAACGGACCGCAAAACACTGAAAAAGCCATTTGTTCGTGTGAACTAAGCCTAAGTCTCGGAAACGTAGAAACAATACTTAAAGATCTTCTTAAATTGAAGAAATTTTAGGAGGAAAGAAATTAAATTTGAACGAAGAGGTTATTGATTGCTGTGCAAGAATGGGTCATAAATGCAGTCAAAAGACCTACTCTACTGGGAGTAAGAAGTTTCCTCAGAGCTGGATCAAGTGTATTGCAGTGGCAGGAGACTACGTAGAAAAATGGTAAGTCGTTGAATTCAATAAATAAAGTGTAGCTCATAAATTCCTGCTTATATTTGAATGCCCCTCATATAAGTATTCATATTTTATCTTCATTAATGTTCTAATTACGTTTTAAAAATATGAAAATTCATAAAAATCCTAACTAAACCATTATACACAGTATTCTGTATTTATTGCCCTATAAGTCACCTTTTCCCCCAGAAATTGAGGGAAAAATGGCAGTGTCTCTCATAGGGCGAATATTAATGAGCACTTCCATTAGGACCAGGGAGCGGTGTATACAACGCATCTTGTGCTGGCAGTAATTACCACTCCCTGGTCTTCTGTCGATGCTGCACGCTGTGCTGTGACCTGCACACACTGCATGGCTTTCAGGGGTTGTCTTATGAACATAGCACCTGCCTATATACTCTATAGTGGCATGTGGACATCATAGCATTTCTTGCTAGATGGCCACTAGCACATCCGCAATACCCAGTCCCCATAGCTCTGTGTGCTTTTATTGTGTCAAAATAACGATTTGATACATATGCAAATTAACCTGAAATGAGTCCTGTATGTGAGATGAGTCAGGGACAGGACTCATCTCAGGTTAATTTTCATTGTATCAAATCGTTTTTTTTACACAATAAAAGCACACAGAGCTATGGGGACTGGGTATTGCGGATGTGCTAGTGGCCATCTAGCAACCCATGTCCTCAGCTCTATACCCAAAATCCCGGTGACAGGTTCCCTTTAAGTAATTTGCCCCGACACTGCCATCCATATAGTAATTTGCCACCACACTGCCCTTCATTAAGTAATTTGCCCCCCACACTGCCCTTCATTAAGTAATTTGCCCCGACACTGCAATCCATTAAGTAATTTGCCCCCCACAGTATTAATTTCTCCACACTGCCCCCACAGTATTAATTTCTCCACACTGCCCTCACAGTATTAATTCCTCCCATGGTAGTAATTTTCCCCCACAGTATTAATTTCCCCCACACTAATAATTTGCCCCCCCTTCCCCCCCCCCTAATACTTACCTGTGTCTCAGTCGGCGCTCACTCATAGATGGTGCAGGCGCGCTGCGCACACACGTCAGTGTGCTCTGTCCGGGCACAGGCTCGGCGCGATGACGTCATCACGCCCGCCTGCTCCGGGATTTTACTACCGCATAGGCTTCAGGCCTACGGCGGTGATCGACGGCGGGGCAGGGAACTATGCGCTCCCGTGCCCCGCCGCAGTTTGGGTCGGCATTGGGCCCCCCAGCGATGCCGGGCCTGGGTTCTACAGACCCAAACGCCCCAATTATAATCGGCTGATGCCAAGTATTACACAATTGCTCACTCACATGTGTCCAGATAACTCTTCCCCTGTAGCCAGCACCTGATTGCCACGGGTCCAGTTCCTTTCTACCTGGCAATCAGCTGATCTCCAGATTGGCTGTGTTTGGAGAAGGAGTTTTCTTACAGATTCAACAAATTTAACCTATCTCCTACATGGAGTTGTAGAATGTAGATAATGCGCGGGTTTGATACAAACTCAGGCTCCTAGTGCTACACTGGGTATGGTGTTGTGTTAAAGGGATTGTCTGAGATAGTTAAAAATCTTGGACCAGCCCGGCAATAGTCTAAAATAAGAAATCATGTTGTACTCGCCCTTTTCTCCAGCGCTGTTCTCTGAGGTGCTGGTCTGGTCCTCCTCCCGCTGCTTTTTTCTCTGCAGAGATGGATAAAGTGGTGAGTATAAGATGATTTTATCTATTTCACATTTTGCATTAGTTTTCCTAAAGGGGTTATGCCATGACTGATGTAAAAAAAAAATTCAAAAAAAATCATCTAGTACATGACAATCTTCTTCTAACAAAGCTAGAACCAGCCCTGCACCTCACATGAAACCATGGATCTCCCCACTCATTGCTCCAATTGATTTTAATCGAGCTCAAGGTACATGCCCTTTCTGCTGCAGCTCTTTGCCTGTAACTGTCAAAGCGTCTAACTGTACAGAAGATATGGCTGGTGGCAGTTGAAGATTTAAACTGAGCGTGTGCGACCACCTCAGTGAGGTGGACAAAGAAATAAGGAAAAGAGCAAACAGCAGGTGGGTGCTATACATTTAAAAAAAAATATATAACTAAGAGGATATGTTAATTTTCTTATTACATACAATTACAAAAGTATTCAGTCCCAGGTGCTGATTTAAAAAAATGTAGAATCCTTTTGTGACTCGACCCCTAAGGTACTATAGGTTTTGAGATTTGTGTTCTTTGTTTTTGTAGCTCACCTGTTTTGCTGTTTCTTTCAGACATGAATCTCTTGTTGCGTTGTGTGATTTTTCTCCTGTTACATCCATATCTGTACAGCAAACCTTATATCATAGATGGCTTGGTACAAAATGGTATTGGGACTGCTGAGACTGTGGAAAGACCTCTCCAGGCCGTCACTGCAAAAGACTTCTCCTGGGCAAAAGAAAACCAGACATGCAGTCAACTCTTGGAGGATTGCAAAGAGTTTCTTGGCCTTCTCCTGCCTTCTTCATCTTGGCTGCTAGAACCTGCTCTGGCACTGGGCTTTTTGCAGGTTGGATGTTTAACTGAACAGGATCGTTTCTTTTTGGATTTAATTAAAGATGACGATGCCAGGAGATTGTTTAATATAATGGCTGAGCAATTCAATACCCCTATTCACCAAACCACTGCCCCTCATATTAGCCAACAACATCTTCACAGGTTTGACTTGCTGAGATTCAATTTAGAGTCTATTTATCCGAATGCTCTGGATCCATCACACCACAAGCATTGCTCTGGTATCCAACAAGAGGAGCAGAACGTTCTTCTGAAGGGTTTTATTCTTGGGTTCCATTCGTCCCTACATCATGCACAGGCCCACTGTCGTAGGTTAGGTCCAGTTTGTGCTGGTGTTTCTTCTGATACCTTGGCGCAATATAAAAGTGTGGCAAGGAACGGCGGGTATATCGTACCCCATGCTGGATCAAAGTTATGGCTGCATCGCTGTATTGGTGAACACCTGAGGAGACGTTCTACTGATCCTGAGTGCCAGAGTGAAAAGGAATTGCACATTTATAAAGTCATGCAATGGATTCCAGTGGTCAGTGGCTATTACAGTGCTGGAAGTGCTATTTATTATGCCTCACAAGGATGCTCTGTTCTTGCAGAGGACAGGGCCATTGAAGCCTCCGTTGATCTAGGCTATGATTCTTTATTTGTTGCCACTGGGGGAGTTTCTGGGGCAATAAGTGCAGGTGTAGGTATGGGTGTGAAGCCTGCATTAAAAGATGGTGTGAAATCAGCTATAAACTACTTTAAAGCACAATTGTCACGTTGAACGTGCTGCCTCGTCTCAGTGATTGACAGCCGTCCATCAATGAGTGGGAATACAGAGATAGCGAGAAGTCACTGAGTAGATCAAACCACTGGACTCCTTAGCTTAGAACAGGGATGCCCAACCTGCGGCCCTCCAGCTGTTGCAAAACTAAAACTTCCATTATGCCTGGACAGCCTACAGCTAACAGGGCATGCTGGGAGTTGTAGTTTTGCAACAGCTGGAGGGCCGCAGGTTGGGCATCCCTGGCGCAGAATAATTAGAGCTTGTTCACATCTGCATTGACTTGTGTTATTTTGTTCTGTCAGAGGAACGGATAAACAAAAAAGAAAGTGTCCTGTTTAATCCCCATATGTTAAAATGAGTTTTTAGAGCATCAGTTAGGCTGCTTTCACATATGCCGCTTAGCATAGTTCTTAAGGGCTCTTTCACACTTGCGTTGTTGGGTTCCGGCATAGAGTTCCGTCGTCGGGGCTCTATGCCGGAAGAATCCTGATCAGGATTATCCTAATGCATTCTGAATGGAGAGTAATCCGTTCAGGATGCATCAGGATGTCTTCAGTTCCGGAACGGAACGTTTTTTGGCCGGAGAAAATACCGCAGCATGCTGCGCTTTTTGCTCCGGCCAAAAATCCTGAAGACTTGCCGCAAGGCCGGATCCGGAATTAATGCCCATTGAAAGGCATTAATCCGGATCCGGCCTTAAGCTAAACGTTGTTTCGGCGCATTACCGGATCCGACGTTTAGCTTTTTCTGAATGGTTATCATGGCTGCCAGGACGCTAAAGTCCTGTTTGCCATGGTAAAGTGTAGTGGGGAGCGGGGGAGCAGTATACTTACCGTCCGTGCGGCTCCCGGGGCGCTTCAGAGTGACGTCAGGGCGCCCCACGTGCATGGATCACGTGTCGCATGGATCATGTGATCCATGCGCATGGGGCGCTCTGACGTCATTCTGGAGCGCCCCGGGAGCCGCACGGACTGTAAGTATACTGCTCCCCCTCTCCCCACTACTACTATGGCAACCAGGACTTTAATAGCGTCCTGGGTGCCATAGTAACACTGAAAGCATTTTGAAGACGGATCCGTCTTTAAATGCTTTCAGTTCACTTGCGTTGTTACGGATCCGTCGGGCACCTCCGGCAAATGGAGTACACGCCGGATCCGGACAACGCAAGTGTGAAAGAGCCCTAAGACGTTCCTCAAAACAGACAAGAATAGGACATGCTCTATAGTTTATGAAACGGCCGCATGGGTGCGGACAGAACACAGGTGACATCTGTGTGCTGTCTGCAAGTTAGAAATGAATAAGTCTGTGTGTGATCCGCAAAAAAATGCAGATCATATGATGACCAAAAAAATAGTCATGTGTATGAGGCCTAATAGAACATGAAAGTGGTTATCGATGATGGATAATAATGATGACATCCTTAGGATAGGTCATCATTAGCAGATCGGCGGGAATCCGAGTCCCAGGCTGTTTCAGGGAGCCAACTTTTTCAAGCACAGGGCCGTGCGTTGTATAGTGGCAGTGCTTGGTATTGCAGTGCAGCCCAATTCACTTAAATGGGGCAGAGTTACAACTAGGCCATGTGACCGATGTATGGTGACATCACATGGCCTCCTCACAGCCTGCTAACAGCTGATCGGCAGGGGTCCTGGGTGTCACCAATAATAATTACCAAATAACTTCTTTACCATGGTGCCCTCCTTTTTATCTTTAGATCCATCAGTTCCCAAACTCCTCGTTTGCCATCCCAGATGGCTGCAGTGCTTTTCAGACTATCTGATGTATGTATACTGTGCATTTGGTAGCCCGAGACACTTCCTGCTGCCCTTGGATTGGTCAGCATTGCTCATGTGAACAGAGCTGGACAAGTAGACACACCGAGTGCACCAGATAGACTAAGAAGCGTGCAGCCATCTTGGATGGCAGGAGTCTGAAAATTCGCAGCTCTGCAACTAAAAATGTAAACGTTCTGTTCATTCCCAGTTAACGTCAATTTTATTTCTTGAACCGGAGGGTCTCTTTAAAGGGGTTATCCAATTTCTCAAACAACGCCCCCACGTGCTGGGCCCCTCACAGGTAATATACTTGCCCCGCTCCTGGTCCCTGCACCGCCGTCACCCACGATGCTATGGAGGCTTGTCCCCGTCCCCGTCTGCCAATGGCTGCTCCCCCCCCGATACCGGAGGTTTTCATTCGTGTACAGGGAGAAGCAGCAGTAGCGGTGGTGCGGGGACCAGGAGCGGGGACAGGAACGGAGCCGAATAGATTCCTTTGACTCTAATTGGGAGAACAGTTTTTTCTCCAATATTTTTAACTGTGCCAGATTCCAAACAGATCCTGGAATACAGATGTGAACATGCATCACGTTTTTCTACACATTATATGTTTTCACCTTATACTTTTATCCTGTATTTGTATATTAAATATCCATATTGATTCCAATTTGTGTGAATTATTGTGTCTGGAGAGCCAAATTCTATGGCCGCTTTCACACGAGCGTATTTGCAATCTGTATATAAGTCTGGATTTTATGTATTGGAATCTGCTGCTAATGTTAATATATGGGGCCAGTCCCATGGGCCTATAATTTCCATCAGTATTTGAGTGTTGTGCGGACTTGTTTCTAAATACATCCCTTACAGTCTACAGGAGTGCATCAAAAAATGCAGGGAGGAAGGAATATGCATATAAATCCTGAAGCCATACTGATGGTATATCATCCGGAATCCATGCGTATTACAGAGCCAGAATACGGATGGATTTCCATAAGCTCCTGTGAAAGAGGTTTGAGTCTAGAATTTCGGATACAACTGACCTAGGGGTACAGGACGGATTTGTGCATAATTGTTTTGTCTCCACAAGTGGTTGAACCTAACGAAACATTTACTTTTGGGTCTTTGAATATTTGATGACTCAAAAACTACTTTTCAATAACAGATATTTTATTATGCAAAAGAAGGAAAATGTAGAAATGTATGGTACGTATGTTTGGTATTGGCATAGTCATACCGCCACAAAAAATTAAGTTCTCATGTCACAGCACAAAATGAATGGCGGAATTCTTACTGCATCATCCCTCAAAAAATGGATAATAGTTGTACATTAGATGTAAGCTGGTGAAACATGGCGCTATTTAAAAAAAAAAAAATACAACCTCTCCCGCAAAAAAAAGAAGTCCTCATACTGCTATGTAGATGAAAAAGGGGTCGTCTCACTTCAGCAAATAGCATTTATCATATAGACTACGTTAATACAAGGCACGTACTAATGTATTGTGATTGTCCATATTGCTTCCTTTGCTGGCTGGATTCATTTTTCCATCACATTATACACTGCTCGTTTCCATGGTTACGGCCACCCTGCAATCTATTGGAAAAAGCGCCAGCCTATGTGAAATGCCACCAGAGCGGCTGGTGTAATTTCCTATAGTGTGCAAGCACGGCCACTGCTGCTGGATTAGACCGTCGTAACCATGGGAATCAGATGTGTATAATATGATAGGAAAACGAATCCAGCCAGCAAAGCAAGCAATATGGGTAATCACAATACATTAGGAAGTGCCTGGTATTAACTTTCTCTACGTAATTGCAACTTGCTGAAGTGAGACAACCCCTTTAAGTGTGCCTTCCCTGTAGAGTGCTGCCCTAGTATCATTCTGGACCCCTTCACACCACTGAACCAGTTCAAGTTCAGGTGGCGGCAATGTGAACGTTTGCTAAGGGTACTTTCACACTTGCGTTTTTCTTTTCCGGCGTTGAGTTCCGTCCTAGGGGCTCAAATCCGGAAAAGAACTGATCAGTTTTATCCCCATGCATTCTGAATGGAGAGTCCGTCCTTCAGGATGCATCAGGATGGCTCCGCTTCAGTCTTTTCGACGTTTCCGTCGAAATGAAAAACCGTAGCATGCATAATTTTCTTCTCCGTCTCAAAAGCCGTATCATTAGCCGTAACGCCGGATCCGTCCTTAAGTCCCATTGATTTGTATTAAGGACGGATCCGACTTTAAATCTTCCGGAGAATGACGCATCGACTGATCCGGATATCCTGTCTGCGCCTGCGTCGGATAGAGGAGGAGCAAGTTTCGCGCCATCCTGTCTGGATCCAGCCTGCGAGGGAGTCGGGTGCAAGCCATAGAAGGTGAGTATATCTTGTATAATGACAGAAATAACTCATATAAACAGCTCCTATGTACTTATTCATAGGAGCTATAAGTACATAGGAGCTGTCAGTACTGAGTGCATGTTAGGAGTAGTAGTCCTGTCTACTGCTACTCCTAGCATCCACTGTGTACTTATATTAACTGCATACCCCTATGTACTGTAGCATAGGGGTTGCAGGTAATATAACTACCCAGTGCATGTTAGGAGTAGTAGTCCTTCCTACTGCTACTCCTAGCATCCACTGTGTACTTATATTAACTGCATACCCCTATGTACTGTAGCATAGGGGTTGCAGGTAATATAACTACCAAGTGCATGTTAGGAGTAGTAGTCCTGTCTGCTGCTACTCCTAGCATCCACTGTGTACTTATATTAACTGCATACCCCTATGTACTGTAGCATAGGGGTTGCAGGTAATATAACTACCCAGTGCATGTTAGGAGTAGTAGTCCTGTCTGCTGCTACTCCTAGCATCCACTGTGTACTTATATTAACTGCATACCCCTATGTACTGTAGCATAGGGGTTGCAGGTAATATAACTACCCAGTGCATGTTAGGAGTAGTAGTCCTGTCTGCTGCTACTCCTAGCATCCACTGTGTACTTATATTAACTGCATACCCCTATGTACTGTAGCATAGGGGTTGCAGGTAATATAACTACCCAGTGCATGTTAGGAGTAGTAGTCCTTCCTACTGCTACTCCTAGCATCCACTGTGTACTTATATTAACTGCATACCCCTATGTACTGTAGCATAGGGGTTGCAGGTAATATAACTACCCAGTGCATGTTAGGAGTAGTAGTCCTGTCTGCTGCTACTCCTAGCATCCACTGTGTACTTATATTAACTGCATACCCCTATGTACTGTGGCATAGGGGTTGCAGGTAATATAACTACCAAGTGCATGTTAGGAGTAGTAGTCCTGTCTGCTGCTACTCCTAGCATCCACTGTGTACTTATATTAACTGCATACCCCTATGTACTGTAGCATAGGGGTTGCAGGTAATATAACTACCCAGTGCATGTTAGGAGTAGTAGTCCTGTCTGCTGCTACTCCTAGCATCCACTGTGTACTTATATTAACTGCATACCCCTATGCTACAGTACATAGGGGTATGCAGTTAATATAACTACCCAGTGCATGTTAGGAGTAGTAGTCCTTCCTACTGCTACTCCTAGCATCCACTGTGTACTTATATTAACTGCATACCCCTATGTACTGTAGCATAGGGGTTGCAGGTAATATAACTACCCAGTGCATGTTAGGAGTAGTAGTCCTGTCTGCTGCTACTCCTAGCATCCACTGTGTACTTATATTAACTGCATACCCCTATGTACTGTAGCATAGGGGTTGCAGGTAATATAACTACCCAGTGCATGTTAGGAGTAGTAGTCCTTCCTACTGCTACTCCTAGCATCCACTGTGTACTTATATTAACTGCATACCCCTATGTACTGTAGCATAGGGGTTGCAGGTAATATAACTACCCAGTGCATGTTAGGAGTAGTAGTCCTGTCTGCTGCTACTCCTAGCATCCACTGTGTACTTATATTAACTGCATACCCCTATGTACTGTAGCATAGGGGTTGCAGGTAATATAACTACCCAGTGCATGTTAGGAGTAGTAGTCCTGTCTGCTGCTACTCCTAGCATCCACTGTGTACTTATATTAACTGCATGCCCCTAAGTGTACTGTAGCATAGGGGTTGCAGGTAATATAATAGGAGTAGTATTTTTACGTTCGACAATATGACAACCTGTCCAATTTTTTTTTTTGACTGATCAAAAAAAAAAATCAGCCAGCTACCCAACAAGCCAGCCATCCAGCCAGCCAGCCAGCCAGCCAGACAGCCAGACAGCTATCTAGCCAGCCAGCCAGCCAGATAGCCAGCCAGCTAGCAGCCTGCCAGCCAGCCAGCCAGCCAGCCACCCAGGCAGAAAAAAAATATGACCAGTAAGTATTTTTTTCGTCGGTATGTCTGTTTATTAAAGTTCAAATATTCACCTTTTTTTTTTTTTTTTTAAAGGCACATCTTCTTCTGCGAGCGAGGCCGGGAGCTCTCCTCCACGATCACGACACCTCCAGGATGTGGTATGTAAAGTTCATTAGCATTCCAAACTGTATATTTATTTTATTATTAAATTAATTATTTTTTTCTTTGTTTATCAGTCAGACTCTATGGAGGAGAGTTCTCCTGCTCAAGCCAGAACCAGAGGAAGAGGGGAGGAGGAAGTTGGGGGTGGAGGAGAAACGGTTTGTTAATTTTTGGTTTATATTTTTCAAAATTTTTTATGCCTGTATTTTTTTAAAATATATATATATATATATAAAATCACAAATAACGCAGCAGCACAATCAGACCACGTGCACTGGCTGAAATTCCTCACAGAGGTAGGCTTCTCCCCACGATACGTACTCAACAAATGACGAGGCAGCACTTCCCGCTTTTGTTGACAGGTTGATGACCCCAACAAATTTTTTGCAGCAATGTTTCGGCCTACTCAATGAGGCCTTTGTCAAGCTTGACAAAGGCCTCATTGAGTTGGCCGATACGTTGCTGGGCAAAAAGTTTTGGGCTCGTTACCCTGGCAACAAAAGATGGAATTTTGTGCCTCGTCATTTGTTGAGTATATATATATATATATATATATATATATATATATATATTTATTCATTTATTTATTATTATTTTTTTTTAGCCATCTCGTCCTGTTGCCAGTGAGAGAGGTCATCAAAGATCTTCCAGAGGACGCCGTGGAGCACGTGGCGGTCGTGGTCGTGTGAGTATTGTAAATTATTTTAATTTTTCTATTTTTTTTTTTTTAAATATTCCAAAAAAATGTTATTCTATTTTTTTTTCTTCTTTTAGGGATCCCAAACCTCCACCAGAAGGCATGAGGAGGACGTTGAAAGATTTTATATTGACAAT
This sequence comes from Bufo bufo, assembly GCF_905171765.1. Lineage (NCBI taxonomy): Eukaryota > Metazoa > Chordata > Amphibia > Anura > Bufonidae > Bufo > Bufo bufo. Next base: position 566,911,797 of record NC_053391.1, on the reverse strand, counting down.
GACCTCCTCATCCATATGGTGGAGGAACGTACACCGTTGTGGGACCACACCGACCGCCGCCATGCAGACCATCATCTTACACGGCTCCTCTGGAACGAGATCTGTGCGGCCATTGTCCCCAACTGGGATGACCTCCGAGAAAGGCAACAGGGCCAATGCCGTAAGTATAAATATATTTGTAGATAGCAGACATACATGTTAAAAAAATTTTTTTTCAAAAGTGGTTTACAGTATAATTTTATTATAAGCGCCACTTAATTTTTTTTAAAAAATTTTTTTTTCTTATTGTGGCTGTTTAAAGTACAATTGTAAACCAACTTTGATTAAATCACTTATTTTATAGATCCTAATTTGATTTATTTCTTTCTAGGAGACACGATCATGGTTCGGTGGCGCTCAATCAGGGACCGCTACAAGAAGGCCTTTAATGAGGAACTTCGGCGCCCGAGTGGGTCAGGAGGAGCCTCAAGACACGTATACCGCTATTCTGCCGCCTTGGGGTTCCTACGAAGGACCCTGGAGATGCGAAGGTAAGGTATTTGGTGTCTCTAAAAAAAAAAAAATATCAAACTAGGTGTATGGCCCAGACAGACTGTCATTAGGCACTTTGTCTTCGACATCCACATTGTATTTAGTGTAGTAGAGAGTAGCAATGTGTGCTTCTGATTTTTTCATTAGAAGTTGTTTTCCAAAAAAAAGGCTATACTGTACATAGACACTTCCTTGAAAAATCATTTAATTCATGGCCTCTATTTATGTACAGTATGTTTCTCTATTTTTTGGAATGTAACCTCCTATGTCGTTTCAGAAGTCTCTTTGCTAAACCTCTATCCGACTGTTTCTCCCATCCATTAAAAATTCTAAATTTATTTTTTTCTTTGCTTCACAGAACATCAAGCAGCACTCTTGCGCCCGAAGTTCCTCAGGAGGCGGTCCCTGAAGAGCAAGCCGCCGCGGGTCCCTCTCGCCCTGCTCCTACTGCTTGTCAGGAACACCATGTTCCCCTACTTGTGCCCTCTGGCGACGTAACGATGGCAACCATGGCACCACTTTTTGAGGCCCTCATGCGTCGCCAGAGGTCAGGTAGGAGCCGCCAGGCTAACTACGAAGACCTCACAAGGCTCATGTATGAGTCCTTGGCGGGGATCACAAATAGGGTTGCATCTGTGGAGGATCATTCGCGTCGTCTTCAGGAGGGGGCGGTGTTGACGACACAAATGAGTCCGATGCATCACTATCTTGTGTCGTTGTTACCTGCGCTGGAACGCTTATCACCCGACCAGCAGTATGAGGCCAGAAGACAGATGGACAGCGTTTTGTGGCAACTGGCACACCGCCCCACAACCATTCCCCCACCCCAGCCCTATCCCCCATCCTACTCCTATCCCCCATCCTTCACCTATCCCCCATCCCACACCTATCCAACTTTACAGCCCCACCAGGCTCAGCATTCCCACCCTCCCCCTCCCCCTCCCCCTCCCCACAACCCACCCCCATCCCAAACCCCCGAGCTCTTTTCTCAAAGCTTTTCTTCTCCTCCTTCTTACTATGCTCCTTCCTCTTTCACCACTCCCTCTACTCTTGCTCGGGAAACTCCTTCTCCTGCCCAATCCAGTCTTCACACTCCCTCTGTGCCACTTGCATCAACACGCACTTTGTTGTCCACAGTGGCAGAAGAACAACAGGAGAGAGTGGACCCAAACCAATCACTTTCCTCCACCCCCCACCATTTCCTCAATTTGTAACTTTGTGTTTTATTTATTTTATTGTTATTTATAATAAATGTTATTTTTTGGTTTAAAAAATCCAAGAACTGTTTTTGTTTTTTTTTTAAATTAAGATAGATATTTTAAATTTTTTGACAATTAAAATCTCCCAGCGCTGGTGTAGCGACACAACAGATTGTCGCTCCACCAGCGTTGGTAGATTGAAAGCTAGGTGTCTTATAGGCCAGACATTATCTCCCAGCACTGGCGGAGCGACACAACAGATTGTCGCTCCTCCAGCGTTGGTAGATTGTAAGAAAGCTAGGTGTCTTATAGGCCAGACATAATCTCCCAGCACTGGTGGAGCGACACAACAGATTGTCGCTCCTCCAGCGTTGGTAGATTGGTAAGAAAGCTAGGTGTCTTATAGGCCAGACATAATCTCCCAGCACTGGCGGAGCGACACAACAGATTGTCGCTCCTCCAGCGTTGGTAGATTGGTAAGAAAGCTAGGTGTCTTATAGGCCAGACATAATCTCCCAGCACTGGCGGAGCGACACAACAGATTGTCGCTCCTCCAGCGTTGGTAGATTGTAAGAAAGCTAGGTGTCTTATAGGCCAGACATAATCTCCCAGCACTGGTGGAGCGACACAACAGATTGTCGCTCCTCCAGCGTTGGTAGATTGGTAAGCTAGGTGTCTTATAGGCCAGACATAATCTCCCAGCACTGGCTGAGCGACATAACAGATTGTCGCTCCTCCAGCGTTGGTAGATTGGTAAGAAAGCTAGGTGTCTTATAGGCCAGACATTATCTCCCAGCACTGGCTGAGCGACATAACAGATTGTCGCTCCTCCAGCGTTGGTAGATTGTAAAGCTAGGTGTCTTATAGGCCAGACAATTAAAATCTCCCAGCACTGGCGTAGCGACAAAACAGATTGTCGATCCTCCAGCGTAGGCAGACAGTCTCCTAACAGGACTGATTGGAGCGACACAAGTATGTGTCGCTACTCCAGCGTGAGCACATCAATATATTAAAATAAAATCACAATTAATATATTAAAATAAAATCACAATTACGTATAAAAAATATTTATTTAACCTAAAATGCTATTGAAATCAAATACAACACACTGTAACCATCAACCAACGGGACAACAAACATAAATTAACGGTTATTTGAAAATTAATCCAAAATAGTTTATAAAAATTGGTCCTGCCAGTCCACCCTTCCAGCTTCTGTACAAAAATAATCTGCAAACGAGTCTCTCATCCGTGCAACCGCTACAGTTGACCGATGTCGACAACTTTGAATGCTCGCGATCTCGCTGTCCTCGGGCACCTGTTCCAAATTGAGTGGTTCTTTATGAAGGAGGTAGTTATGTAACACCACAGCACACTTGACAACCTCGTCTACTGATTCAACCTTCAGGTGAATAGGTTTAGTGAAAATCCTCCATTTTGCGACCAAAATTCCAAAAGTGCATTCTACCATTCTTCGAGCCCTGGTCAAGCGGTAGTTGTATGTGCGTTTTTTTAAATCTAATCCGCGGCTGGAATATGGTTTAATTAGATTTCCACACATTTGAAATGCCTCATCACCAACCAATACAAACGGCATGGGTGGGCCATCAGTACCTGGCAGTGGTTGAGGGAGAGGAAAATCGAATTGTCCATTATATAGACTACGGCCCATATTTGAATTTTTAAACACCATTGAATCGTTTGCGCGTCCATAGGCCCCTACGTCCACTGCAACAAAACGATATTGAGCATCTGCGATGGCCATCAGTATTATAGAAAAATATTTCTTATAATTGAAAAACTCGGATCCGGTTCCGTGAGGCTTGATGATACGAATATGTTTACCGTCTACAGCCCCTATGCAGTTGGGAAACTGACAAACATCCCAAAATCTTTCAGATATTTCTTTCCAATGCTGTCGAGTTGGATGTGGGATGAATTCATCATGCAGTTGTTCCCACAAAACACGGCATGTCTCCTTTACAATTATTGAAACAGTTGATATCCCAAGGCGAAATTGAAAATGGAGTGAACTGAAACTTTCTCCACTTGCCAAAAACCTAAAATATAAAAGAAAAAAATAAGTGTATAAAAATTATTAATAAACAAGATAATATACAAGGTACAGTATATCAATTGGACGCAATTTTAGTGCACCCCTACATATATTAGTTTGGTCAAGATTTTTTTTGTGGCCAATGTAATTTTTAAAAAAATTCAACAATAAATGTTTGTTCTCCATGGCGAACAATATTCATCACAGTTCATAAATCTTCAATGACGAGTATATTGATTCAAACTTTTCCAAAACAAGATGTATAATTACAAAAAAAATAGATGAGCATCAATTGGGCCCAAAACACTTTGTACAGTGATCCCAGAAAGTACAGTGATCCCAGAAAAAGTAGATTTGGATTAAAAAATGTATGGCTTCACACTACCAAACAGCAGCTTTTGAAAATTTAGACCAAATATTGGTATAATATGTAATAAAGTATAAACTTTACCTTATCGTCAACAATAGGCGTTCTGCTGGGGAAACACAGCGACGGAAAGTGGTGTCTTGCCTTTGAATGTGAGGTGACACACGTTGTAGAAGATCATCGAAACTTTCTACCGTCATCCGTAAATAGGTAAAGAATTTTTCTGGATAATCCCTCAATTCAGGAAATAGAGTTTCAAAAACTCCCCTTCTTACTCTTGCAGAGGTTATTGGATGCACCCAATAGCGACGCGTTTTACGTCGCCTGGCTTGAAGACGTCTTCTCCATCGTGAAACCAGAATTAAAGCCTGAAATCCAAAACGAATATGGTCCGGCATCATCTTTGCACTCTGCTGAAGGAACTTCTGAGTGGTAAGTGAACTTTGCTGGTCTTTTATAGCCAGTTGTAGTATTTGCTTAACAGATTGCATCTTTTTGTGACCTTCTCTTATCTTTTATAGACAGTTTTAATATTTGCTTAAAAAGATAGCATCCTTAATCTCTAAATTTAAACGCCGGATCCGTCTTTCCGTCTAAAAACGGAAGCAAACGGAATAGACGGATCAGCTTTTTAGACGGATCCGACGGACGGATCCGTCGAAAATTGACGACTGAAGGAAACTGAACGACGGATCCGGCTTTTCTAACAGTCGACGGAAGGACGGATCCGTTGCAGTAAAACTGTGCGGCGGTATGCGTTTTGTCGGATCCGGTGGCCAATTCCGGCGCCGGAACTGTTTGACGGATCAGTCTGCCGCAAGTGTGAAAGTAGCCTTAGAAATAACTAAACGCCGCCTCGGGTAACAGGTTCTTCAGCCCAGAACAGTCAGCGTCACCAGCAGCGCACCACGTGCACACACAGGCCACACCCTGATTCTGACGTAAAACCTGGGAAATCGGATAGAAACTTGCTTATGCCCCGCCCCTAACAAGGTATTATGCCCGCCTACTCTCAAGTAACCAATCACTAGCAACGGTCATCTAGAGGGGCGGGGCTTGTGACAATACCCTGTCCCCATCAGGTGTATACTGACTGGCTGCTGTCCGAGATTGACGTCCGTCCCCACCAATGGCAGCTGGTGACCGAGTCTGCGCTCCTGGAATGACACCGGCTGCTCTTTCCCAGGAGTGAGGAGGCTCGCTGCTGGATGCGTGCGGTAATGTTATTCTTCTGCTATTGCCCCCCGTGTGTCACGTGTTCTGCCGTGAGAGCGCTTTATAGTACGGGTTTTATAGACGCTGGTGCTTGGGGGTTGCGCACTTTGTCTGTCGCGCAGTTTGGATGCGACCCTTTTTTTTTTTTTTTTTGCTTTGCGCGACAGTGGCATCAGAATGCAATGACAGTTTCTTATGACTCCATATTCCTAGGGCTTGCACTGTCAGCAGTTGTGCAGCTGGACAGCAGTGGCCTAGTCATTGATAAGACTGCAGCACAATAAATGTGTCAGAAGGGACAGCTGACAGCCTCACTTCCTGCTGCCACAGCAAAACAGAATAATGCTGCTATCTCCTGGGCTAGCTTCCCATCAGCAGTGAATGTCTGGTATAGAAAACAGTAGTTTCCGGATCCAGAATACGTCGGACACCAGAGGTTTACGGCTGGAGACTCTCCAGATACAGTCCTGATCAAAGGTTTATGGCAAAAAAATCCTATTTAGCATGGCTGGATCTTAACAAGGTTCCAAGTAGAGCTTCAACATGCAACAAGAAGAAATGGGAGTGAGACAAAACATTTTTTGAGCATTCAATTTAATGAAAACAACGAATAAACTGAAACGTTTAGGACCACACCTCCAAAAAAAAACTAAACCCCCCCAAAAACAGAAATCCAACTTCCAAACATGAACTCAGTAATGAGTAGCTCCGCCGTTATTGTTTCGGCATGCTTGATGCAAGCGTTTCCATGAGGTGAGTGGGAACATTTCTTCAAGTGGTGAAGACGACCGCACAAAGGCCATCTACTGTCTGGAACTGTTGTCCATTTTTGTAAACTTCCCTTGCCATCCATCCCCAAAGGTTCTCAATTGGATTTAGATCAGGGGAACACGCAGGATGGGCCAAAAGAGTGATGTTATTCTCCTGGAAGAAGTCCCTTGTCCTGCGGGCATTGTGTACTGTAGCCTTGTCCTGTTGAAATACCCAGTCGTTATCACACAGACGAGGGCCCTCAGTCATGAGGAATGCTCTCTGCAACATCTGGACATAGCCAGCGGCCGTTTGACGCCCCTGCACTTCCTGAAGCTCCATTGTTCCACTGAAGGGAAAAAGCACCCCAGACCATTATGGCGCCCCCTCCACTGTGGCGCGTAGATAACATCTCAGGTGGGATCCGCTTGTCATGCCAGTAACGTTGGAAACCATCAAGGTTACATTTTTTTCTCATAAGAGAATAAAACTTTCTTCCACCTTTGAATGTCCCATGTTTGGTGCTCTCTTGCAAAGTCCAAACCAGCAGTTCTGTGGCGTTCAAGGAGAAGAGGTCTTTGAAGACGTTTTTTGTTTTTGAAGCCCTTCAGTCTCAGATGCCGTCTGATGGTTATGGGGCTGCAGTCAGCACCAGTAAGGACCTTAATTTGGGTCGAGGATCGTCCAGTGTCCTGACGGACAGCCAATTGGATCCTCCGGCTCAGTGCTGATGACATTTTTTTGGGTCTTTCACTTGACTTTTTTTGTTCCATAACCCTCAGGATCATTTAAGAAATTCCAGATGACTGTCTTACTGCGTCCCACCTCAGCAGCGATGGCGCGCTGTGAGAGACCCTGCTTATGCAGTTCAACAACCCGACCACCTTCAAAAAGGGGGAGTTTTTTTGCCTTTTCCATCACAACGTGTGACTACCTGACAGAAAATGACAATGAATCCACATCTTTGCACGGATTTGGCTTTTAAAGGCATGTGGTCCTAAAATTTAGATCAGCTGAAAAACAGCCTGTTTCAGTTTAATCGTTATTTTCAATTAATTGAATGCTCAAAAAAATGTTTTGTCTCACTCTCATTTCTTCTTGTTGCATGTTGAAGCTCTAATTGGAACCTTGTTAAGATCCAACAATGTAAAATATGATTTTTTGCCATTTTTCAAGTGGTCTTAAACTTTTGATCAGGACTGTATATACGCCATGCCTGCCAGATTCTGAAAAGGGCACAAACTGTCTTCCCTTAACCAAAGAGTGCATACGACCCCCTGCGATCCTAACCAGACACCCTAAATAAATACTACACCCCAGATTAGCCCCCTGAAAGAAATAGAGGCCTACACCAGACCCCTACATACAGATCCTAGACCTCCCAGGGCATCTGTCAGCAGATTTGTACCTATGAAACTGGCACTTGGCAGCTGAAGACATCTGTGTTGGTCCCATGTTCATATGTGACCGCATTGCTGAGAAATATGATGGTTTATATATGTGCAAATGAGGGGCGTTGCCATTACACCTAGAGGCTCTGCTCTCTCTGCTCTTTGATTGACAGGCTCAGGTGTTATGATGTTTTGACTATCTGGTCCTGTCAATTAACCACTTAAGGACCACAGGTTTATACCCCCCTAGTGTCCAGGCCCTTTTTTACAAATCGGCACTTCACAACTTTAGAGGTTTATTGCTCGGTCATGCAACTTACCACCCAAATGAATTTTACCTCCTTTTCTTCTCACTAATAGAGCTTTCATTTGGTGGTATTTCATTGCTGCTGACATTTTTTGTTATTAATCAAAATTTAACGATTTTTTTGCAAAAAAATGACATTTTTCACTTTCAGTTGCAAAATTTTGCAAAAAAACGACATCCATATATACATTTTTCTCTAAATTTATTGTTCTACATGTCTTTGATAAAAAAAAATGGTTAGGGTAAAAGTTATAGCGTTTACAAACTATGGTACAAAAATGTGAATTACCGCTTTTTGAACCAGCTCTGACTTTCTGAGCACCTGTCATGTTTCCTGAGGTTCTACAATGGCCAGACAGTACAAACACCCCACAAATGACCCCATTTCGGAAAGTAGACACCCTAAGGTATTCGCTGATGGGCATAGTGAGTTCATAGAACTTTTTATTTTTTGTCACAAGTTAGTGGATGATATTCCACTAACTTGTGACAAAAAATAAAAACTTCTATGAACTCACTATGCCCATCAGCGAATACCTTGGGGTGTCTTCTTTCCAAAATGGGGTCACTTGTGGGGTAGTTATACTGCCCTGGCATTCTAGGGGCCCAAATGTGTGGTAAGTAGTTTGAAATCAAAATGTGTAAAAAATGACCGGTGAAATCCGAAAGGTGCTCTTTGAAATGTGGGCCCCTTTGCCCACCTAGGCTGCAAAAAAGTGCCACACATGTGGTATCGCCGTATTCAGGAGAAGTTGGGCAATGTGTTTTGGGGTGTCATTTTACATATACCCATGCTGGGTGAGATAAATATCTTGGTCAAATGCCAACTTTGTATAAAAAAATGGGAAAAGTTGTCTTTTGCCAAGATATTTCTCTCACCCAGCATGGGTATATGTAAAATGACACCCCAAAACACATTCCCCAACTTCTCCTGAGTACGGAGATACCAGATGTGTGACACTTTTTTGCAGCCTAGGTGGGCAAAGGGGCCCATATTCCAAAGAGCCCCTTTCGGATTTCACCGGTCATTTTTTACACATTTTGATTTCAAACTTCTTTCCACACATTTGGGCCCCTAGAATGCCAGGGCAGTATAACTACCCTACAAGTGACCCCATTTTGGAAAGAAGACACCCCAAGGTATTTCGTGATGGGCATAGTGAGTTCATGGAAGTTTTTATTTTTTGTCACAAGTTAGTGGAATATGAGACTTTGTAAGAAAAATAAAAAATAAAAAAAAATCATAATTTTCCGCTAACTTGTGACAAAAAATAAAAAATTCTAGGAACTCGCCATGCCCCTCACAGAATACCTTGGGGTGTCTTCTTTCCAAAATGGGGTCACTTGTGGGGTAGTTATACTGCCCTGGCATTCTAGGGGCCCTAATGTGTGGTAAGTAGGTAAATGACCTGTGAAATCCTAAAGGTGCTCTTTGGAATGTGGGCCCCTTTGCCCACCTAGGCTGCAAAAAAGTGTCACACATGTGGTATCGCCGTATTCAGGAGAAGTTGGGCAATGTGTTTTGGGGTGTCTTTTTAGATATACTCATGCTGGGTGAGAGAAATATCTCGGCAAAAGACAACTTTCCCCATTTTTTTATACAAAGTTGGCATTTGACCAAGATATTTATCTCACCCAGCATGGGTATATGTAAAATGACACCCCAAAACACATTGCCCAACTTCTCCTGAGTACAGCGATACCTGATGTGTGACACTTTTTTGCAGCCTAGATGCGCAAAGGGGCCCACATTCCTTTTATGAGGGCATTTTTAGACATTTGGATCCCAGACTTCTTCTCACGCTTTAGGGCCCCTAAAATGCCAGGGTCACTTGTGGGGTATTTATACTGCCCTGGCATTTTAGGGGACCTAATGCGTGAGAAGTAGTTTGAAATCAAAATGTGTAAAAAATGCCCTGTGAAATCCTGTGAAATCCTAAAGGTGCTCTTTGGAATGTGGGCCCCTTTGCCCACCTAGGCTGCAAAAAAGTGTCACACATGTGGTATCGCCGTACTCAGGAGAAGTTGGGCAATGTGTTTTGGGGTGTCTTGTGTGACACTTTTTTGCAGCCTAGATGCGCAAAGGGGCCCAAATTCCTTTTAGGAGGGCATTTTTAGACATTTGGATCCCAGACCTCTTCTCACGCTTTAGGGCCCCTAAAATGCCTGGGCAGTATAAATACCCCACATGTGACCCCATTTTGGAAAGAAGACACCCCAAGGTATTCAATGAGGGGCATGGCGAGTTCATAGATTTTTATTTTTTTTGGCACAAGTTAGCGGAAATTGATTTTATTTATTTTTTTCTCACAAAGTCTCCCTTTCCGCTAACTTGGGACAAAAATTTCAATCTTTCATGGACTCAATATGCCCCTCACGGAATACCTTGGGGTGTCTACTTTCCGAAATGGGGTCACATGTGGGGTATTTATACTGCCCTGGCATTCTAGGGGCCCTAAAGCGTGAGAAGAAGTCTGGAATATAAATGTCTAAAAATTTTTACGCATTTGGATTCCGTGAGGGGTATGGTGAGTTCATGTGAGATTTTATTTTTTGACACAAGTTAGTGGAATATGAGACTTTGTAATAATAAAAAAAAATATTTCCGCTAACTTGGGCCAAAAAAATGTCTGAATGGAGCCTTACAGGGGGGTGATCAATGACAGGGGGGTGATCAATGACAGGGGGGTGATCAGGGAGTCTATATGGGGTGATCACCCCCCTGTCATTGATCACCCCCCTATAAGGCTCCATTCAGATGTCGGTATGTGTTTTGCGGATCCGATCCATGTATCCGTGGATCCGTAAAAAACATACGGACATCTGAATGCAGCCTTACAGAGGGGTGATTAATGACAGGGGGGTGATCAATGACAGGGGGATGATCAGGGAGTCTATATGGGGTGATCACCCCCGTGTCATTAATCACCCCCCTGTAAGGCTGCATTCAGATGTCTGTATGTGTTTTGCGGATCCGATCCATGTATCCGTGGATCTGTAAAAAACATACGGACGTCTGAATGGAGCCTTACAGGGGAGTGATCAATGACAGGGGGGTGATCAATGACAGGGGGGTGATCAGGGAGTCTATATGGGGTGATCACCCCCGTCATTGATCACCCCACTGTAAGGCTCCATTCAGACGTCCGTATGTGTTTTGCGGATCCGATCCATGTATCAGTGGATCCGTAAAAATCATACGGACCTCTGAATGGAGCCTTACAGGGGGGTGATCAATGACAGGGGGGTGATCAATGATAGGGGGGGTGATCAGGGAGTCTATATGGGGTGATCAGGGGTGATCAGTGGTTCATAAGGGGTTAATAAGTGACAGGGGGGGTGTAGTGTAGTGTAGTGGTGTTTGGTGCTACTTTACTGAGCTGCCTGTGTCCTCTGGTGGTCGATCCAAACAAAAGGGACCACCAGAGGACCAGGTAGCAGGTATATTAGACGCTGTTATCAAAACAGCGTCTAATATACCTGTTAGGGGTTTAAAAAATCACATCTCCAGCCTGCCAGCGAACGATCGCCGCTGGCAGGCTGGAGATCCACTCGCTTACCTTCCGATCCTTTGAGCGCGCGCGCCTGTGTGCGCGCGTTCACAGGAAATCTCGGCTCACGCGAGATGACGCCAATCGGCGTTAGCGTAGCCTGGGGGAGCCGCCGCAATGACGCCTTTCGGCGTTACAGTTGCGGGAAGTGGTTAAAGTGGAGAGGATGTGGCAGTTGTAGAGAAAGCAGAGCCTCTAGGTGCAACAGCAACGCCCCTGGTGCTCCTAGAGGCTCATTTGAATACATTAAAGGGATTGTCCGGGTTCTAAGCTGAACCCGGACATATCCCCATTTTCATCCAAGCAGCCCCTCTGATATGAGCATCGGAGCATTTCTTTGTCGTGGGGGAAGAAGGGGATATGTTTGGGTTCTGGTCTGAACTCATACAACCCCTTTAAGACATCATGTTTCTCAGCAGTGCAGGCCTTTAACACAAACTGCAGATTAGACACCTGGATTTTACCTCTCCCCTTCTTGCCTCCTCTTCAGTCCTGTCTGAACAGGATACATGAGACGTATACTATGAGGGTAGGCCCAGACACCACGGATGTGTCCACCGCACATGCAGCAATGGATTTTGCCTTTCTACATTGAAGAGAATGAATTCATCGATGGAGTCGCGCTGCCTCACATAGGCATATAACTTCTGAGTGACGGTAGGGATATGGTGTTTTTTTCTAGTGCAGCCGAACACCTGCGTTCCAACAGAGGATAGTTCTTGCCACAAACGACCCTTCTGTGGATATTAGAGGTTGGAGCACATAGTGAAGGTCCACCAATTTTCCATATAACAATAGGTTTTATTATACTCACAAAAGTATAACATCAACAGACATCTGAACAAATTCCCCCGTATTCACAAGACCGCCCGACCCAGGTTTCGCCAGAATAGCTTCATCAGGAGCGGATGTTACACCCACACTTGGGCGTTCTCTTTATATGGGTCAGGGATGACAGAAAGGCGTACTCCTCCCACCCCCTTCAATACAAAATACCCATATCATAATGCCTTATAAAAGATTTAAAAACCTATAGAAAGCACTTCTTATTATAAAAACATTTAATCTATAATAAATATCCACAATAAATAGTGGGACTTTACCGGTATTATACTCATATTCTATTCACAAATAATAAAACTTCGCCACCATATTATCTTTCCTATATCGCAATCCTCGTAATAAAGCAGCCTCTTTTTAAACAGCCCTCCCAAGCACCTAACATAAAGGGGGATACACATCGCCGCATTGGGTGATAATACACATATTTAGAGCCTTATTGGTTAATAAATTGGTGGATAAATGTTTTATTTAAAAAAAAATTAAGCTGTTGGAAATTTTATTTATGAAGGATATATCACTGACAATGCGGCGATGTGTATCCCCCTTTATGTTAGGTGCTTGGAGGGCTGTTTAAAGAGGCTGCTTTATTACGAGGATTGTGATATAGCCAGGGCTTTTTTTCTCAGAGAAAAGGTGGTGGAACTCACCCCCCCTCCCCTGGCCACGCCCCTACCCACCCCTAGGACCGCATCTTTAGAGAACAGGGATGCAAGTAAAATTTACAGTGACGGTCGTGACAGCCAGGCTGCCAGTGCCCGCGGCAGTGGCGACTCTAGGAACAATATATATGGGGGGGCACAAAGATACCACAGTCAAAAATGGGGGGGGGGGCAAAAACAAAATAAGTATATATAAATAAGATTACAAAATATGAGAGAATTGCGGTATGCAGGGATACATTTATAATAAAACAATTTACTTACAAAAGAAGCTGTTCAGTCGTCTGCTGTGCCGTCCTCTGCTTGCTTCCGCTGATTCTTTCCCCTTCTTTCTGTCTCTCGTCAGTGCGCAGGCGCACTGTTATGGTGGATCTGTGGAAGACACACTGTTATGGGGGCATCTGTGGATGACACATTATGCCTCTCATTAGCCCTCATTATGCCTCCCATCACTCCCATATCAGCCCTTATGCCTCATTAGCCCCCATTATAAGCCCTTATGCCTCATTAGCCCACATTATTCCTCTTATTAGCCCCCATTATGCCTCTTATCACCCCCATATCAGCCCACATGCCTCTCATTAGCCCCATATCAGCCCTTATGCCTAATTAGCCCCCATTATAAGCAATTATGCCTCCAATTAGCCCCCATATGCCTCCAATTAGCCCCCATATGCCTCCAATTAGCCCCCATATGCCTCCAATTAGCCTCCATTATGCCCCCAGGAGCCACATTTTTTATAAAATAAAAAAACACTTACCTCTCCTGCTCCTGGACGGATGCTGCCTGCAATTTTCTTTCTCCTCAGTCGACTGTGCTCTGAACTGGCGCGCACAGCGTGAGGTCACAGAGCGCCCTCACGCTGTGCGCAGCCCTGCACAGCCGACAGCCGAGGACCAGGAAGTGGTAAGTACAGAGCGTTCACAACTTCCTGGTCCTTCGGTACACTAATGAGCGCTTCCATAATGGAAGCGCTCATTAGTATTCACCTGGGAGAATCAGCGGGGGGGGGGGCAAAGAACAACATAGGGGGGGCAATTGCCCCCCCTCGCACCCTTCTAGCGACGCCACTAGCAGCGGGCCGGCTGGGCCCAGTAACTAAAGGAGGGGGGCGGGGCGAGTCGGCGAAATTAGGTGGTGGAACGCCGTTCCGGCGCGTTCCGCCAGAAAAAAAAGCCTGAATATATGAAAGATAATATGGTGGCGAAGTTTTATTATTTGTGATAGAATAGGAGTATAATACAGGTAAAGTCCCACTATTTATTGCGGAGTTTTATTATAGCTTAAATGTTTTTATAATAAGAAGTGCTTTCTATAGGTTTTTAAATCTTTTATAAGGCATTATGATATAGTTATTTTGTATTAAAGGGGGTGGGAGGAGTACGCCTTTCTGTTATCCCTGACCCATATAAAGAGAACGCCCAAGTGTGGGTGTAACATCCGCTCCTGATGAAGCTATTCTGGCGAAACCTGGGTCGGGCGGTCTTGTGAATACGGGGGAATTTGTTCAGATGTCTGTTGATGTTATACTTTTGTGAGTATAATAAAACCTATTGTTATATGGAAAATTGGTGGACCTTCGCTATGTGCTCCAACCTCTAATATCTACAAAAGGGTCGTTTGTGGCAAGAACTATCCTCTGTTGGAACGCAGGTGTTCGGCTGCACTAGAAAAAACCACCATATCCCTACCATCACCCAGAAGTTATATGCCTATGTGAGGCAGCGCGACCCCATCGATGAATTAATTGCTGTTTGATGTGAATCGAGCCCACCTCACACGGAGGTCTGCGACGCCATCAGATTTAAAAACGCAGTGGTAACCTTTTTTTTTTAATATTTATTTTTATTCTTTTTTTTATTGAAGAGGATGAAACCTGCGGTGAAAATCCAAAGCGGAGATTGACTAAAAATCCAAACCGCAGGTCAATTTCTGTGCAGAGTCATTGTGCTGCACGTGGATGAGATTTTGGATCACTCCATGTAGTATTGTACTGTAATGCTTTACATAGCAATTAGATATCTTGATGAGGGTAAGAAATTGAAGCACAGGGATGTTACAGAAGTTGCAGAAGGTTTCATGGTAAAGTGACTATGGTCTTACGGTATCTCCATGGCCTCATGCACTAGAAGAAGTCAATGATCTTCAGTGTGGTGTTGGGAAAGAGTTCTCATGTACATGGTTCTCCTTCTTTTTTCAGTGAGACTTCAGCTTCTGGACACAAGATGAGTCAGTGGGAAGCCATTTTGAAGCTACCGGATGTATTCCAAGAGGAAGTCCATAATGTCTACAGCCAGGAAATTCTTCCTGTGGAGGTGCGACAGTACCTAGCTCACTGGCTGGAATCACAAGACTGGTGAGAAAGAGTTGATATATGGACATTTAGTACCATTTATGTTATCATCCAGTATTTTTGTAGCTCCAACATATGCCATAGTGCTGTACATAAAGCACTTACATAGTTCTCTGTCCCCGTTGGGTGCACGGCCTAATTTATCAATCAGGAACGCTTTTTAGTCTCATGGTAACCACCTAATTGGAATCTGTCACTAGATTGTTTACAGACTTGATGTTGTAGGACCTGTCCAACCATGCATTTGGTAAAAACTGTTGGGAAGTAATAATTCAATTAAGAATTAATAATTATGGTCATAAAAATAATTAACCATTAAAAAAAATTTTAAATTAAATTTGTCATAAATTCTTAAAATCATGACCTGGGGAATTGTAGACAAACTAATCGATACAATTCACATCTGAGTCTGACTATTTCCTCAGATAAATAAGTTCTTTTGACGTGAGATTACGTTAATGACAATAATACACAGGTATTATAAAAATATGCAGATTTATTGGTTACAAGGTTATAAACATATATAAGTAAATAAACACAATGATACATGCAAATGAATATACGCAGTGTTGATATAAAGCATTACAAGCTTAAAGGGAACCAGTCACCGGGATTTTGTGTATAGAGCTGAGGACATGGGTTGCTAGATGGCCGCTAGCACATCCGCAATGTCCAGTCCCCATAGCTCTGTGTGCTTTTATTGTGTAAAAAAAACGATTTGATACATATGCAAATTAACATAAAAGAGTCATATCTTACTTGTGTGACCAGAGAAGAGTCATATTTTCAAGCTCTGACTCATCTCAGGTTAATTTTCATATGTATCAGATCGGTTTTTATTCACAATAAAAGCACACAGAGGTATGGGGACTGGATATTGCGGATGTGCTAGCGGCCATCTAGCAACCCATGTCTTCAGCTCTATACACAAAATCCCGGTGACAGGTTTAACAATACATGTGAGGGGAAATAACTTGTCACATTATAACCAAGCTGTTATTAGGTTAGGATATCCAAATAGGAACATAAGTTATATATATTACTTCTGTTCAGACGAAATCTCATGATATCAAGAAATGGACATGTCTAATCCTAGACATCAATATGGAATATTGAATACATTCCGGCCCCTTCTAACCAACTACACATCACATGACTTCCAGAATGGGCAAATCCATTCAAGGATATAACTTAGAAGAGATAACTGTATCCTTCCGCCCCATCCTGGACTATTTTCACACATATGACTTTGGTAAGACTATTAAGACAAATAACAGGAATCTGGGATCTTTGCTAGATCATATCTTAAATGGGAAGGACTTGAAACAAGTCTTTCCTGTGGGAATCCATCACTTAGCTTGGCGAAGAATGTTCTATCAATATATATATACAGTACAGACCAAAAGTTTGGACACACCTTCTCATTCAAAGAGTTTTCTTTATTTTCATGACTATGAAAATTGTAGATTTTGTACCAAACTTTGTGGCTGTTCTGCTTTTTTCTGCTGTAGATAGGGTTCCCAGCCCCGTTGTCATCAAAAACATAAATCACAGCAATGGGTTTCTTTCAAGGATTTTATTTTTCAATGGATATGCGGCAAGAGATTTTTTTGTGCAAACGTTTTCGGACGCATCTGGCCTTCGTCAGGCACTATGGAAATTACAATAGGGCAATTTTAGTGACAATTCATTTTGGGTCCATTACATCATTAGTTATTGGTACATATTCATAATATACATATACGTTTTTTTCCTGTCCTATCAGAGGAAGTCAATCTCAGGTTGTGCTGTCATGGAGACGACTGGGGAAATATATATATATATATATATATATATATATATATACAGTATATACACTCACCTAAAGAATTATTAGGAACACCTGTTCTATTTCTCATTAATGCAATTATCTAGTCAACCAATCACATGGCAGTTGCTTCAATGCATTTAGGGGTATGGTCCTGGTCACGACAATCTCCTGAACTCCAAACTTAATGTCAGAATGGGAAAGAAAGGTGATTTAACCGCTTCACGTCCGCCCATAGGATATAAACGTCCTATGGGTGGACGTCTATTTCTGAAAGCACGTTCTAAAACGTCCTTTCAGAAATAGCAGCTGCACGCTAATCGTGCAGCTGCTGATCGGGTTGCCTGCTGTCAGTGACAGCAGGGCAACCCTAAGACAAGGCAGGGACAGTGCCCAGGTGTCCCTGCCTTCTAGATCGCTGCAGACACAGCGCTCACCGAGCGCTGTGTCTGCAGAGAAGGAAGCGCTGTGCGCTTCCTGTTCCGGACCGGCGGTCATGTGACCGGAGTGTGCAGGAGCTGTGTGAGGTCTCTCAGAAACCTCGATCAGCCCTGCTCTGAGGCTGTACAGCGCAGGATTGCTGCTGTACAGCCTCTATAGGGGTGTATTTGTCCTGTAACTGGGGCTACTATATCAGCCCCAGTTACAGGAGAAATTAACAGTGAAAAAAAAAAAAAAAGTGAAGCAAATGTCCCCCAGAGGTCTTGTATGACCTTATGGGGGACGAAAAGTGTAAAATAAAAAAAATAAAAATAAAAGGTTGAAAATAAAAAAATAAAAAAAGTTTCACATGTAAAAAAAAAAAAGTCCCCAAGTAAGGAATGAAAAAAAAAAAGTTAAAAATAAAAAAAATATACATATTAGGTATTGCCGCGTCCGTAAAAACCAGCTCTATAAAAATATCTCATGACCTAACCCCTCGGGTGAACACCGTAAAAAAACAAGCAATTTTTGTCACCTTGCATCACAAAAGGTGCAACACCAAGTGATCAAAAACGTGTATGTCCCACAAAATAGTACCAATAAAACCGTCACCTCATCCCGCAAAAAATGAGCCCCTACATAAGAAAATCTCTCAAAAAATAAAAAAACTATAGCTCTCAGAACATGGACACATTAAAACATAATTTTTTTGTTTCAAAAATGCTATTATTGTGTAAAACTTTAATAAATGAGAAAAAGTATACATATTAGGTATCGCCACGTCCGTAACGATCTGCTCTATAAAAATGTCACTTGACTGAACCCCTCAGGTGAACGCTGTAAAAATAAATAAATAGAAACTGTGCTAAAACAACCAATTTTTTGGTCACCTTGCCCCATAAAGTGTTATAATGAATGGTCAAAAAATCATATGTACCCAAAAATAGTACTAATAAAACTGGCACCTTATCCCCTAGTTTCCAAAATGGGGTCACTTCTTGGGAGTTTCTACTGTAAGGGTGCATCAGGGGGCTTCAAATGGGACATGGCATCTAAAAACCATGTGGAGTTCCTTTTCTTCTGCGCCCTGCCGTGTGCCCATACAGCAGTTTATGACCACATGTGGGGTGTTTCTGTAAACCGCAGAATTTGGGTAATAAATATTGAGTTTTGTTTGGCTGTTAACCATCGATGTGTTAAAGAAAAAAATTGATTAAAATGGAAAATCTGCCAAAAAAGTGAAATTTAAAAATTTGATCTCCATTTTCCTTTAATTCTTGTGGAACGCCTAAAGGGTTAACAAAGTTTGTAAAATCGGTTTTGAATACCTTGAGGGGTGTAGTTTCTACAATGGGGTCATTTATGGGGGTATCCACTATGTAGGCCCCACAAAGTGACTTCAGACCTGAACTGGTCCTTATAAAGTGGGTTTTGGCAATTTTCTTATAAATTTGAAGAATTGCTTCTAAACTTCTAAGCCTTCTAACGTCCTAAAAAAATAAAATGACATTTCCAAAATGATGCCAACATAAAGTAGACATATGGGGAATGTTAAATAATAAATATTTTATGAGGTATCACTTTCTGTTTTAAAAGCAGAGAAATTTAAATTTAGAAAATTGCGAATTTTTCAAATTTTTGGGTAAATTTGGGATTTTTTCATAAATAAAGGTGAAATATTTTGACTCAAATTTATGATTATCATAAAGTACAATGTGTCACGAGAAAACAATCTCTGAATGACTTGGATAAATAAAGGCGTTTCAAAGTTATTACCACATAAAGTGAGATATGTCAGTTTTGCAAAATTTGGCCTGGTCAGGAAGGGGGCAAATGGCCCAGATGGGAAGTGGTTAAGCAATTTTGAGCGTGGCATGGTTGTTGGTGCCAGACGGGCCGGTCTGAGTATTTCACAATCTGCTCAGTTACTGGGATTTTCACGCACAACCATTTCTAGGGTTTACAATGAATGCTGTGAAAAGGGAAAAACATCCAGTATGCGGCAGTCCTGTGGGCAAAAATGCCTTGTGGATGCTAGAGGTCAGAGGAGAATGGGCCGACTGATTCAAGCTGATAGAAGAGCAACGTTGACTGAAATAACCATTCGTTACAACCGAGGTATGCAGCAAGGCATTTGTGAAGCCACAACACGCACAACCTTGAGGCGGATGGGCTACAACAGCAGAAGACCCCACCGGGTACCACTCATCTCCACTACAAATAGGAAAAAGAGGCTACAATTTGCACAAGCTCACCAAAATTGGACTGTTGAAGACTGGAAAAATGTTGCCTGGTCTGATGAGTCTCGATTTCTGTTGAGACATTCAAATGGTAGAGTCCGAATTTGGCGTAAACAGAATGAGAACATGTATCCATCCTCTGATGGCTACTTCCAGCAGGATAATGCACCATGTCACAAAGCTTGAATCATTTCAAATTGGTTTCTTGAACATGACAATGAGTTCACTGTACTAAAATGGCCCCCACAGTCACCAGATCTCAACCCAATAGAGCATCTTTGGGATGTGGTGGAATGGGAGCTTCGTGCCCTGGATGTGCATCCCTCAAATCTCCATCAACTGCAAGATGCTATCCTATCAATATGGGCCAACATTTCTAAAGAATGCTATCAGCATCTTGTTGAATCAATGCCACGTAGAATTAAGGCAGTTCTGAAGGCAAAAGGGGGTCCAACACCGTATTAGTATGGTGTTCCTAATAATTCTTTAGGTGAGTGTGTATATATATGAGTGTATATGTATGTGGATATGTAGATATGTGTGTGTATGTATTTATGTCTAGGTATGTGTACATATTGTATATACAGTACAGACCAAAAGTTTGGACACACCTTCTCATTCAAAGAGTTTTCTTTATTTTCATGACTATGAAAATTGTAGATTCACCCTGAAGGCATCAAAACTATGAATTAACACATGTGGAATTATATACATAACAAACAAGTGTGAAACAACTGAAAATATGTCATATTCTAGGTTCTTCAAAGTAGCCACCTTTTGCTTTGATTACTGCTTTGCACACTCTTGGCATTCTCTTGATGAGCTTCAAGAGGTAGTCCCCTGAAATGGTTTTCACTTCACAGGTGTGCCCTGTCAGGTTTAATAAGTGGGATTTCTTGCCTTATAAATGGTGTTGGGACCATCAGTTGCGTTGAGGAGAAGTCAGGTGGATACACAGCTGATAGTCCTACTGAATAGACTGTTAGAATTTGTATTATGGCAAGAAAAAAGCAGCTAAGTAAAGAAAAACGAGTGGCCATCATTACTTTAAGAAATGAAAGTCAGTCAGCCGAAAAATTGGGAAAACTTTGAAAGTAAGGGCTATTTGACCATGAAGGAGAGTGATGGGGTGCTGCGCCAGATGACCTGGCCTCCACAGTCACCAGACCTGAACCCAATCGAGATGGTTTTGGGTGAGCTGGACCGCAGAGTGAAGGCAAAAGGGCCAACAAGTGCTAAGCATCTCTGGGAACTCCTTCAAGACTGTTGGAAGACCATTTCAGGGGACTACCTCTTGAAGCTCATCAAGAGAATGCCAAGAGTGTGCAAAGCAGTAATCAAAGCAAAAGGTGGCTACTTTGAAAAACCTAGAATATGACATATTTTCAGTTGTTTCACACTTGTTTGTTATGTATATAATTCCACATGTGTTAATTCATAGTTTTGATGCCTTCATAGTCATGAAAATAAAGAAAACTCTTTGAATGAGAAGGTGTGTCCAAACTTTTGGTCTGTACTGTATATATAAGCAATCATTTAATGTTTTGCTAGATTATGAGTCTTGATTCTTCTTCAGGTAGAATGAAGCCTCACAATATCCTAAGACTACATCTTAATATGAAGATAATCAATTAATTTATTTATTTATTTATTCGCCAATCTAGATGGTATTATTTCACCCACACTATCAAATTAGTCTTAATAAAATGAAATATCATTCTCTGTGTCTCTTACCAAGTCCTAGTAGGAATCTCACTTCTGCTCCCAGGAAAGCTGGGTGGTCCATCATAGCGCATCTCACCATGGCTTTCATCTTGATGGACCCCTCTAGAGAACTCAACTTCTCCCCCTCTCCCTTTGTGTGGTTTATGATCACAAATTTATCAGTTAGACACACCTTCCTAGTTTGGAACTTTCCAATCATTGTCGGATGGGCGTGACTATTGATAAGAAATATGACATCATAACCTTACCCAGAATGCACTTTTGCTACTGTTGTAATGTCACCTACTCATACCTAGGTGGCACTGCTGTGTAAGCTATTTGCATCATAGTATAAAGGGTTAACTTATGTAAGTCTGAATTAAACGTATTCTATACATTTGACCTTAGAAGCTTTAATTCAAAGCTATAGGGATTAATTCTGACACTTGTAGCAATTAGAGACAGGATACATGTTGTCTTCATAATATATAACAATATAATATAAAGTAATATATACAGTCGTGGCCAAAAGTTTTGAGAATGACACAAATATTAGTTTTCACAAAGTTTGCTGCTAAACTGCTTTTAGATCTTTGTTTCAGTTGTTTCTGTGATGTAGTGAAATATAATTACACGCACTTCATGCGTTTCAAAGGCTTTTATCGACAATTACATGACATTTATGCAAAGAGTCAGTATTTGCAGTGTTGGCCCTTCTTTTTCAGGACCTCTGCAATTCGACTGGGCATGCTCTCAATCAACTTCTGGGCCAATTCCTGACTGATAGCAACCCATTCTTTCATAATCACTTCTTGGAGTTTGTCAGAATTACAGGGAGTGCAGAATTATTAGGCAAGTTGTATTTTTGAGGATTAATTTTATTATTGAACAACAACCATGTTCTCAATGAACCCAAAAAACTCATTAATATCAAAGCTGAATATTTTTGGAAGTAGTTTTTAGTTTGTTTTTAGTTTTAGCTATTTTAGGGGGATATCTGTGTGTGCAGGTGACTATTACTGTGCATAATTATTAGGCAACTTAACAAAAAACAAATATATACCCATTTCAATTATTTATTTTTACCAGTGAAACCAATATAACATCTCAACATTCACAAATATACATTTCTGACATTCAAAAACAAAACAAAAACAAATCAGTGACCAATATAGCCACCTTTCTTTGCAAGGACACTCAAAAGCCTGCCATACATGGATTCTGTTAGTGTTTTGATCTGTTTACCATCAACATTGCGTGTAGCAGCAACCACAGCCTCCCAGACACTTTTCAGAGAGGTGTACTGTTTTCCCTCCTTGTAAATCTCACATTTGATGATGGACCACAGGTTCTCAATGGGGTTCAGATCAGGTGAACAAGGAGGCCATGTCATTAGATATTCTTCTTTTATACCCTTTCTTGCCAGCCACGCTGTGGAGTACTTGGACGCGTGTGATGGAGCATTGTCCTGCATGAAAATCATGTTTTTCTTGAAGGATGCAGACTTCTTCCTGTACCACTTCTTGAAGAAGGTGTCTTCCAGAAACTGGCAGTAGGACTGGGAGTTGAGCTTGACTCCATCCTCAACCCGAAAAGGCCCCACAAGCTCATCTTTGATGATACCAGCCCAAACCAGTACTCCACCTCCACCTTGCTGGCGTCTGAGTCGGACTGGAGCTCTCTGCCCTTTACCAATCCAGCCACGGGCCCATCCATCTGGCCCATCAAGACTCACTCTCATTTCATCAGTCCATAAAACCTTAGAAAAATCAGTCTTGAGATATTTCTTGGCCCAGTCTTGACGTT
The DNA here is from genome assembly GCF_905171765.1 of Bufo bufo. NCBI lineage: Eukaryota > Metazoa > Chordata > Amphibia > Anura > Bufonidae > Bufo > Bufo bufo. The sequence continues at coordinate 566,888,595 of NC_053391.1, read as the reverse complement.
TCAGCTTGTGTGTCTTGTTCAGTGGTGGTCGTCTTTCAGCCTTTCTTACCTTGGCCATGTCTCTGAGTATTGCACACCTTGTGCTTTTGGGCACTCCAGTGATGTTGCAGCTCTGAAATATGGCCAAACTGGTGGCAAGTGGCATCTTGGCAGCTGCACGCTTGACTTTTCTCAGTTCATGGGCAGTTATTTTGCGCCTTGGTTTTTCCACACGCTTCTTGCGACCCTGTTGACTATTTTGAATGAAACGCTTGATTGTTCGATGATCACGCTTCAGAAGCTTTGCAATTTTAAGAGTGCTGCATCCCTCTGCAAGATATCTCACTATTTTTGACTTTTCTGAGCCTGTCAAGTCCTTCTTTTGACCCATTTTGCCAAAGGAAATGAAGTTGCCTAATAATTATGCACACCTAATATAGGGTGTTGATGTCATTAGACCACACCCCTTCTCATTACAGAGATGCACATCACCTAATATGCTTAATTGGTAGTAGACTTTCGAGCCTATACAGCTTGGAGTAAGACAACATGCATAAAGAGGATGATGTGGTCAAAATACTCATTTGCCTAATAATTCTGCACGCAGTGTAGTGGGTTTTTGTTTGTCCACCCGCCTCTTGAGGATTGACCACAAGTTCTCAATGGGATTAAGATCTGGGGAGTTTCCAGGCCATGGACCCAAAATGTCAACGTTTTGGTCCCCGAGCCACTTAGTTATCACTTTTGCCTTATGGCACGGTGCTCCATCGTGCTGGAAAATGCATTGTTCTTCACCAAACTGTTGTTGGATTGTTGGAAGAAGTTGCTGTTGAAGGGTGTTTTGGTACCATTCTTTATTCATGGCTGTGTTTTTGGGCAAAATTGTGAGTGAGCCCACTCCCTTGGATGAGAAGCAACCCCACACATGAATGGTCTCAGGATGCTTTACTGTTGGCATGACACAGGACTGATGGTAACGCTCACCTTTTCTTCTCCGGACCAGCCTTTTTCCAGATGCCCCAAACAATCGGAAAGAGGCTTCATCGGAGAAATGACTTTGCCCCAGTCCTCAGCAGTCCATTCACCATACTTTCTGCAGAAGATCAATCTGTCCCTGATGTTTTTTTTTGGAGAGAAGTCTTCGCCTCACTGTGCGTGCAGATGCGCTTACACCTGCCTGTTGCCATTCCTGAGCAAGCTCTGCACTGGTGGCACTCCGATCCCGCAGCTGAATCCTCTTTAGGAGACGATCCTGGCGCTTGCTGGGCTTTCTTGGACGCCCTGAAGCCTTCTTAACAAGAATTGAACCTCTTTCCTTGAAGTTCTTGATGATCCTATAAATTGTTGATTGCGGTGCAATCTTTGTAGCCACAATATCCTTGCCTGTGAAGCCATTTTTATGCAACGCAAAGATGGCTGCACGTGTTTCTTTGCAGGCCACCATGGTTAACAATGGAAGAACAATGATTTCAAGCATCACCCTCCTTTTAACATGTCAAGTCTGCCATTTTAACCCAATCAGCCTGACATAATGATCTCCAGCCTTGTGCTGGTCAACATTCTCACTTGAGTTAACAAGATGATTACTGAAATGATCTCAGCAGGTCCTTTAATGACAGCAATGAAATGCAGTGGATAGGTTTTTTGGGGATTAAGTTAATTTTCATGGCAAAGAAGGACTATGCAATTCATCTAATCACTCTTCATAACATTCTGGAGTATATGCAAATTGCTATTATAAAAACTTAAAGGGACTCTGTCACCACTTTCTAACCCCCCCTTTTAAAAGTATTGTTCTCTCCATGGCGCCCTTGTGATTACAAAGGTGTTGTTATAACATAAATTCGCCGTCTCGTTTTGATAAAAATACCTTTTATCTAACCTGTCAATCTTGTGGATAAGGTGCCCAGGGCGTTTCTGAAGGTCTGAAGCTGCCGCCCGCCGCTGCCGCCGTTGGTGCCCAGCTCCTCCCCTGATCCTTTCAGCGCCGCCTGAATGTAAAGAAATCCGCCTCCGGCTCTCGCTCAGTGCCCCCTCCTCCTTTTCAAAGATCCCGCGCGTGCGCACAGGCCTGTGCCTGATGCGCCCGTGCGGACACTTAGAATCAGCCTCATTGAGCGAAGTGCGCATGCGCGCACTTCGCTCAACCTCCTCATAGGACGAGCACTGCAGCCAGCCACTCAGAGCCTGCCAAGCACTGTATGGAGCCGCAGGCTCTGAGTGGCTGGCTGCAGTGCTCGTCCTATGAGGAGGTTGAGCGAAGTGCGCGCATGCGCACTTCGCTCAATGAGGCTGATTCTAAATGTCCGCACAGGCGCATCAGGCACAGGCCTGTGCGCACGCGCGGGATCTTTGAAAAGGAGGAGGGGGCACTGAGCGAGAGCCGGAGGCGGATTTCTTTACATTCAGGCGGCGCTGAAAGGATCAGGGGAGGAGCTGGGCGGCAGCTTCAGACCTTCAGAAACGCCCTGGGCACCTTATCCACAAGATTGACAGGTTAGATAAAAGGTATTTTTATCAAAACGAGACGGCGAATTTATGTTATAACAACACCTTTGTAATCACAAGGGCGCCATGGAGAGAACAATACTTTTAAAAGGGGGGGTTAGAAAGTGGTGACAGAGTCCCTTTAAGCAGCAACTTTTCCAATTTCCAATATTTATCTAATTCTCAAAACTTTTGGCCACAACTGTATATGTCCTACTGATTGTCTTATGCTAAGGACTAACTAAGGCTCATTAAATGAATACATACATATTATATATTTTGCTTTATTAATAAATACCTAATTGTATAGGTAATTATCACCAGCTTCATAGAGCTTATCTTAGCTCCCGTCATAAATTTTTAAGTAGACAAGGAGGCTTCTCAGACTGGTACTTTCTTGAGAAGAATAACACTAAAGAGCAGAAACCTTTGTGCGACCTTACTTCGGCCTACTCAAGACCTACAAAATTGTAACTATTGTCGAGCATGGCTCTTAAAGGTAATGAACATCCATCTTGACTAGAATAATTGGATATCAATGTATATACCTATGAAAAGTCACAACAAAACATTCTGGAAAAGGTTGAACACCTTAACGCAAAATGACTTCCATATCTGTCATTTGTACGTGGAGTATGTATGGAGTGGCCCACTTACATAGCAGGTGCCGGCTCTGTTATACAGCTGACCGTTATCTGAGATGCTGCAGTCACAAGCGACGTGACGTCTGAGTGGTCACAAGGTGCTGCGTAGTTTCATGCCTTCTGAAGGCCTCTGGCAAGATGTAATAGAACGTCAGCAAATAGAAAATAAATCTGTTTTTAAAATCAAAGCTTTATTCGGTATACATTAAAAGTACAGGAACACGAGTCATAACAGGTTGACGCGTTTCGACATTAAGTCTTAGTCATAACCTATAGGAAGGATATTAGTGCTAATAGTGTGCTGTTGGCGTCCTCACGCCACCCCCGGCATGTGATAAATAGCATTCCGTATGGGGAGGGCATTAAGTTACGCCGCAATTGCACCGAAAACATTACCTTTGAAAAGGAACTAGAGACACTACACGTTAGGCCTCATGCACACGGCCGTTGTTTTGGTCCGCATCCGAGCCGCAGTTTTGGCAGCTCGGATGCAGACCCATTCACTTTAATGGGGCCGCAAAAGATGCGGACAGCACTCCGTGTGTTTTCCGCACCCATTGCTCCGTTCCGTGGTCCGCAAAAAAAATATAACATGTCCTATTCTTGTCCGCGCTTTGCGGACAAGAATAGGCAGTTATATTAAAGGCTGTACGTGCTGTTCCGCAAAAATGCGGAATGCACACGGACGCCATCCGTGTTTTGCGGATCCACGGTTTGCGGACCGCAAAACACACAACGGTCGTGTGCATAAGGCCTTAGATTGAGAAACAGAGGATAGGATAAAATCAGACACGTGGATAGAGAGGACCTGATTGGTCATGCAGCAGGAGATCATCAAAAAAACAGTTCACACAGATATCGAAAATTGTACACATATCTTCCTGTCCTTTTTCAGGATGACGAATTAAAAGCTATTTTAGACCCTGGCATTAAAATAGTGAGCAGAATACGCCGACATTAGGGTCTAAAGGATCTCCAAGTCTATTCAATGACAGTCCACCTAAACTGCAGACCTGTTTGTTATAGGTGTGGACATTCTAACTGTAGGCTCTGTTCACACATGAAAACAGGTAATGCAGTAATCTCAGATAAAAACATAAATTAAGTGTAACGCAACCAATGTGGTTTATGTAGCCGGCTGCAAGGATTGTGACTGATGTGACTAATGTAAAAGTGGTGAACATCTCCATGCTGTCCAAACACTTTAGGCTACTTTCACACAAGCGTTTCTATTTTCCGGTATTGAGATTCGTCATAGGGTCTCAAAACCGGAAAAAAAAAAGCTTCTGTTTTGTCCCCATTCATTGCTGCGGTTTTCTTTCCGTCATGGGATGCGGAGCAAGACGGATCCGTCATGACCCACAATAAAAAATGGATCCGTCCCCCATTGACTTTCAATGGAGTTCATGACGGGCAGATGGTTGCATTATCAGTAACGGAAGCGTTTTTTGCTGAACCCTGCCGGATCCAGCAAATATACTAGCGTGAAAGTAGCCTTAGGGAGGTACAGCAGGCCAATGTGGCCAGCTTGGAAGTTACAGGCATTGAAAGAGTCTTTAACCACCTCCCGTCTGCCCATTGACTATAAACGTCCAGGAGGTGGATCTCTATTTCTGATAGCACGTTTTAAAACGTCCTGCAGCTTTCCCTCCTCTGCTCTGCCCCTGTACATAGAAACTCCATGACTAAGCTCCCTCCTGACAGCCAAGAACATGGAGCTTTACCCTGAGACCTTTTTTGCTGGTCTCCAGGCTTTTGATCGCTCTGACAAGCAGCTGTTTACACTGGAGACAAATCAGCAGCATTGTCTCCAGAGCATGTGTTGTGAGCTCTGTAATCTGCAGTTACAGCGCTCAGAGAGGCTTGTACTGTCTCCCTCTCATTAGTGCTAGCAGGAGAGAGAGATCGGAACATTTACACTCACCCAGCAGCTGTTTTCACTGGAGTCTAATCAGCACGATCTCCAGGACATGTGACTGTCTGAGCCGGGAGAGTGCAGGAGCTGTGAGGTCTTTCAGAGACCTCGATCAGCCCTGCACTGAGGCTGTACATCTCTGTATTCTGCTGTACAGCCTCTCTGGGGGTGCATTTCTCCTGTAACTGGGGCTACTATGTCAGCCCCAGTTATAGGAGAAATCAACAGTGAAAAAAAATAAAAAATAAGTGAAGTTAAATGTCCCCCAGAGGTCTTGTATGACCTTATGGGGGACGCAAAGTGTAAAATAAAAAAAATATAAATAAAATGTTAAAAAAAAATAAAAAATTAAGTTTTCACATGTAAAAAAAAAAATTCCCCAAGTAAGGAATAAAAAAAATAATAAAAAAATAGAAAAAATAAAATAAAATAGACATATTTGGTATTGCCGCGTCCGTGACGGTCGGCTCTATAAATATATCACATAATAGACCCAGTCCAATAATCACCATAAAAAATAAAAATAAATAACTGACAAAAAAAGCCATTTTTGTCACCTTACATCACAAAAAGTGCAATACCAAGTGATCAAAAAGGCGTATGTCCCACAAAATGGTACCAATAAAACCGTCACCTCATCCCACAAAAAATGAGCCCCTACATAAGAAAATCTCTCAAAAAATAAAAAAAAACTATAGCTCTTAGAACATGGAGACACTAAAACATCATTTTTTTGGTTTAAAAAATGCTATAATTGTGTTAAAGTGAAATAAATAAAAAAAAGTATACATATTAGGTATTGCCACGTCCGTAAAAACCAGCTCTATAAAAATATCACATGAACTAAACCCTCGGGTGAACACCGTAAAAATAAAAAAATAAAAACTGTGTCAAAACAAGCAATTTTTGTCACCTTACATCACAAAAAGTGCAACACCAAGTGATCAAAAAGGCGTATGTCCCACAAAATGGCACCAATAAAACCGTACCCTCATCCCGCAAAAAATGAGCCCCTACATAAGAAAATCTCTCAAAAAATAAAAAAACTATAGCTCTCAGAACATGGACACATTAAAACATATTTTTTTTGTTTCAAAAAGGCTATTATTGGGTAAAACTTTAATAAATAAGAAAAAGTATACATATTAGGTATCGCCACGTCCGTAACAATCTGCTCTATAAAAATGTCACTTGACTGATCCCCTCAAGTGAACACTTTAAAAATAAATAAATAAAAACTGTGCTAAAACAACAAATTTTTTGGTCACCTTGCCCCATAAAGTGTTATAATTAATGATCAAAAAATCATATGTACCCAAAAATAGTACCAATAAAACTGGCACCTTATTACCTAGTTTCCAAAATGGGGTCACTTTTTGGGAGTTTCTACTGTAAGGCTGCATCAGGGGGGCTTCAAATGGGACATGGCATCTAAAAACCATGTGGAGTTCCTTTTCTTCTGCGCCCTGCCGTGTGCCCATACAGCAGTTTATGACCACATGTGGGGTGTTTCTGTAAACTGCAGAATCTGGGTAATAAATATTGAGTTTTGTTTGGCTGTTAACCATCGATGTGTTAAAGAAGAAATTGGATTAAAATGGAAAATCTTCCAAAAAAGTGAAATTTAAAAATTTGATCTCCATTTTCCTTTAATTCTTGTGGAACGCCTAAAGGGTTAACAAAGTTTGTAAAATCGGTTTTAAGTAACTTGAGGGGTGTAGTTTCTACAATGGGGTCATTTATGGGGGTATCCACTATGTAGGCCCCACAAAGTGACTTCAGACCTGAACTGGTCCTTAAAAAGTGGGTTTTGGCAATTTTCTTAAAAATGTGAAGAATTGCTTCTAAACTTCTAAGCCTTCTAACGTCCTAAAAAAATAAAATGACATTTCCAAAATGATGCCAACATAAAGTAGACATATGGGGAATGTTAAGTAATAAATATTTTATGAGGTATCACTTTCTGTTTAAAAAGCTGAGGAATTGAAATTTAGAAAATTGCAAATTTTTCAAAATTTTGGGTAAATTTGGGATTTTTTCATAAATAAAGGTGAAATATATTGACTCAAATTTATGACTATCATGAAGTACAATGTGTCACGAGAAAACAATCTCTGAATGACTTGGATAAGTAAAGGCGTTCCAAAGTTATTACCACATAAAGTGAGATAGGTCAGTTTTGCAAAATTAGGCCTGGTCAGGAAGGGGGCAAATGGCCCAGATGGGAAGTGGTTAACCCCTGCAGAGGAGGTGAACTGCATATAAAGATATTGAATCGTGAATCCTACTGGATTTTTATGTTAAACAGCAGAATTCCAAAGGGATTAAATCATAGACATAATTTGATATTTAAATATTGAATGGATGCTCCTATTCCCGCATCTGTATTTATATGTATCTTCCTTTTTTGCTTTGATATACATGATATACATGGTATACTTGCTCTTTTAAAGGAAGGTAGATCAGTAGAACAGTAGGTTATGACTAAGACTTGATGGCGAAACGCGTTAACCTGTTATGGCTCATGTTCCTGTACTTTTAATGTATACAGAATAAAACTTGGATTTTAACAGCGTGCTGGAGGATTTTTTTCTATTGCAAGCTTCGTGCACTTCTTTTGCTGGCTGCGGGTGAGCTGATGAACTTTTTTTGTGCAAAATGCCAGCAAATATCTCTATACACAGTGACACAAAAGTACTACCGCGGATAGTACAACCAATCAAATGATAGCAGGTTCAAGTCCAAAAAACGAAAACAAAAAAATATTTTTTCAAATTTTCTGTTGTCTAAACCTGGGGCACGTCTTGTAGTCTGGTGCGTTTTATAAAGTGAAAAATATGGTAACTAGATTTTAAAAAATACATTTCTATAATTGTCGCTGTTTTGTCACCTTGCCTCTAAAAAAAAATAGAATAAAAAATGATCAAAAAGTTGCATGTATCCCAAGATGGCATAAAAACTACAGCTCGCCCAGCAAAAAAATGAGCCCTCACAGAGCTCTATTGGCAGAAAATAAAAGTAAAAGTTATGGGTGTCAGAATATGGCGACACAAAGCAATCTTTGTAAAATATTGCAGGAAATGTATAAATTTGTTATCTCCTTAATCATACTGACCAACAGAATATAGTTAACATGTAATTTTAAGGGTGCATTCACACGGCTGCTCCGCAAAAAGTACGGATGACATCTGTGTTACATCCATTTTTTTGCGGATCCATTGTCACAATGTCTATTCTTGTCTGCAAAATGGACAATATGGATACGGTCAGCAACCTCTGGCACTCCAGCTGTGGTGAAACTACAACTCCCAGCATGCACACTTGTATGGCTGTTCTAGGAACTCCCGTAAAAGTAAACAGAGCAGGCTGGGATTTGTAGTTTCAGCTGTGTGCACTGCGGCCTACTCACAGCTTACCAAGCACAGTACTGTATATTGTGCAGCGGCCGTGCTTGGTATCACGCTCACGTGACGGATGAAATGAACATGTCGTCAGTGGCCTAGGAAAAGCTGAGAGTAGGCCGCAGTGCTCACTGGAGCGTCGCTGCCTTCTCAAACAGGATAGGTCATCAGTATAAAAATCTCGGAAAACCCTATTAAATCTGATATGGATGATCCCCATCCATGGGAATCTGGAATATCCCTTAAAGGGTTAATGTGCTGTGTATATTCTTGAGTAAGCATTTTAGTCCCAGTAAATAACTTTTTCATGCAAAATTGCACAAAGGCAGTCAAAAGTGTAAATGACTGGGTGTATTTTCTGCAATATGTGTACAATCTGTTGGGTTTTTGTTGCAGATATACATGGGGACATTCATCAAACTGGTGTAAAGTAGAATTGGCTTAGTTGCCCATAGCAACCAATCAGATTCCTCCTTTCATTTTCCAATGGAGCTGTCAAAAATGAAAGGTGGAATCTGATTGGTTGCTAGGGGCAACTAAGCCAGTTGTACTTTACAGCAGTTTGATAAATGACCCGAGTGGTGTCTATTTATTCCCTTCAGCTTTTTGTCATTTTTTCTTTAGGAGACATTTTTTTGAAACTGCCAGAGCAGAATTGTTTGTCAAGCTGATGTGTGGTCAGGGTGTGCCTTCAGCCTTACTGGATACATTTTTGGGATAGTTATGCTGACAACGCCCCCCTCCATCACATGTCATGGCCGATGTGTAATCTCTTAACCCTTTAGAGCTAAGACTACTCTGAGGCTTTTTGTAGCCCTTACGATTCACTTTTACACTTTTACAGGGGTTGTCCAGATTCATGATATGGACAGGTCATCAGTATCAGATTAGTGGGGTCTGACTTCTGGCTCCCTCCTCAGGTGTTTGAAGGGGTTTCGGTGCTTGCGAGAATGCTGTGTTCCCATTCAGTGTTTATGTGCTCACCTTCTGTGTTGTAGGAGCAGATCAGGGTATTTACAGCTTTTCATCTCATTAAATTGAATGGGAGAGGAAGCTGTAATTTACCGCCAACCCCCCTCCCCCCATAAAAAGATGCAGTGCCTTTAAAAAAAAAAAAAACAGTCTGAAATCATCCTGAGGCTATTTTCAAATGGCTAAAATATTTGGCTCATTCCATAAGAACCTAATTACTTGTCCATGAATAAAGCATTTGTGCTGTTTGTGTTCATCAACTTTGGTTCATGTTGCCGACCAATTTGTAGAAGATGCTCTGTAAGTCCCCTTTTCTGCCTTGCAGTGCACATGTAATACAAATGATGCACGGGGAGGGGAGATCAATAAAAACAGGCAAAAGCACTAGCGGCAGACCCTTCAAAGATATCTTCATGGGAGAAGCACTGACTGTCTTTTCTTGAGAGTTATGACAGAAACAGAGGTGTGATTAGGGCCTAAGATGGCCGTTTTACACAGAGAAAAGGTGATCAACTTCTTCCTGTTGATTTTAGTAGGTAAAACATGACCATATGTACATGGTTGCGTTTTTTTCTTTAGACTGCTCATTTCAAATCAGCTTGAGACGGGATATGTTGCTTCTTTCAAGTGTATTTTAACTGTGTTTCCCATTGAAGTTAAGAAGGAAACTGCTAAAATAGTTAGCAGATTCTGGAGCGGATGTGGTTCAGAAATGCATCTAAATCCGCATGGAAATTCGTGCGATTCTGAAGTACGTTCACCCGCACTCGTGTGCAGGCGGCCTATTGTAGGAAGTTCAGGTCAGACGAGCAGCAGTCAGTCCAGGAAATGCAGCCGTCACAAGGAGTTTTATTTAAGCTGAGCCTTGGGGTATGTTCATACATTCTGGCAGGGGCATTGCTAGGGTCTCAAAAGATTTGGGGCTCAAGCCCCAATGCATGTGTCAAATTCTCAACCCAACGCCCCAACCCCAGTGCTAAAGGCATGTTTGCGTGGATATTACATTCAGCACTATCACATGTACAGGAGAATACAGAACTACATACCTATTAAATCTCCTCTGATGGCGACGTTCTCTTTCTTCATATTCTCTATTCTACCCAGACAGCCATGTCGACTTCTTTCAGCCATGTGTGCAGTGGTTCTCTAAAGAACAAACCTGAGCAGGTGAACTTATCATAATAGTCTGAAAGACATGACAGCAGTGACGGCCAGTTCGCATTGTTCGCCCGCGAACATATGCAGGCTGCCATCTTTTTTCACAAGTCCGGCGAGGCACAGGTAAGCCCTTACCTGTGCCTGTGCGCGAGCCGGTCTGAAAACAAGTGCGGTCAGCGGGAGCAGGCAATTCCGAGAACAGCCACCGGGGGCCTTCACCGGGCTGTTCTCGGAACTGCCTGCTCCCGGTGACCGCATTTGTTCAATGACGGGATTCAGCTTGATCGCCGTTCCCCGTCATTGCACCCACTACATACAATGCAATGCGATTCGTGACGAAGTAATTAGGTACTAATTAAAGGGAGTCTGTCACCTACCTGACCGGTTTCAAACAGGTGACATTGTTCAGTGGGGCACAAAGACATGACACAGATGTTACCCGTGTTTAGTTCTTCAGATGCTTCAAATCGCCCAAAAAGTTGTTTTTATCATATGCTAATGAGCCGTCGCAAGTGCCCAGGGGCGGAGAGTTTTCTGAAAGTGGCCAAGTTCCCCTGCCTCACTCGCGCCTAACTCCGCCCCTCAGTAAGCTCAGGCCAGCCCTGTGGCTCTGTGACATCATATTTCCCTATAGGCTGTTCGCGCATCACTGCCGGGCCCTGGCATGCGCAGTGTTCTGCCCACTGTGGTCAGAGGGACAGGGATATGGAGTGCGCATGCGCCAGTTACAGGAGTGAAATTGGCGCATGCGCACTGCATATCTCTGTGCCTCTGACCACAGTGGGCAGAACACTGCGCATGCCCGGGCCCGGCAGTATTGCGCGAACAGCCTATAGGGAAATATATTGTCACAGAGCCACAGGGCTGGCCTGAGCTTACTGAGGGGCGGAGTTAGGCGCGAGTGAGGCGGTGGAACTTTCAGAAAACTCTCCGCCCCTGGGCACTTGCGACGGCTCCTTAGCATATGATAAAAACAACTTTTTGGGCGATTTGAAGCATCTGAAGAACTAAACACGGGTAACATCTGTGTCATGGCGGCTTTGTGCCCCACTGAACAATGTCACTTGTTTGAAACCGGTCAGGTAGGTGACAGACTCCCTTTTAAATTTCTTTGTGAACTTCGGTGAAGCAGCCAAAGCCAATTTTTTATAGTTTTGCTCATCTCTAATAGGCACCTTAGGGGTACATTCACATGTTGCAGATCTCTTGTGGGTCTGCAGCACAGTACAATACGATACAAGTCTGTAGGATTTTCCAATCCTAATCTACATACTGTGGATTTTTTTAGATGTAGATTTCTTCTTTCGGACTTTAAAATATGCAGCATTGCCGTTATCTTACCGGTTGTTCACGGATTGGTTGAGATGTTCTTCCATTACTTTGAACAAAGTTTAAATCTGCAACTGACAAGCGTATTGTGGATTTACTTGTGTGTTTTGTGTCGGGTTTGGTGTTTATTTCATCCACTCCAAATCTGAAGTTTGTTGGTTTAACCTATGGGTACCGCCTTACATAATGTGAACGCTGCATATTTTGCGCAATAGAATTGTGTGGGAAAAATCCGCAGAGTTGGACAGTAGCAGTGAAGTGAAAGAGATTATAAACATTTCATCTACGTGCTACAGAGAGTGTCAAACCTAAATTGACGCAGGGAAGCTTTTTAAATCTGCAGCATGAGGATTTATTTTGTGGCTGTCGCGGATTTCACCCTTTGTCATGCAGAGGGCGAGTTCTGCAGCAAATCCACAGCACATCAGAAATGAAATCCGCAGCACTATTGGATGCAGATGCTGCTGCTGAGGGTTTATGCCAGATCTGCTTGGTTTTTCTGCTTTGGGAATCCACATGAGACTCACTACGTGTATAGTACCCTTAGGGGTTATGGGGAGGGAAGCAGGAAAAATGAGCAAGTGTAAGGATCTGAGCGATGAAAAGTGCCATATGGTGATGGCTAGATGACTGTGTCGAAGTATCTCCAAAACTACAGGTCTTGTGGGATGTTCCTGGTATGCAGTGGTTAGTACCTACCAAAAGTGGTCCATGGAATGACAATCTGTGAACCAGGGTCATGGCCGCTCAAGGCTCATTGATGCACATGGGAAGCCAAGGCTCGTCTCTTTGGTCCAATGATATAAGCGTTATGGTAGCACAAATTGCTGAAGAAGTTAACGCTGGCGATGGTAGAAAGGTAGTTAGGAAAAGTATACATGCCACTTTCGAAAAATTAGTGCACAATAGGAGTTTATTAATCGTGGCATTGGGCAAGTAGACGTGTGATATTATACATTTTAATCCACTATGGGTCCATTTTTATTTAGGAGAAATAAGCATTTTTCCCCGACTAGTAGACGATGTTTCGGCCTTGCTCTGGACGTTTGTCAAGTCGTATCTAGAGGACATGACTAAGCAGAAGAGGCTGTGGTAGTGGTTGGGTAATGGGCGCCCAGGGCTCATTGATGTGTGAAGTGACCCAAAGCTCGTCTTGTCTGATCCCACAGAATAGCTGTTTTAGCACAAATTGATGGAAAAGTTAATGCTGACTATGATAGAAAGGTATTAAAACACACGGGGAGATTTAGCAAAACTGGTGTAAAGTAGAACTGGCTAACTTGCCCATAGCAACCAATCAGATTCCGCCTTTCATTTTTTCAGAGCTCCTTTGGAAAATGAAGGTGGAATCTGATTGGGCAACTAAGCCAGTTTTCCTTTTACATCAGTTTTGATAAATGCTGATAAATGTTTTGACTAAGGGGAGGAGTGGTCCTATCAGTGATTGACAGCTGTCTGTGTATACACAGTCATAGAGGGAAGGCTGTCAATCACTGATAGGACCGCCTCCGGGACTTCACAGTCCAGAATAAACAGGAATTTAAATGTATAAATTACATGTTTTACTGAATCTTTTCCCATAAATCTATATACCAGTCTGCTCAGCTCCTCCTGCTCTAGAACATGCTTCCTGCAGATTGTTTTGCATTTTCATGGTGATGGGTTCCCTTTAATGAGAACACACATGCCATGGAACACATTAGAAGAAACAAGACCAAAACACGGTTATGTATACATCCTGCTTTTTAACACTTTTTAATAATAACGAGTAGCTGTCATGTTGCTTTTTATTGCTATTTTTTTTTTTTTTTTTAAAAAGATGCTGTTTCCATAATGAGGGTTTATATTGTTCTGTACTTATGGCGGTGGGCATTGACATGGTGTAATTCTTTTCAATATCACAGGAAGCTGGCAGCAAGAGATTGGTCGCTGGCCACCATTCTGTGTCAGAATCTTTTTGAACATCTGGACATACATTACAGCCGCTTTACAGATGCTCGGGAAGTCGTGCAGGCTAATAGCATGCGTAATTTCAAGCTGAAAGTACAGGTATACTTTTTATGTTTTGGACGTGTTCTGCAGACTTCATCTGAACATTAGGACCAGTGCAAACCTTCAAGCAGGTCTTCATATAAATCATGTGTAAGATATCAAGATGTGTATACAGTGCTACTTTGATTGATGGGGCCAGGTTTCATGATGTTTTCACTGCCTGGTCCTGTCAATCAAAGTGCAGAGAGAGCAGAGCCTCTATGAGTAACTGATCAGTTTTACCCTAATGCATTCCGAATGGAGAGCATTCCGTTCAGCATGCTGCAGTTTTCTCTCCGGCCAAAAATACAGAACACATGCCGGATCCGGCATTAATTTACATTGAAGTGTATTAGTGCATTAAGTGTTCCGGCATGCGCACGCCTTTAAAAATGCTATATAAATTAATGCCGGATCCGTTTTTCCGGATAACACCGGAGAGACGGATCCGGTATTTCAATGCATTTGTCAGACAGATCCGGATCCGTCTGACAAATGCCATCAGTTTGCGTCCGGATTGCCGCATCCGGCAGGCAGTTCCGGCGATGGAACTGCGTGCCGGAATCCTCTGCCGCAAGTGTGAAAGTACTCTAAAATGTAAGGAATTGATATAATAAGAATATATGAAAATATTGCATGTCCTTTCACATAATGGGATTAAGCTTTATTTGCTGAAACCAGAATTTATCTTTCCTTTTTTTTTTTGATTGGGGCAAGCATTTGAAATCTGATTGCTAACTAATCCTGAGGATGTGTTTGGTAACTTGACCAGTTGCTTTTTGCAGTCTCAGTACCAGGAAAATCCAATGCACCTCGCAGAACTGATCCGTGAACTTCTAGTAAAGGAGAAACAGATTATTTTAGATTCTCAAGAATCACAGGTATGTTTTATTTCAATAGCATTTTAAAGCTGATTGGCGGGGGCACCGGGTGTCGGACCCCCACCGATCAGATACTGATGACCTATCCAGAGCATAGGTCATCACTATAAAAATCTCGGAAAAACATTTTAAAGCGAACCTGTCACCATGATTTTGCACACAGAGCTGGGGACATGGGCTGCTAGATGGCCACTAGCACATCTGCAGTACCCAGGTCCCACAGCTCTCTGCGCTTTTATTGTGTTAAAAAAACCTTTTGAGTGATATGCAAATTACCTGATATGAGTCCTGTAGCCGGAGATGAGTCAAGCGTCAAGGAGCCCAGCACCGCCCCGCGTCCTCCGAATCTCCTCCTTGCACAGAGCTGGAGCGCCGAAATCTCGCGATGCGCGAGCTAGCGTATGCGTAGTTCGTTCCCTGTGCTGATGCCAGCACAGGGAATGAACATGATGCCGACACTGCGCATGCGCTAGCTCGCGCATCTCGAGATTTCGGCGCTCCAGCTCTGTGACGTCAGCCGGCAAGGAGGAGATTCGGAGGACGCGGGGCGGTGCTGGGCTCCTTTCCGCTTGACTCATCTCCAGCTACAGGACTCATATCAGGTAATTTGCATATCACTCAAAAGGTTTTTTTAACACAATAAAAGCGCGGAGAGCTGTGGGACCTGGGTACTGCAGATGAGCTAGTGGCCATCTAGCAGCCCATGTCCCCAGCTCTATGCGCAAAATCATGGTGACAGGTTCGCTTTAAGTCTTTGCAGAAAATGAAGAAAAAGTCACTAGATTTCAAAAGTTGTTATAATCTAATTGTATGATTCTACCAATAATACACAATGAACTATACATCTTCTTATGAGGTGTATATAAACTATATATCAAACTGTATTTCTTTGTTAAGCCTCATTCACACGTGATTGTGAGCCAAAACCAGGAATGGAGCCTCCACAGACATAAGGTACAAGGGAAAGATCTGCTCCTGTTCTGTGTTTGGAGCCGCACCTGGTTTTGGCTCAAAATCACTGATCAAAACACTGACGTGTGAATGAGGCTTTAGTCCGGCAAAAATATTAAAATTTTTAAGAATTTAAGAAATTGCTCCTGTGTTGTAGAATTTGCTGTCGTATACTTGTTATGGAGCCCCTGGAGAACCTTAAAGGGTTTCTGTCACCCCACAAAACTCATTTTTTTTTTTTGGATAGTTAGATTCCTCATAGCGCGATATAGGAGAATATAATAGTCTTACTTACTTTCATGCGGCCGATTCTTTATAAAACGAAGTTTTATAATATGTAAATGAGGGCTCTACCAGCAAGTAGGGCGGCTACTTGCTGGTAGCCGCAGCAGAAAACCGCCCCCTCGCCGTGTTGATTGAGAGGGCCAGCCGTGATCTCCTCCTCCGGCCGGCCCTGTCAGTAATTCAAAAATCGCGCGCCTCTGGTCATTCGGCGCAGGCGCTCTGAGATGAGGAGGCTCGTCTCCTCAGCACTCCCTCAGTGCGCCTGCGCCGATGACATCACCGAAAGAGAAGACGTCATCGGCGCAGGCGCACTGAGGGAGTGCTGAGGAGACGAGCCTCCTCATCTCAGAGCGCCTGCGCCGAATGACCAGAGGCGCGCGATTTTTGAATTACTGACAGGGCCGGCCGGAGGAGGAGATCACGGCTGGCCCTGTCAATCAACACGGCGAGGGGGCGGTTTTCTGCTGCGGCTACCAGCAAGTAGACGCCCTACTTGCTGGTAGAGCCCTCATTTACATATTATAAAACTTCGTTTTATAAAGAATCGGCCGCATGAAAGTAAGTAAGACTATTATATTCCCCTATATCGCGCTATGAGGAATCTAACTATCCAAAAAAAAAATAATGAGTTTTGTGGGGTGACAGAAATCCTTTAAATGGATTGTGTGATATTTAAAGTGTTTTTTCAGGATTTTGATACTGATCACTTATCCTTTGGGGGCCCGACACCCGTCACTCCCGCCGATCAGTTTGAGAAGGCACTGGGGCTCCTGTGAACTCAGCAGCCTTTTCCATGCTTACCAAGCACAGCGCCGTACATTGTATAGTGGCTGTGCTTGGTATCACGCTCTGCACCATTCACTTAATTGGGGCTGAGCGCGATGCCAAGCATAGCCGATGTACTCGGCAGTGCTTGTTGAGTGGAGAGATGGCCGTGGTGCTCACAGGAGTGCCGGTGCCTTCTCAAACAGTTGATCGGCAGGGGTCCCGGATGTCAGACCCACCCACCAATCAGATACTGATGACCTAGGATAGGTCATCAGTATCAAAATCCCTGAAAACCCCTTTAAGAAAATTTTATATATCATAATGCTGGTCACACACTTTTTTTTTTTGTGACTTTTTGACAACTTTTGCATGTTTTTTTTTATTTTTTTATTATTACAGCATGTTTTTAGGGGATTTTTTCAGGCATTTTCCAATATGCTTCTTTAACGTGAAACCAAATTTGTCTGTTAAGGAATCCTCATAAAGCACTCCCCTTTTCACAGTGTCATGGTACCAGCACCATGACTCCCGCTTTTGGGGTTTCCGGTCCCTGAGTGTCAGCGGTTCCATGCTATTACAAGGCCGTCAGTGATCATGTATGTATACAGCGGGGATAGGAAACGGCAGGGAGCTAGGAAAATGGAACTGGGACATTGTGAAGAGATGAGTGCTTTTTTGAGGGGTCTTTGTAGCTGCCTTTACAGTCGACAGTCAACCATCCATATACTGTAGATGCCGGCACATATCTCTGAATGGATGTTTCTAAATGTCCTTGTAGAGAAAGCAGCTGCATGCTAATTTCACAGCTATGGGAACAGGGAGCCCTTTTGAGACAAGATCAATAATGTACAGCCCTGTGCATCCTCTCTGGGGGCTGTATGCCCCCTGTAACTGGGACTAATATGTCCGCCCTCGGTACAGGTGAAATCGCCAATAAATAAAAAATAATGTATTGTTCAATGTTCCCCAGAGGTCTTGTATGATCTTATGGAGGGAGCACAAAGTGTAAAAGAGAAAGAAAATATAGACAAAATAAACCCCTGTGATCATACCCATAACTCATTTATCCCGTATATGACCGTTAGGCCTAGTTCACACGAACGTATGGCTTTTTCAGTGTTTTGCAGTCCGTTTTTCACGGATCCGTTGTTCCGTTTTTTGTTTCCGTTGTGTTTCTGTTTCTGTTCTGTTTTTCCGTTCCGTTTTTCCGTATGGCATATACAGTATACAGTAATTACATAGAAAAAATTGGGCTAGGCATAAAATTTTCAATAGATTGTTCAGAAAAAAACTGAACGGATACGGAAGACATACGGATGCATTTCCGTATGTGTTCCATTTTTTTTGCGGACCCATTGACTTGAATAGAGCCACGGAACGTGATTCGCGGGCAATAATAGGACATGTTCTATCTTTCAACGGAACGGAAATACGGAAACGGAATGCATACAGAGTACATTCCGTTTTTTTTGCGGAACCATTGTAATGAATGGTTCCGTATACGGAACACAAAAAAACGGCCCGTACACTCGCAAAAAAAAACGTTCATGTGAACTAGGCCTTATGGAAAGGGGACATAATAAAAAAAAAAAATTTTGTTGCACATTGTGCTATTAACCAAACATTTAAAAATATGAAAAAGACTATTGTATTTTTTTTTTCCATTTTTCTAGTTATAATTATTTATTTTTTTAAATAAAGCCCCATGCATGACCAGAAAAAGGCGCAAAAATGATTTCTATAATGAAACTGAAAAAAAAAAAAAAACTAAACTATTAGGACTTTAAAGATGCATGCCCTTTAAAAAAAAAAGGAAAATGCTCCTTGTCAGGAAAAGGAGTAAATGATGGCTAGGTCTTCAACTGGTTAAACACCGCCCAGCCACCCTATTGTATTGATTTTTTTGAATGTTGGACAAACTTTCTGAGGGGTTCACTGCTGGTAAAAGGCAATTACTTAATTACTCAAAACCTTTAATTACTGGTACATATTTATTTTTATAAACTGTCAAGAAATAAAATGATTTTGAAAATGTACGTACCCCGGTATATTCCGGCCTCTCCCAACCATTACACTGTGTAAGTAGGCTTAGTGTAAAATGAAATTAGAATGGAAGAACAAACATGTTTTTGTAACGTAATAGGGAAAATGTAACACATACTGTATATCAATTGGACTCTAATGGTACATCCTCATCTGACGGAAAAAATCTGTTTTATGTTTATATTTTGTTATGAATTTGCAAAGAGTGAAATCCACGCTGAAAACCTGCAGAAATAATTGACTTGCTGTGGATTTAAAATTCTAAACTTTTTCCCACTGCAGATTTGTTAAAATCTAAACCACTTTGCTGCTCTTGTAATATGCTATATTTATTCACCCATAATTCTGGTTTGAGAATACATACATATCCACTACATGGGAACATACCCTAAATAAGATAAATGTGGGGGGCCATGCTGTTCAAGAGACTCCCTTACTCCATGATTGACAGGGCCAGACACCTTGCCTGGCCCTGTCAATCTTGTGCATGCGTCTCTATGCTTCTGGTGTACCCAGACCTGAGTGGCACATGATAGCAGTAGCAGAGCCTCTGTGCTTGCACCACTACTCAGAGCAATGTCGCTGGCGTGAGATTGACGGGCCCTGTCAATCAAGGGGGAGTCTCTTGTGCAGCGAGTCCAGCCCCTCACTGTTCATGGAGGCTGGTTTTTGAATAATCTGATTGTACAAAGCGTGTCATATAACCTTTAACTATCTCCATAGTCACAGAATGGACAGCAAGCTCAATTACCAATGAAGACAGGACAGCAAAGTAAAATAGAGCAGCGTGTTAATGAAGTGAAAGAACATGTCATGGTAAGAGGGTTTCCTACTGTTTGGAAGCCACACAAGAACAGTTTTTTTGTTTTTCTGTTCTTTTTAAAGTGAACCTGTCACCAGTTTTATGGTGTCCTAACTAAGGGCAACATAAATAAGTGATTGATTCTCTCCAAATGCTGGGTCACTTTCTTTAATTGACCCAGTCAATCTGCCAACATCTTGTATTGAAAAGCTCCAGCTGATAATGTTGAGTCATGAATATTCATGAGCTCCTGACTCTCCCCGCCTACCTGCTGCTGATTGACAGTTTGTTTCCATATGAACCAGCAGCAGGTGGGCAGGGGAGTGGCTATAGCTCTGAATTAAATATACGCTGGACTCAATGACATCACGCTGGACTCCAATCAGCTCATTAGCATGCAGCATCTTTGTGTGTATATTATGAGGTAACCATCTGTCACACCAGTAAGTGAATACATCTAAGGTACTTTTTAGTAGTTATTGATTGTATATAATTAGTTAGATTATAATCAAATATCCACATGACAGGTTCCCTTTAAGGCATTTCCAATGTTCTCTTTAGGCCATGTTCAGACTTGGCAGGTTTTCAGTGGGGATCCTACAAATGCAATACAAAAATCCCTTTACATGTAGATAAAAAAAAATCTTCAGATTCTGCAGATGTGAGGGAACTCTACAGCAAATCGTGTGTGTATGTGGTGCATGCAGATTTTGCAGTGGATTAAATTTATCTTTAGCTTTTCCCGGAATAAATAATGCACTATGCACATGTTAAAAGACTTTTCTGTGGGTGCATTGACATTTGCAATATTGTTACTATGTGGCCAGTTTAGAGGGACCCATACATGGGGTGGCCGGCCCACAGGATCCAAATGTGGATTACCTGTACTTGCCGCACTGCAACTGTACTTTCCATTGCTTCAAATGGCATGTAGTAGTACAGCCTGGCTTGTAGATCCCATGGCCAGGGGACACCGTTTTTGGGTGCCTTGATGAGAGTATTAGAAGGTTTACATTAAAAGTATGCCTTGCCACACAGCCCACATCTGTATGGACGTCATAGAGCTGGGGTAGGCAACCTCCGGCGCTTCAGCTGTTGTGAAACTACAACTCCCAGCATGCATACTTTCTCTGCTTTTCTAAGAACTACCATAGAAATGAATGGAACATGCTGGGAATTGTAGTTTTACAACAGCTGGAGTGCCGAAAGGTTGCTGGCCCCTGTCATAGAGGAAGGTTCCTTACTCTATATGCCTGAATGGGGAGGTTCTTTGGTAGAGCAAACTACGGCCTTAAAGGGGTTTCATAGTTTAGTCATTTATAGAATACCCAAAGGATATGCAATAAAATCTCTAATAGCTTGAGATCCCAACTCTAGTACACTTCTTTGTCAGGAGAATGGGGTTCTCCTGGAACCTTCTTTTCAACACAACTTAGCCGGCCACTGCCACATCTAGGAGGTGACTGGATGAAGACGTGTGCCCGGCTCTCTCCATTGTAGTCTAAGGGAGAAACAACCAAGTTTATTCAAATGGGTAACATGTACACCAGGTTAATTTGTCATATGCTATCTTAGGGAGTGAGTTTCGCCTAAATCTTCCCAGGAAGTCCGACTTTCAAGAGGAGTCAAAGGCACTGCCAAATGAAGTATAGGCTGCTTATTTGGAGCCCATAAGCCATAAACAACCAGGCAAGAATGCAGGGTGGAGATCAGGGCACCTCCAGTCAATCTCTATGACTGCCACTCAAGACTGCCATCAGGAATTTCAGGGCCATGTACAGGCAAACTACTATATGCATAAGTAATTTCTATGAACTGTGAAAAAATGTGCGGTGTTTTTATGCTATTTACCAAACACCTTAAATAATATGTTCACTATATACACTCACCTAAAAAATTATTAGGAACACCTGTTCTATTTCTCATTGATGCAGTTCTCTGGTCAACCAATCACATGGCAGTTGCTTCAATGCATTTAGGGGGGTGCTCCTGGTCAAGACAATCTCCTGAACTCCAAACTGAATGTCAGAATGGGAAAGAAAGGTGATTTAAGCAATTTTGAGCGTGGCATGGTTGTTGGTGCCAGACGGGCCGGTCTGAGTATTTCACAATCTGCTCAGTTACTGGGATTTTCACGCACAACCATTTCTAGGGTTTACAAAGAATGGTGTGAAAAGGGAAAAACATCCAGTATGCGGCAATCCTGTGGGCAAAAATGCCTTGTGGATGCTAGAGGTCAGAGGAGAATGGCCCGACTGATTCAAGCTGATAGAAGAGCAACGTTGGCTGAAATAACCACTCGTTACCACCGAGGTATGGAGCAAAGCATTTGTGAAGCCACAACACGCACAACCTTGAGGCGGATGGGCTACAACAGCAGAAGACCCCACCGGGTACCACTCATCTTCACTACAAATAGGAAAGAGAGGCTACAATTTGCACGAGCTCACCAAAATTGGACTGTTGAAGACTGGAAAAATGTTGCCTGGTCTGATGAGTCTCGATTTCTGCTGAGACATTCAAATGGTAGAGTCCGAATTTGGCGTAAACTGAATGAGAACATGTATCCATCCTCTGATGGCTACTTCCAGCAGGATAATGCACCATGTCACAAAGCTCGAATCATTTCAAATTGGTTTCTTGAACATGACAATGAGTTCACTGTACTAAAATGGCCCCCACAGTCACCAGATCTCAACCCAATAGAGCATCTTTGGGATGTGGTGGAATGGGAGCTTCGTGCCCTGGATGTGCATCCCTCAAATCTCCATCAACTGCAAGATGCTATACTATCAATATGGGCCAACATTTCTAAAGAATGCTATCAGCACCTTGTGGAATCAATGCCACGTAGAATTAAGGCCGTTCTGAAGGCAAAAGGGGGTCCAGTTATTAGTATGGTGTTCCTAATAATTCTTTAGGTGAGTGTATATCAGGGATACCAAATATGGTTTTGTGATGTTTAGTAGTAAGTATGTTACTAAAACGCATTGGTTGTAATGGTTTTTGCTCTTTTATTTTTTAGTAACAATAACATTTCAGAAAAATGACACTTTTACCATAAAAGAAAAGCTTGAAAGTACAAGTTCCAGTTTTACAAAATAAATTATTTCACAACTCTGTACTGGGAATTCAACCCTAAAACTTATGAGTAGCAGGCAGCAGATTTACAACTACTCTATAGACCAGCTCTGTTGTAAAGATAGGGTTTTCTGTGCCTAAAAAGGTACCAAACAGTATTACTATTTAACATTATGCCTGGGAAGAGAATAGTAATACTAATTAGTAGCTTTTTAGGCACAAGAAATTCTTTGCTTAAACCATAGCATAACATGGGTGCATGGCTTGTTACTGTGTAGGTATCAAAGATGTATCTTGTAAGTAGCCGAGCTCATGCATGATCATCACATGACCAGGAAGGATTTTCATCCCCCAGAAGTACACAGTAAAGGTTCCTATTTAATAACAGTTAACTGATGTCTTGATAGCTATGATGAATTGTTAGAAAGTATATGGGAATATTGTATAACTTTATATAACAAATTAGCTTTATCTGCTAAAAGCAGAATACCCCTTTAAGACTTTGTGTGTTTGTAGAACATCGGAAAGCTGACATTAAACATTACATAATTGTATGTAGATATTGTTAATATACTGTACTAAAATGTCTTCGCTTTGCTGTTTGTTAATCATGTTTCTCTATGATACCTATAACGCTTTGACTTTTTTTTTTTTTTTTTTTTTTAGCTTCTTGATCAAGAAGTTAAGTTTTTGGAAGAGCAACAGGAAATCTTCGACTTTAGATATAAGACTTACAAAATACAATGTGAGTATTTTTTAGAATTGTTTCTGAAATAAAAACCCATTAACCTGCCGCTTATATGAAGTAAGTAATTTCGTAAACTCAGCGCAACCACCTTAAAGAGGACCTTTCATGGGTCCAGACTTTATAAACTAAGTTCGCCCACTGTGGCCCCCGTTAAATTCTCCCACCCTTTATGCAAATTTTATCATCGGTACAGGGAGGAGGAGACTGCCCGGTTTCTCAATGGGCGTCTCCTTCTCCCTGGCTGTGAGCTGTCCAATCGCAGCGGAGAGTTTCACAGGCAGGGAGAAGGTGAGTTATTTTTTTCTGCCGGGTGCAGGGTGGCCATCGGGTCCCTGTGCTGCTGTGACGGGGACCTGATGGCAGGGAAGGCAGCCCGATGCCTTCTTTAGGCATCGTGGCTGCCTTCCATGTGAACTTGTGAGATCTAGCCCCCTGGATCTCACAGGCAGGAAGCTGTAAGTGTATTACACTGGTAATACACTTACAGCCAATGTATCACAATAAAGAAGTATTGTAAAGGTGATCAGACCCCCAAAAGTTGAAGTCCCAAAGTGGGGCAAAAAATAAAGTGAAAAAATAATTAATAAAAATAAAGTTTTACAAAAAAAATTCAAAGTTTCAAATAAATAAAAAAAAAGCGTCCTTTTCCCAAAATAAAGTTAAAAAAATTGAAAAGTAGATATATTTTCTTGGAAGAAATTAAACTTTTCATTTTCCCAGCCAAGTGTTACCAAATTCTGTAAAACGCTTAGGGGGTTAAAGTGCTCAGTACCCCCCTTAATATATTCTTTAAGAAGTGTAGTTTCCAAAATGGGGTCACTTTTTGGGGGTTTCCACTGTAGGGGTACGTCAGGGTCTCGTCAAATACAAAATGGTGCCTAAAAACCATTGTATCAAAATCTGCCTCCAAAATCCATATGGTGCTCCTTTCCTTCTGACCACTGCCACGTGCCCATAGGGCAGTTTACTACAACATATGGGGTATTTCTGTAAACTGCAGAATCAGAGTAATATATATTGAGGTTTATTTTGCTGTGTAGCAAGAAAAAAAATTATTAACATAACAAAATTACCAAAAATGTGAAATTTAGAAATTTCACCTCCAATTTGCTTTAATTCTTGTGGAACACCTCAAGGGTTCATTCAGTTTTGAATAATTTGAGGGGTGTAGTTTCTAAAATGGGGTAATTTATGGGTGGTTTCCATTACGTAAGCCCCTCAAAATCACTTTATATCTGAATTGGTGCTTAAAAAAATGGCTTTGGAAAATGTAAAAAAAGGCTTCTAAACTTCTAAGCCTTCTAACGTCCTAAAAAAATAAAATGACATTTACAAAATGATGCCAACATAAAGCAGACATATGGGGAATGTTGATTGATAACTATTTTATAAGGAAGTACTATCTGTTTTAGGCTACTTTCACACTAGCGTTCGGGTGTCCGCTTGTGAGCTCCGTTTGAAGGGGCTCACAAGCGGCCCCGAACGCATCCGTACTGCCCTAATGCATTCTGAGTGGACGCGGATCCGCTCAGAATGCATCAGTCTGGCAGCGTTCAGCCTCCGCTCCGCTCAGCAAGCGGACACCTGAACGCTGCTTGCAGCGTTCTGGTGTCCGCCTGGCCGTGCGGAGGCAAGCGGATCCGTCCAGACTTACAATGTAAGTCAATGGGGACGGATCCGTTTGAAGATGACACAATATGGCTCAATCTTCAAATGGATCCGTCCCCCATTGACTTTCAATGTAAAGTCTGGACGGATCCGTTCAGGCTACTTTCACACTTAGAACTTTTTCTAAACTACAATGCAGACGGATCCGTTCTGAACGGATACAAACGTCTGCATTATAGGAGCGGATCCGTCTGAACGGTAGTGTGAAAGTAGCCTTAGGCCTCTTTCACACTTGCGTTGTTGGGATCCGGCATGCACTTCCGTTGCCGGAGGTGCCCGCCGGATCCGGAAAAACGCAAGTGTACTGAAAGCATTTGAAGACGGAACCGTCTTCCAAATGCTTTCAGTGTTACTATAGCACCCAGGACGCTATTAAAGTCCTGGCTGCCATAGTAGGAGCGGGGAGCGGGGGAGCAGTATACTTACAGTCCGTGCGGCTCCCCGGGCGCTCCAGAATGACGTCAGAGCGCCCCATGCGCATGGATGACGTGATCCATGCGATCACGTGATCCATGCGCTTGGGGCGCCCTGACGTCACTCTGGAGCGCCCGGGGAGCCGCACGGACGGTACTGCTCCCCCGCTCCCCACTACACTTACCATGGCTGCCAGGACTTTAGCGTCCCGGCAGCCATGGTAACCATTCAGAAAAAGCTAAATGTCGGCTCCGGCAATGCGCCGAAACGACGTTTAGCTTAAGGCCGGATCCGGATCAATGCCTTCCAATGGGCATTAATTCCGGATCCGGCCTTGCGGCAAGTGTTCCGGATTTTTGGCCGGAGCAAAAAGCGCAGCATGCTGCGGTATTTTCTCCGGCCAAAAAACGTTCCGTTCCGGAACTGAAGACATCCTGATGCATCCTGAACGGATTTCTCTCCATTCAGAATGCATTAGGATAATCCTGATCAGGATTCTTCCGGCATAGAGCCCCGACGACGGAACTCTATGCCGGAAGACAATAACGCAGGTGTGAAAGAGCCCTTAAACGTAGAAAAATTCAGATTTCGAAAATTGTGAATTTTTCCAAATTTTTGGTAAATTTTTGATTATTTTATAAATAAAGGTGAAATATATTGACTCAAATTTATGATTGTCGTGAAGTACAGTCTCAGAATTGCTTGGATAAGTAAAAGTGTTCCAAACTTATTAATGCATGAAGTGACACATGTCAGATTTGAAAAAATCAGCCTGGGATTTAAGATGAAAAGTGGATCGGTACAGAAGGGGTTATTTCTGACATGAAGGGAATGGGGGCAGAAGGAAAATAATAATAATTAAAAAAAATAGAGATCTGGATTCCTTATCTGCAGTATTGGTCATGTGCTACTGCAGATAATAGTCCAAACTCCTGGTGACAGATTCTGAAAGTATTTCATTTCCATTCAGAAACTAACTGCTAGCTGTGAGCATATTTATATCTTGCTCTGCAAATGTATTTGTATTCTGTACGTCATGGCACAGCGATTCACTCGCAGATTATCTCTAATTTTCGGGCTGCACTTGTACTTGCCATTTGAAGCAATAGCAAGTACAGGTGCAGCCCACAGTATGGATCCCGCAGCCGGGCTGCACTAAAAGTAAGTGCTTGCTGTGTTAATAGTTCTCCTTTATCGCTTACAGTGGCTTCACGTCCTACAGATCCAGACCTCAAGAAAAAGCTTACGGAGCTTCAGGCCCAGGTGAACGACCTAGACAGAAAACGAAGGGTGAGAAATTGTAATTTCTGAATGTCCCATTCAGATGTATGGAACAGTCTCAAAAATGTATGAAACGGATCTGCCATGTGTAAACCCATCCTTAGTTTGATTGTATGTGGTGTCACAAAGAGTGTGATGCATATATCCCATCACCAGTTTCTTTAATATATTATGGCAAATTTACCAATCCTGTAAATGCCAGAGATCATCCATAAATTAGGCGCATCCTCCAGCAGTCCGTGCGCCAAAAGAGAAATCTATGGCAGCTCTGAGCTGCCGTAGATTTCTGGCTTCATTTGCGCAAGAAAACTGGCCTAAATGATGATAAATTTGTTCCTGCTGCTGGCCATGCCCCCTTCCCACCCTTGTCACACCCCTTTTCTAAAAAGAGGTGAGGGTTGTGTAAAACTATGAGATGCGACAATTTTTTAAAAAGTCACAAAACCATAGGGGGTAATTTACTATTAGATATGCGCCACTTTATCGTGCATGGCATTGGAGGACACAGCACCATGGGTATATGTCCAACTACCACTAGGAGGAGACACTAGACATAAAAAAGTTTTGGCTCCTCCCCGTTGGGCTATACCCTCTCCACAGACACTAGACAGATCAGTCTTGTTCTAGTGTCCGTAGGAGGCAGACCTGACCTGCTTTTTGTGCAGGTCATCCTGCTACTTTTTTATTTTATTTTTTCTCCAATCATTTTTTCTTTCTCTTCTCTGCAGGTTTCGGCCTGCGGCAGGGGTGGCTCCATCATGTTCCACTTTAGTTGCCCACCTGCAGGCGCGTACTCAGGTACCTGGCAGCCACCTAGTCCCCAAATCTGCTTCCGCAGTGGAATTCCGGCAGTCCTACGGTTCCCGTGTTGAGTCCGCTGAGGGGGTGGTGACTGCTGCGCCTGAAGACGTCTGAGGGTGAGTATGTTAGATTAGGGTCTCCCACCCTCCTCCCCGGGCCTGGGCGCGTTCCCCCCTCCCCCCTCTCCCTTCCCGGATACCTATACAGCTCTTGTAGCTGTGTGGGTAAATGCCTTGCCTCTGATGCAGAAGGTCATGGGTTTGTATCCCAGCATAAACTTTCTCTCAGCGGCCATCCTGGTTCTGTACCCTGGCCCCAGAAGCCCCCTGGCCTTCCGTTTTTCAAGTCTCCCTCCTGGCCCCCGTTCATCGTGGCAGCTCTGGGGCACTTCCGCGATCGCGGCTGTTCGTCCCTGGCCGCGCTCCAATAATTTAGGCCCCGGCTTTTCGGGCCTACTAGGCCGCATCTCCCCGCCCACTTTCTGTCCTTCCCGGGCTTACTCCGTCACCTCTCCTCCGTGGGGGAAGCCTGGGAGGGGATCTCCTGCCTGCCAATCCAGCCCCAGGTTCCCTGCTCTCTCTCAGAGGGGCGGTTCTTCCTCCGGCTGTCGGCTCCTGCTCTCGCCGGGTCTCCATCTTCTGCTCTCCTGCTTGGGGTCCGCTGCACAGCTCCTGGGGTCTGGTAGGCAGCCTCTGGCTGAATTGGTCTGCAGGCTCCTTTTCCTCCCCTCCCCTCTCGATTGCTGCATTCTCCTGCAGCCCTGCCACCTGCTCTATAGCTGCTGCAGCACCTCTTGGGAACATGGCATCCGGGGACAGTTAGGTCAGCCCTGCTGCTCTATGAGGGCCTCCGCCTTGTCCCCCCCTCCCACCCTTTTGTGTGTAGGTCCCCCCTGAATGGGCTCCCTCCATGTCGAACCATGGGAACCTTGCCTGACTCGCCTAATCCCTGGCGGAGTCGCTGGAGCGCTACCTACAAATTGAGGTCTCCTCTCCCCCCCCCCCCCTTTCCCCGGGTCCTCCCTGCAGATGAGCCACGCTCAGATACAGGGTCACGCAAGGAGTAGCCCACGGACCAACCTCGGGTGGTCTCAACTAGCTTCCACCCCTCCTTGGCATCCTCGGGTCACCCCAGGACAGGCCTGAGGCTGGTGACGAAGCCTTCTCTGTCAGTTGCCTCTGGGGACACCTCTGCACCGATTCCCTTGGAACAGAGCATCAGGCGGTCTTCCACCATGCAGAATCCCTCTGTGTGGTCAAGTCAAACGTGCATGGTGGTACCTACCCTACCCAGGTTTGGTGCCCCTCTAGTGGACTTTCGGATGGCGCTCTCCTGCCTGCACAGGTAAGGCAGCCATCACCGTGCTTAGCAACTGGGACACCTACGCGGTGTCTCTGGTACGTACGCCCTTGTAGGCTGTACACGACAGACCTTCCTGGTTCCCCTATCCAGGGGCTATGTTCTAGGCAAGCTGATAATTCAGGGAAACGCCACTTGTAGGGTTGGCAACCCTTCTCGGCCTCTAAAGGTTCGTTTGTAGTGCCTGTACCAGAGAATACAGGCCGGCTTCTATGCCGTGGCGATTAGTGTCTAAAGCTATAGCTCAGTGGTAAGACACTTTCTTTGCATGTAGTGTTCATGGGTTCAGAACCCCTTACTGGCTTTTACACCTACTTCAGATGCTGTAGCCATTACTCCTGACTGGCTCTATGGTGTTCCATGCGGCACTATTTCCCCCTTCCGGGCGAGATATACAGGCCGCCTTCAATTGCCGTAGCAATTGCACCTGTCTGTTTCCAGCCACCTTGCTCCCTTCATGGGTAGAGTCCCTACACCATCTCCTGATGCTGTATCCAATATCCCTGGCGGGCTCTATTGTGTTCCGTGCGGCACTATTTCTCCCTTCCCGGCGAGATATAGAAGCCACTCTCAATTGCTGTAGCAATTGCCTCTGTTTGGTTCTAGTGGGCACCAGGCTGCCACCTTGTTCCCTTCATAGGTAGAGTACCTACACTATCTCCAAAAGCTGTTGCCGTTGCTCCTGTCTGGCCTTATGGTGTACCTTGCGTCACTTTTTCTCCCTTACCGGACGAGATATTGAGGCCACCTTGTATTGCCGTGGCCACTGCACCTACCTCATCATAGTGTGCACCAAACAGCCATCTTACTCCCTTCTCAGGTAGAGTTCCTGCACCGTCTCTGATGCTGCAGCCGTTACACCTGTCTGGCTCTATGATGTACTATGCGGCCCTGTTTCCCTCTTTTTAGGTGAAATAGAGGGCATCCTTCAGTTGCCATTGCACTTACTTAATTGTGGTGTGCACCTGTCGTTCTTTGTGGTACCGTGCGGCCCTATTTTCCCCTTCACGAGCGGAATATAGGTGCCATTGCTAACGTGGCAGCCGTTGTACTTCTCTGGTCCTAGGGTGCTCCATGCGCCCACATCGCTCTAATCTTAAATCTAGTACCTCTACTATCTCCAGCCTCTCTGGTCGTATCTACACTACACAGCCGTATTTCTACCTTACAGGTTGAGGACCTGTACCCTCCAAATGTGGTCGCATTCCCGAATGCTGTGGCTTTGTTTCCACCCTCCTTAGAGTGCAACATGCAGCCACTTTACCTCGGTTTTAGGCGTGTATTTTTAGTACCCACGTGCTGGGCCCTATGGTGCAATCTGTGGCCCATACAGTTTCTGTATTACTGGGTGCTTCCTTCCCTTTTCGGGCCATCCTGGTTCGGCATGAACATGGTAACCATATCTGGCAGGGGTGGGCCAGCCCAACCCCCACCTCCACCTTGTCAGTCTATTGCTACTTCTGGTGTACCCAGTATATGGCTGATCTGTTCTGATCTGGTGGGTGGTCCACATACAACCACGCTCCCTACACCATGGCCAGGTGGTTGTTGGCTTTTGTGCTAGGGTTGCTATTGCCATCCCTATCAAATACTACTGTCTGCTGCACTCCGCGTTCCCCATATTATAAGGAGTACCCGCGTTGTTTTCTATTACAGGGCGGACCATTTCTGGTGGAGTACAGTGATCTCCACTGGATCTTCTCCTTGTTGGGGTACGTAGCTTGGTGAGCACCGGCCGCTGCGGCAGTTTTCGGCCATCACTGGATGTCCTCCGCCACACGGAATCCTTCTGGGGTCAGCGACATTATCCTCGCTGGACGTCCTCCCTGATGAGTCAGGGACAGAACCACTGAGCGCCACACACCTGCCTGGTAGGTGAATTTTCTGCTGAATGCTCTGGTATCGGACAGGGTTCTGTAGTTCCTTCTGGGTCCGGGTGTTCCCTTATATTCTCTGTTTAGTTGTACTATATGACAGAGGGCAGTCCCCTGGGACCTTGCTATTGTCTGCGCCTGTCTGGTACTCTCTCCCCCTGGGAGTCTTCTGTATATCGGTCGCAGCTGGTTTCTACATTTCGTGTAGTCACTCCCGTTTCTTTTATAGCGACTTCGCCATTCCTTATGCATATTGGTGTCTGTTGTTTTAGTGGTACAACCCAAGCCGCTGTATTTACCCTCCCTGGGACAGTGTATGCAGATTGCTAGCCACTATTCTTAGAATGGCTAGTTGTCCATGGCCAATTCCTTCCCATATGGTGGTTCTTTTCATTTTTTCTTGGATATTCTGTTTTTTGTTGTCCTCTGGTGGTTCAGTTCCTGGTTCCTTGTGAGCCCATAGCGGGTACTCCTTTCTGGAGTCCCTGTCCCCGTTCATTTGACCACACAGATTCTGTATGATAATCGTTGTTTGGGAGGGGCCTGGGTTGATTGTTCCCCTTGCGGGTTCCAATAGCCTTGTGGTCCTCTTGGGATTCGTGTCTCTCTTCCCATCCTCCCACGTCAAGTACCTGGTGTTGAGTGGTTTAGTGCTACGGTTTGCATTTCCACCTTATGGTCTCCTTCGGGAGGGACTCCCTCCTGTTTGTAGAACCTTCCTCCTTAGACTGTTGGGAGTACTCTCCTTCTCCTCCCATGTGCCTCAGTCCAGTGTGTCCCTGCTGAGATTTCCTGGGCCTGCATCTTCCTGATACTTCATTTGGCCGGAGTTTCTCCGGTCTTGTGTTTCCCAGCGATATTTTGTTTTCAGAGGCTCGTTCCTCGTCTCCTGGTTTTGGGATGCAGGTCTTATCTTTTCTTTTCTTTTTTTCCTGGCCTTTACATACAACCCCCTCCCTTTCCAAGGGTTGGCGGTTTCCCTTAGCGCCTTTGGGGTTTTCACCTTTCAATTGGACGCTTAACTTCATCACCTGCTTCGCGGTGGGGGGAGTCCTGCTCCCTTCATATGTGAGCCTTGCTATGGCTTCCCTC
Organism: Bufo bufo; assembly: GCF_905171765.1. Taxonomy (NCBI): domain Eukaryota; kingdom Metazoa; phylum Chordata; class Amphibia; order Anura; family Bufonidae; genus Bufo; species Bufo bufo. The sequence continues at coordinate 566,856,631 of NC_053391.1, read as the reverse complement.
ACTCAAGTGTGCCCCTGCTGAGATTTCCTGAGCCTGCATCTGGGCCCCTTTTTTTCCCTGATACTTCGTTTGGCCAGAGTTTCTCCGGTCTTGCGCTTCTCAGCGATATTTTGTTTTCAGAGGCTCGTTCCTCGTCTCCTGGTTGGGGATGCAGGTCTTATCTTTTCTCTTTTCCTGGTTTTTACTTACAACCCCCTCCCCTTCCAAGGGTTGGAAGGGCGCTTAACTTCTTCACCTGTTTTGCGGTGAGGGGAGACCTGCTCCCTTCACATGTGAGCCTTGCTATGGCTTCCCTCACTCGTTTGGCCTTCAGTGATTCCATGTTCCCTTGCTCCCCTGGCCCTTCAGGGGTTGACCTCAGGGTGTTTGTGCTTTCGCCTGAGACAATTAGAATGTTAGGTAGCTCCAATACGCGATGCTGTCCTACTTTCTCTCCAGCCTTCGGCTGAGCTGGGTGTTCACCTTTACCTTCTTCTTGCATTTGGGATTTTCTCCCAGGCATTCGTCCTGGGGTGCTGGCAGTCGTCACTGGCTTCCTTGGGGTTTCTCCCTTGTTATGAGGCTTCCTGCCTATTCCGTGCTTTTCTCCTGTTGGGTAACATGGTTCTCCCGCACCTGTATGCCCAACAGGTGGCATGGTTGTTCTTTTCCCACCCTCGGGGACTGCTTTGGGACGTCCCATGGTGCTGTGTCCCTCAATGCCATGCACGAGAAAATTAGATTTTTTGTACTCACCGTAAAATCCTTTTCTCGTAGTAGGCATTGGGGGACACAGATCCCACCCTATGTTTTTTTTACTTCCGCTTCTCCGGGCTGATCTCTTGATCTTTCCTGGTACGGGAGTTGTTGGTTCCTTGCCTTGCTTCTCTCTCCTACTGCTTTTGGTACAAACTGATCTGTCTAGTGTCTGTGGAGAGGGTATAGCCCAACGGGGAGGAGCCAACACTTTTTTATGTCTAGTGTCGCCTCCTAGTGGTAGTTGGACATATACCATGGTGCTGTGTCCCCCAATGCCTACTACGAGAAAAAGATTTTACGGTGAGTACAAAAAATCTAATTTTTCCCCGCTCACGCCAGGTCTAAAAAAGGGGGAGTGGGATTGTCTCATTTATCATTTTGTATGCCTGTTTTAAGCATAGAAAATGGTCTAAATTTAATCCAGCAAGGAAGCTGGTGTAGATTTAGACCAGCAGTGGATGCGCCAAAGTTATGTAAAGACCAGCACCACTTTATAACTTTGGTGGATCCACCACCAGCGCAGGGGTTATTAAGACCGGCATCTAAAACGCCAGTCTTAAAGGGATTATCCGAGGTTAGAAATGGTGACGGGGGTGAGCCTCCCCAGCATCACGGGTGACGCTAGGGAGGCTCGTCCCCGCCAGGGCCTGCCATTGGCTACTCCCCCCCCCCCCCCCCCGACACCAGATGTTTTCATCCGCACACGGGGAAAAGCAGCTGCGGCCGTGTGAGGACCAAGAGCAGCGCAGGGAGCGGGGAGCCAGGTAAGTAGAATCGGTGTAAGGGGCCCGGGCATATGGGGGTCATTTCCAGCCTCGGATAGCCCCTTTAATAAATGACCCCCCATAGTTTGTGAATTTTTACCACACCTTTTCAGACGCATGGGAGATTATAAATCTCCCTTTAGGTGTGTGAATTTTTTTCTAAGTTTTAGCACAATTTAGGTGCACTTACATTAGTAAATGTGGGCTATGGTGTATATGGGCAGCATGGTGGCTCAGTGGCTAGCACTGGTGCCTTGCTGCGCTGGGGTCCTAGGTTGGAATCTCTCCAAGGACAACAACAAGTTTGTATGTTCTCCCCGTGTTTGCGTGGGTTTCCTCCAGGTTCTCCGGTTTCCTCCTAGACTCCAAAGACATACTGATAGGGAACTTAGATTGTGAGCCCCACTGGGGACAGCGTGATGCTAATGTCTGTAAAGCGCTGCGGGATATAGCAGCGCTTTACTGTATAAGTGAGTATAATAATAATATGCTCAAATGAATAAATGCATGTCTGTTGCTATAATCAATATTATTACTATTATTTATTTATTTTTATTACAAAAGGAGATACTTGACCAAGTTAAGCAACTCCTGGGGCTGTGCGAGACCCTTCTTGATTTTCTGAAGGAAGAATTGTCTAATTGGCTTCAAAGGCAAAGATTATTCTGCATTGGAGCTGCGACGAACACTTGTCTCAAGAAGCTCGAAACCTGGCAAGTAGAAAACCACTTTAAACCTTCATATTTAGTTTCCTCAATACACTTGGTTATTGTTCTTGTTTTGGAGTTCTCCATCTTTGGTGGATGATCATGAATCTAAATTGAGATGGACTTCTGTAAAGTTATATCTAAGTTATCTGTAATATGTTTGTTTGATTAAGGGTCCATTCACACGTCCGTAAGTGTTTTGCAAAACACGGACAGCGGCAATTCGCGGACCGCACATCGCCGGCACTCTCATAGAAAATGCCTTTTCTTGTCTGCAATTGCGGACAAGAATAGGACATGTTCTATTTTTTTTGGGAACGGAATTGCGGATCCAGAAATGCTGTCCACATCCATTCCGGCCCCATTGAAAATGAATGGGTCCGCACCCGTTCCGAAAAAAAAGTTGCGGACATCTGAATGGACCCTAAAGCTTACCCATTGTTGCAAAAAAAAACAAAAAAAAACATTATCCTACTTTAGGAAGCAGTAGATGTGTATATTAGATGGAGTGCACCCAGAATAATGTGCCTAAGCCATTGTATACTGCTCTGTAAGGATGGAGGCAAAAACCTAAAATTAAATTGGTTGTGCAGCCATATATATTGATGACCTATTCTCAAGATAGGTCATCTGTATCAGATTTGTGGGGGTCCGACACCTGGCTGATCAGCTGTTTGAAGTGGAGGTGGCACTACTTCCTCTTCATTACACTGCCCGTCGTCGCCTGTGGGGCAGTAGTGTAGTGTAATTACAAGTACTTGCTCCATTCAACAGCTGATCGGCGGGGTTGCTGGGTCTCGGACCCCCACTGATCAGATATTGATGACCTATCTTGAGGATAGGAGAGAATTGCAGGGTAAAATCCATGGAAAGAATTGACATGCTGCAGAAAACTATGGGGTCAATTTTGGCATCAGATTCCCTTCGGCCTTTCTGTACCACGCCGGAGAGAAACTAAAATGGATTGCAGACATATGTTAAGCCAGCCTAAGTGACTCTCTTTCCACTCATAATACAGGGTGACAAAGACAGTTGAAGTGTTCTTCCAGCTGAAACGTATCCTGTGTAACCTTGGTGAGCTTCCAAAGCAAGTATCATATGAAGGAGACCCCTTAAAAATTGACCCTCCAAAACTACTGGAACGACTGCTTGAAATGCTGCGGTGTCTTCTCCAGAGGTAAATTTAAGCTATCACTGGAATTGTGGTCATAGTTTTCTCCAGTTTAAGTTGTGCATGCATGTCTTCTGACTGGGGAGAGGGGAATAAGCCGTAATAGTTGATGGCTTCACAAAAAATAACATCAATACCTGTGGAAATGATAGAAATCTTGTTTGAACATTGATTCAGTCTGATCGCCACTTGTGAAGGACATTTTTCATTTTTAGGGCAAATTGGTTAAATGGGTTGCCTCATTAAGACAACTTATCCCCTATCCACAGGATAGGGCATAAGTGTCTGATCTTTGGTTGTCCAACTGCTGGGGGGCCCTGCTGATCACCAGAATGGGGGCAAAGGCCCCCCAGTTTGAATGGAGCATCGGCCACACATGCTTGTTTGCTGCTCCATTCAGATGGGGAGTACGGGCCCCTAATATCATGATTGGTGGGGGGCCCCCAGCGGTTGGATTGCAATGTCTTTAATGCCTTAGTTTTTTAAAATGTTATTTTCCTCTGGATCAATAGGTGGAAACCAAGGGCACATTTATTAAGACTGCCGTTTTAGACGCCGGTCTTAATATTCCCCTAAGCTGGTGGTGGCTCCACCTGCACCTCTTCATAACTTCGGTGGATCCTCCACCAGTTCTGAATGTAAGACAACTTCCAAATACATTTACCCCATTTTCTATGCCTGAAAAAAGCGTAGAAAATGGTAAATGAGACGGGCTTGCCAGCCAGTCCCCTTCCCCGACAACGCCCACTATTTTAAACCTGGCGTGAGCGGGGAGAAGTTGCAGATTGCACAATCTGCGCCTGAAATATGCCTACTATTGTCGTATTTCAGCTTAATAAATGACCCCCTAAGTTCTAAAGTTTACTTGCAGCCCTTCCATTCATCCATTTCTTTCCCATCCCTTGGTTGACCTTGATGGACATATGTCTTGCAACCACACTGTCATTAGCTTCTCTATGAGGTCTAGCACAGATATGCCCCTCAAAGTGCATAAGCTAGTCTATTTGCCACACCTCAATTGCTTATGGATGATTTACAGATGTTTTCCCCACTACGTAAAGTGAGAAGTAAAAATAAAAGGGCAGGTATGGAAAATTGGGGCAGTTGCCCATAGAGACCAATGAGATACCATTTCCTATTGGCATTAAGTTTTATACTTCTCCACTTGTATATTTCTAAATGTGAGAATTGTGTTGTTGCTTTGATTTAAATAATGTATCTGTTGCTGTTAATTGTTCCTATCAGATCATTTGTCATATCTAAGCAGCCAATTATGGCCTATCCATGCAAGAGACCTTTGGTACTGAAAACCAGCACCCAGTTTTCTGTGGGTGGCAGGTGAGCAGAGAATGAAGTAGGTGCTTGTGTGAACAGATATTATTGTTTTAGGGTTGTTGTGTAGCTTTTTGCCAAAACCTTAGACTGCATGATAATCGGGCAAATTATTGGGAACTAGCGTTCATTGCTGTGTAATCAGGGATGTACTGCCAATAATTAATAGTTTGCATCAGCCTGTGTAATAAGGCCAGTGCAAACGAGTGCCAATGGATGTGTTATCCATCAGCGCTCGCACTGCCTGAGCGTCCGGCAGTATAATACCACCCTAACACTGGTTCCTTGAGCTACAATGGCTTCAGGTTACAATATTTTCAACATACAATGGTCTTCCATGGGCCCTTGTAACTTGAAATTATTCAACATACAATGCCACAGACACGGCAAAACATGTGACAATCCAGTCAATCATCATGGGCATTTTTCTGGTAAATCATCTGCGCAACTGAAATATACCAGTTGGCCATCTAGTAGTGCCCTACACGTATTGTACTGCCCTTTACCCGTACCAGGATGAACTGCTCCCTTGGACAGCGGATGAGGTCTGCTGCATTTATTTTTCTCATTCAGAGAGTTTATTGGGTTTTATCAGTTTTTAAACAAACACACTTAATACAGAATATAAAAAAAAAGGAGGACATCACCAGAGATGGACAGTACAATGCCGTGAGAGTGTCAGAAAATCCTGCAATGATAACTGACAGCAGAAGAGATAAATTGCTGCGTCAGATAATTCCCCAACAATCAAATGGACCAAATACTTAAAGATATCTCAACGCGACACACTATTGAAACAGTGATGTAAGATGAGACTAAGGGTACTTTCACACTAGCGTTAAAGTTTTCCGGTATTGAGTTCCATCCTAGGGGTTCAATACCGGAAAAAAATGCTTCAGTTTTATCCTAATGCATTCTGTATGGAGTGCATTCCGTTCAGTATGGATCAGGATGTCTTCAGTTCAGTCACTTTTAAGGTATTTGGCCGGAGAAAATACCACAGTATGCTGCAGTATTTTCTCCGGCCAAAATTCCAGAACACTTACCAGAATGCCGGATCCGGCATTAATTTCCATTGAAATGTATTAGTGCCAAATCCGGCATTAAAATTGACGGATCCGGTCTTCCGGTCTGCGCATGTGCAGACCTTTAAAAATGTGAAAATATTAAATACCGGATCCCTTTTTCCGGATGACACCGGAGAGACGGATCCGGTATTTCAATGCATTTGTCAAACGGATTCGGAAACAAATGGTTTCAGTTTGCACACGTTTTTCCGTATCCGGCAGGCAGTTCCGGGAACGGAACTGCCTGCCGGATTCCTCTAACACAAGTGTTAAAATACCCTAACCAATGATGATCTGAAGTATAAACAGTACAAAAGAACTAACAAGAAAAAAAAAGAAAAAAAATGGGGGAGAAAAAAAAAAAAAAAGAGAAAGGAAGGGGAGTGGAGAGGGAACAATGAGTACTGTACAGGGCCCTGAAGAAGCTTCTGTCCTCTACATAGAAAGTGATTAAAGGGAACCAGACACAGTGCCTTGTAGGACTCAGCTAAATGTAATTATGCCTTTTGTTGCTTCATTCTGGAGAAAAAGTACTTTTTAACACATATGCAAATTTGCACTTAAGTGCACAGAGGGCAGGCCCAAGTCATTCTGTGCACCCTTGCTCCTCCCACTTCCTCTGCTAGCCCCCTGCCAGGCTCTGTCAATCAAGAATACTGTGCAGGAACCTGGCCCTACACGGCATTGTGCCTGATTTAACATTGAATTTCCTGGTGACAGACTCCTTTTACCTGCTTCCAGTAGCCTTTTCTGACTTGCTTATCTGTATTAGTTGTCTGCATGTATGTAATCCTTCATTTTTTTTATTTTGACATTTTGGTGGCTTCAGAGCCAATTAGTGGTTTTCCATATAGTCCCAAGCTACAGTGTTTTCAACTCACTATAGTCCTAAAGAAATGGATTTATATTGTAAATTGTGTTATAGATTCTGACTGACCTTTCACTTCAGATTTAAAGGGGATGTGAAATTAGAAAATTACTTACTGTTTCAAGTACTATTGTTTACAGTAGTCATCTCATTATCATCATAGACAGGATGACACCTCCATTATAAAGCTGAAGGCAGATAAATCAAGATTTACTATTGACAATAAGTGATGGTCACAGCCCTCATCCTCTTTCCTGTTTATTGACCTCTGCACAGGTCACAGAGCAAGCCCACAACACACTGCCTTAGATATCAGTGAGACTCCAGACTACAGGTTTCTATGGTCCATGAGGCTGCTGTGAAGCTTATCTCTGAATGCTGACCAAAAGCAGCTCAAGAAAGATGGCTGTCCTCATAATCATGTTCAGAAAATAGGATATCTATAATCAGATAAAAATAAGGAATATTAAGTCAGTATCTAGTTTCAAGTAATAATAATATAGGTGTTACATTTCCTTTAAAAGGAGTCTAGATTAGGGCTCTTTCACACGACCGGACCCAGTGTGTGGAATCCACTGCGTGAAAGAGCCAAGCCCCGTTCCAGACAGCAGAGACTCGGAGCAGTAACATGACTGATAATGCTCCGTGCCTCTGTGATCTTTTTACTACAAAATCACAGTGACAACTTTATCTCACTGTCATTTTGTACTAAAAAGATCACAGAGAGGCACGGAGCATTATCAGTCATGTTACTGCTCCGAGTTTCTGCTGTCCGGAACGGGGCTTGGCTCTCTTTCACGCAGCAGATTACCCGGACGGGATCTGCTCGTGTGAAAGAGCCCTTAGGCCTATTGCACACGGACGTTTTTTTTTCCCGTTTACTGGACGTTTTTTGCGTTCCGTATACGGAACCATTCATTTCAATGGGTCCGCAAAAAAAACGGAATGTACTCCGTATGCATTCCGTTTCCGTATTTCCGTTTTTCCGTTCCGTTTTAACATAGAACATGTCCTATTATTGCCCGCAAATCACAGTCCGTGGCTCCATTCAAGTCAATGGGTCCGCAAAAAAACGGAACACATACGGAAATGCATCCGTATGTCTTCCGTTTCCGTTCCGTTTTTTGCTGAACCATCTATTGAAAATGTTATGCCCAGCCCAATTTTATCTATGTAATTACTGTATACTGTATATGCCATACGGAAAAACGGAACGGAAAAACGGAACAGAAACGGAAACACAACGGAAACAAAAAACGGATCCGTGAAAAACGGATCGCAAAACACTGAAAAAGCCATACGGTCGTGTGCAATAGGCCTTAGGATTTATCTACTATAAAACAGTATAGTCTTGTTGATGGTTAATAATCTGCAGTTTGGAAGGTGGGTGATTAAGTTACCAATATCAGCTAATTTACTTAATCATTAATTTCTTATTAATATGAATTGCTTCTTTATTTTTCCTTTTAGATTCCTTGTGAATTTCCAGGAGCTCAGACACAACATGAAGGTCTCTCATACAATAGATAAGTATGTTACTTCCAAAACCACAGAGCCCAGAATTTTACTGCTATTTGATGCACAAGTTCAGTGACTGCCAGTTCGCATTGTTCGCCCGCGAACATATGCGGGCTGCCATCTTTTTTCACAAGTCCGGCGAGGCACAGGTAAGCCCTTACCTGTGCCTGTGCGCGAGCCGGTCTGAAAAAAAGTGCGGTCAGCGGGAGCAGGCAGTTACGAGAACAGCCACCGGGGGCCTTCATCGGGCTGTTCTCGGAAACTGCCGGTGACCGCATTTGTTTTCAGACCGGCTCGTGGCACAGGTAAGGGCTTACCTGTGCCTCACCGGACTTGTGAAAAAAGATGGCAGCCCGCATATGTTCGCGGGCGAACAATGCAAACTGGTCATCACTGTACAAGTTTAATTTTTAATGATTTGTAAGGGTGGTTTCACACACCGCTTTTTTGGGAAAACTGCAACTGCTATGTTTGATGCAGATTTTTGCACCAAAGCCAGAATTGGATCCAACAGAACAGAGAGCTATACCTTTCGAATCCAGTCCTGGCTTTGGCTCAAAAAGAAAAACTGCACAAAAAATGCAAAATTCTTCTGAAAAACAGGGTGTGGGAAACTGTCCTGACCTTTACGTTGTTAATATTGTAATGACAAGTTGACTACTTATGTTTATTATGTTAGTTTCCACATAAATCTTATGTCTTTTTAAAAATTGCATTCAGTTGCTGTTTCTTCCAAAACTGACAACAAAAAATTGCATCTATTACGGCTCCTAGAGAGGTTGTCACCTCCTGAATGACAAATACAGTTAAAGGGGCAAGCAAAATATCAATGCAAGGCAGATTTATCCTCCTATTAGGGCTCATGCACACGACCATATGTATTTTACGGTACGCAAAACACGGATCCACAAAAAATACGGATGACGTCAGTGTGCATTCCGTATTTTGCGGAACGGAACAGCTGGCCCCTAAGAGAACCGTCCTATCCTTGTCCGTAATGCGGACAATAATAGGACATGTTCTATTTTTTTTTTTTTTTTGCGGAACGAACATACGGAAGAGGAATGCACACGTAACTTCCTTTTTTTTGCAGACCCATTGAAATGAATGGTCCCTTATATGGTCCGCAAAAAAAAACCTAAACAGACACGGAAAGAAAATACATTCGTATACATGAGCCCTTATTTATTCTGAAAAAATAAATCTTCAGCGGTGGAATCCATTTTTGACAGATTCTGCTTCCAACTGATTGCTGGGGATCCTTTGTGATCAGCCTCTCATCAGACCCTAAGAAAGATGGGCTTCTCTCACTGTGGTGCGATGATTATATACCTGTTTTCAAGGATTACCAAATTAAACAGATTTTTTAATTTACATTTTTGTTACAGGTTCACACACATTAAAGCGGGATGTCCGATTAAAAAAAAATACCAGCAAAAAGTAATAAAATAGATTGTTAAACCGCCCACTGCTCCAGTACGCTACATGTCTTTGTTTACATGCCAACCACGTGTTGTACCAGAGCAAGGCTTTCTAACGTGACCACTGAAAACCTCACTTGCTGCAGAGGATAATCTATTTGTTCACGTACATTTATTTTTTTTACTTTTCAAACTTTATTAAACTTTTTTTTTTCGTTTTCCACAAGGGGATTTTTACTTAGGTTTTCTAATGAATAACAATAAAATAACTATGTATTCCAATGCATTACTGCCTGTGTATGCGTGAACAGATTCACACAGCACAGACCTGCCAGCCTTTGTTAGGCCCAGTAACCTACATAGAAAAAAATGAGCCTACAACATACCCATAACATATAATGAAGCTTTATTATGTATACAAATTATGATATAAAAGAAGTCTTATTAAAATCACGTGATGCAAGGACAGGTGGCAGAAAAAAACGTCATCCAGAGACCACATAATCACAACTGGGGATAAATATGGCAATATACCGAAATGATAAATACTGGCTGGACTACATCCATCTGGCATTGGCCTGTAAGCAGCATGACTAAGTAAACCAGAATGAAAATAACTATGTCCAGATTCATCCCCATTTGTGATTATGTAGTCTTTGGATCACGTTTTTTCTGCCACCTGTCTGTCACGGCGGGGAGTGGGGGGAACCCCCCACCGTGCCTCAGTGTTCGATGCAACGCAGGAAAACAGGGAGCAAGACACCTCCTAACGCGACCCTGAAGATCTCCCTAAACTCCTAATGCATGAGCCGCCTCAGAAGGTAAGGGGGCTCATGCTCTCCAACCTAGAACCCTAGGTATCCTTGCTATGCCCTAAGCCTAAAGACAGGGCGGAGACCACCCATTCATCCAATACAACGGATGCATGGTGTCTCCAGAAGCCCAGCAGCTGGCCACCAACTAGACAGGGTTCACAGCCGAACGACAGGTAAGTAACAAAAGGCAACAGACAACCTAGGTTACCAGAACTTACCTGCCGCCGACGAGATGAACCGGAAATGCACTGTCTCGATGTTTGCTTAAACCACTCCGGGAAAGCAGCCCCCTTTCGGAGGAAACACACAACAACACAATAACCTCCAAACAAGGCCCACAACATACACCAGGTGGGAGAGGGAAAACAGAAACACACCGGAGGGGACACACAGACAGAGCAAGGGAAACAATATAATAAATTAGGGTGGCTCACACAGACAAAGACATTCAGCCAGGGAGCAGAGCTCCTACACAGACTGACAAAAATCTCCAACACACCAACATATAAGGAGGCCTGAGGTCACACCCACCACACCTACCAAGCACACCTTAACCCTGTGCACACCAAACGGAGAAAGTGCACACATACAAACACACGTTGCCAGAGGCAACCGCATGCATTGACAGCGAGCTGCCTAGCAAAAAGCTCAGGCTGCTACACTGCCAACAACACCATGTTGCCAGCGGCAACCGCACGTGAGGCTACCAACTAACAGCCCTCACCTGCGGTAAACAACCAAACCTGGCCACTGGCAACTGCATGCGGCTCTAAGAGTCACGACCATGACCATAGTCGTGACACTGTCCTTGCATCATGTGATTTTTAATAAGACTTCTTTTACTGTATATCTCAATTTGTATACATAATAAAGCTTCATTATATTTTTATGGGTACGTTGTGGGCTCATTTTCTCTATGTAGGTTGTTTGTAGTTTTTTGAGCTGATGCCATGGTTACTATATTAGATTTGGGTATTGCCCAAGCATAGTGTATTGTACACAGTTGATCTAGGCAGGGCCCCGGATGTTTTGTCCAGTGCCCCGAATGTTATGCTGGCCTGGTAGCATTTTTTTTTATTTGGCTATTCCAGGGCCCTTTAAGGCTACATTCACACGTCAGTATTTTTCTACATCCCGATTTTCGGTCCGTTTTTTGCGGATCCGTTGTTCCTGAAAATGTTTCCGTATGTCATCCGTTTTTTGCGGATCCGCAAAAAACGGAAACATGTGAAAACTCAAATCCGACAGTATATTCTAACACAGAGGCGTTCCCATGGTGATGGGGACGCTTCTAGTTAGAATATACTGAGAACTGTGTACATGACTGCCCCCTGCTGTGCGGCGCATTGCTTTTAGCACAGACCTGTCACTTACCAGTAGGAGGAGCTCCCGGCCGGACACACATCGCAGCTCGCAGTCGCAGGTAAGTATAATGCTTGTATTTATTGCTAAGTAACCATGGCAGCCAAGACTGCAATAGCGTCTTGGCTGCCATGGTAACCGATCGGAGCCCCAGCGATTAAACTGGGACTCCGATCGGAACTCTCCGCTGCCACCAATGATGGGGGGGGGGGGAGGTGAGGCCGCACTGGGCACATTTATTAATACTGGGAATCCGCACTGGCCACCAATGATGGGGGGGGGGAGAGAGGTGAGGCATTTAATACTGGGGAGGGAGGGGGGTCTGCCCCCTGCTGCCTGGCAGCCCCTGATCTCTTATAAGGGGCTATGATATGCACAATTAACCCCTCAGGCGCAGCACCTGAGGGGTTAATTGTGCAGATCACAGCCCCCTGTAAGAGATCGGGTGCCCCCCAGCAGGGGGCAGTCATGTACACCGTTCTCAGTATATTCTAACTAGAAGCGTCCCCATCACCATGGGAACGCCTCTGTGTTAGAATATACTGTCGGATCTGAGTTTTTCACGAAGTGAAAAATCTGATCTGTAGAAAACTTACTGGGAATCCGCACTGCCGCACTGGCCACCAATGAATATAGAGGGAGGGGGGCCGCACTGGTCACATTTAATACTGGGGAGGAAGCCTAATTTCCAGGAACGGAATCCGCATAAAACGGATGACATACGTAATGACATACGATTGTGGTTTTTTGCGGATCCATTGACTTTGTATTGGTCCAGGATCCGATTTTTGCGGAAAAGAATAGGACATGTTTTATATTTTTTCGGACATAGGGAACAACGGAAACGGACAGCGCACATTGTGCTGTCCGATTTTTTCCAGGACCCATTGAAAATGAATGGGTCCAGATCTGGTCCAGATCTGTTCCTGAAAAAACGGAACAGATCAGGAAAGAAAAAACGGACGTGTGAATGGACCCTAATATTGATTGGACCTGGGCAACCCACCACAGATCATCCCCCCACCCCCCTTGTACTTGTTCCGCTGATCCGCTACTTGCGGGCTATGCGTGCATGAGTTCAGTCACTTCAGTGCGCAATCCCATCCTTCGGCAAGTGATCCCGCGAGACCCGTGACCTCCCGTGGCGGGTCTTGCGGGATCACGCGCCACAGGACGGGATTGCGCACCGAAGTGACTGAACTCATGCCCGCGCAGCCCGCAAGTAGCGGATCAGCGGAACAAGTACAAGGGGGGTGGGGGGATGCTCTGTGGGGTTGCTCAGGGTTCATTCCCATAAATATTAAAGGGCCCAAGCAAAGATTTCTCCAGTGGTGAGGAAATGAAACATAACAGATATTGGAAAGTTACCGAATGTTGTATTATATAATGACAGTCTGCAGTACTGCACTTCATTTGCGTAAACCAGAACACCCCTTTAAGCATGCCTTTAATGTGCAATTTCAACACAGTGGGCTTGTGCCCCGGATGTTTTCAGACACTAGAAGCGCCCCTGGATCTAGGTGTCATGAGTGCTTGGCCTGTTTGGTTCCTATTGCTTATTTGTTAGGCCCTGTGCTGACCCTTTCAGGGGAAGAAGTGAGCCCCCTCCTATTAATACTATAATTGCTGTAAGCAGCCAGGATTGGAGATCTCTCATAGATGCGTTTTGCTGGGGGTTAACAAACGTCTCCCAGCGATTTTCATTAGAGACATTCACAGTTATCTGACTTAGGCTGGGTTCAGAAGCTCAAGAACTTGTTTGAGCGTAGGGCGTTTTTCAGCGCGTTCAAACACGCTGTAAAACGCTCAAGTGAGAACCAGGGCCATAGGGAAGCATTGGTTTTCATGTGTTGAGCGTTTTACAGCGCGTTTGAACGCGCTGTAAAACGCTCAAGTGTGAACCCAGCCTTAGTGTTCATATTGTTTGTATGGAGTAGTGTTATCAGCCAGGATCCCCCTATTCTGTCCCTACACACTGAGGCCAGGTGACACCAGAAGTTACGTTGCTTCTTTCTGTGGCATGACAACACAACCCCGTATCATATTATTGAATGGACCGCAGGATGCAACTCCCCACCCAATTGTGATCACTTACATCATCTAAAGGGGCCGTACTGACATCAGATGACTGACCTTAGTGGTCCCATGATCCCAAGCTACACTGGGATCTTGTTTTAGTAGGCAGATCAAAAACAATAAAGGGGTGTATTATGGAGGAGACGAAGCAGGAGGATGCTGGGAAGACCGCAAAAGACCTGCCTCTAACCCGAAGTTTGGGAGAGAAACAAGTGGCAGAGCGGAGTAATGTAGGAGATAATTTATGAAAAAATACTACATATGTTATGGGACAATTACTAAAACTGTAGTGTAGGGACTGAATTTTTTAAAAAAATTTTATTATTTCAGTGGCTCCCTGGATAAGCCCTTTACACATTTGTTTCTACAATTATTTGATGTTTTCATTGCTGTGAGACAATCCTGGCTTGTCAAAAATGTGCATACTATTATTTAGGCTGGTTCTGGGGAGGACCTATATTTATATACTGTATATGTATGGGCCTAGATTTTTCTATATTTTTCTATTGTAATATCATTAGGGGACACAGAGCCATGTGCATAGCTCTCACTCAGAGGCTGACAATAATAAAATGTTAGCCCAGGTGGGCTGTACCCTCTGTGTCCAAAGGAAGCAGACATGAACTTTTTTGGTCTGCATCTTTAGTTTTGCATCTTTATGTCAATCAATTGCAGGAGCTATAACCTTGCTGAAGAGGAATCTTCACGACCGTGGGTTGCCACTTTAGTTGCATTGCCCTGTGGGGGCATACCTCGCTAACACCACCAATCACATGAAATTAATGACATAACTTAGTGGACCCTAAGGTGGCATGCTTCACTGAGCCATCACCTTACTGTCAACAGATGCTGTGTCCCTTAGCGACCCTCTGGACAAGGAACATAATTGCCTTCTAAGTCAGCTTTTATCTCCACAGGCTTGGCTATCCGTTCATCATTTGCTTCTTGGGTCGGTAAAGACTGTACCATCTGGACTAAACAGCCCCAACAGGGCCTTTCTTTTCCCAGGCCTTCCTGGAAGATATCCAGCTTCTCACCTCTCAGCTTCTCAGGCATCCAAGTATCTTTCTGATGTCTTCCTAGAATCGACTCGCAAAGCTGCAGCTAACACTGTTGCCATCCACTGCACCATTTGGCTTTGGTCTTGGGCAGCTGACCCTGCTTTCAAGATGGCACTCATTGTGCTATTGCACCTCATTTTTCCAGTGGAAGAATTTATCTTTCAGCCTACGGGGAAAAGGCTGTTCTTCCTCAGGCCTTTCAGTTTTGTTCTTTTTTGAGAATCTTCGTCCCGCTTGGACAAGTACTCTTTTAGTTTTTCTGACTTCAGACAATCTTCATTGAAACCAGAACCTTCCTGGCATGTCCATCCTAAGATCATCAAGCCCTCCATAGCCCTCCTGCATTTAAAAAGAACCTGTCACCTTGAAAATGAAATCTAATCTACAGGCAGCATGTTACAGAGAAGGAGCTGCTGAGAAGATTGATATATAATTTTGTGGGAAGAGATTCAGTAAAACCTGTAATTTATACATTTATATCTCTTCTTTTTCTACCTCTTTTGAAGAGCTATTGGTACAGGGAGGAGGGGTTATCAGTGATTGATGGATTTGTGTGCATAAGAGATAGCTGTCAGTCACTAATTACCCCCACCCTCCTGAACGGATACTGGTAGCTCTTCACAGGAAGTGGAAAAAACAGATAATCGTATTAGTTACAGGTTTTACTGAATCTTTTCCCACAAAACCATCAATCTGCTCAGCTTCTTTTGCTCTATAAGATGCTGCTTGCAGATTGCACTGCATTTTGTGATGAAAGGTCCTCTTTAAATAACTTCCTTGGGTGAGGAACAGTGGCTATCTTTTAAGGTGACCTGGCTTGCCAGCATATGAAATGCATTGGTCCTAGAGGTGGTGGCGACAGGGTACAAGATCGAGTTCTTGACCCTGCCTGCTGGAAGAATTTTTTTTTTTCGGCCACCCTTGATCTCTTTCTTGTGTGTCTACCTTCTTTCAAACTATCTGCACCCTCTTCCATCAAGGAGTAATTGTGGCCAATCCCTCTTCAGAACATTTCCAAGGATTCTACTGTAACCTGTTTACAGTTCCTAAGAAGGATGGTTATCTTTGACTCATTCTAGGGCTTAAAAAACTCAGCCATTTCATCCATGTCCAGAGATTCTGGATGGAATCACTGCAGTCAGGCATGGATCCTCTGGAAGGAGGCGTATTCAACATTTGTGTTCACGATGCTTACTTCCACATTCCCATAACAAGG
This sequence comes from Bufo bufo, assembly GCF_905171765.1. NCBI lineage: Eukaryota > Metazoa > Chordata > Amphibia > Anura > Bufonidae > Bufo > Bufo bufo. Next base: position 566,840,515 of record NC_053391.1, on the reverse strand, counting down.
TTCTACCAGTGGTTTCACTTTGCGATTGATATGCAACATTTCCAGTTTGTTGCACTGCTCTTCAGTCTGGCAACTACTTCTCTAGTCCTTACCAAGGTTGTTACATCTCTCATGGCGCTTCTGTGCACAGGAGAGTTTCTGTGATTCCCTATGTGGACGACTTCTTGGAGAAGGATCCCTCGAAGGAGGACAACCTGACCAGTATCCAGATCACCCTGGGTTTTCTCAACCAGCTTGGGTGAATATTCAGCATGGGGAAAAAACTACCTTATTCCAGACGAAATTCCTGCGATTCCCCTCAACACCCATTCTGGCAAGATCTGGGCTACCCACTCCAGTGTGACCTTTCTTTTCACCTACTCCCCATGCTCCATTTGCTCTTGCATGTGCGTATTGGGCACAATGGTCTCCTCTATCGAAGTATGCTAAGTTCCACATACATCTTTAGCAACTGGCGATTCTTCACCAGTGGAACAAGTCTCCTTCCTCTGTAGATCAACTGATCCACCTTCCTCCCCTGCTCCTCTGGTGGCTTTTCTCCCTAGCAATCTCTAAGGGCTAGTCTTTTCCTCCCCTCTCCGGGAAGTGCTTATCACCGATACAGGGCTCATCAGCTGGGCAGTTGTCTTCAGTCCCTTTTGTGTCAAGGACTTATGGCCCAAGGAGTAGTCTTTGCTCCAGATAAGTCTCTTGGAACTCAGGGCCATATTTTTAGTGCTCTCCCACTAGACATCTCTCGTTTAGGAACCAGACAGACAACTCCACAGCGTTTGCATATGTAAACCACCAGGGAGGCACCAGGAGCTGAGTAGCAATGAGGGAAGCCCTCGTCACTCTCTGAAATGCCCACATTGTGGCAGGGCTGTTGAAGCCACGGTCCTGGGATTCCAGGGTCTGTCCAAACCTGTCATCCAAACCGCGTTCAAGGCTTCTAAACTGTAATGTGCAATGGTTTACCAACACACGTGGAAAGCCTTTTTAAGCTGTTGTGAGCACTCTAGACTTACACCCTCTGGTCTGTTCCATTCACAGGTTCCCATTCACAGGATCCTGTAATTTCTTCAGTCTGGTTTGGACTGCTGTTCCTTAAGGGACAGATATCTGCTCTATCCATCTTTTTTCATCAAACCTTTACTTTTCATCTGCAGCTAAAGACCTTTTCCACTATCCTGTCGGACTTCAACCTGGTCCTTGAACCAGTCTTCGCCTTTGAGCCCTTGTGCGATATCCTGCTTCAGCTTCTATTTGTAAAGTTATTCCAGATCCATTCCAGGCCTCTGCCAAAGCCAGTTTGGGTTGTAAGGTTCTGGAAACAGCTGTACGCTAGGTGGCTCAAATGGCTGTTTTTCTTCCCAGCCACTTGGATCACTCTAGGTCCCATGATGCTGTGTCTCCCAGTAATATCATAGGGAGTCTCCTCTATATGGCCATATACAGGGCTTACATTGTCCTATAGCACACCTATACATGAATGTAATAGTACTGTACCTTTGTCTTTTTCTTTACACTTGCAGAAGCTGGAAAAACTAAGTTTAATTCATATGCAAATTAGCACTCGCAAGTGCCCAGGGGCGGCGTTCACTGTGTTGGAGCCTAGGCTGCCCTGCTTTTTTTCATTGTTTCCCCACCCCAGCCCCTGCCTATACCCGCCCTCCTATTCCCTTGCGTCATCTTTCGGTCCTGCCAAGATCCCGCGCCTGCGCACTGCCTCGCCGGGCCTAGGCATGCACACTGCGATGCCTATTGTGGGTATGGCATCGCTTTAACTACTGCACATGCGCCTGCGAATGGCGCGAAACCAGCGGCAAGGGGGCGTTCGCCGGCGCAAGTGCAGTAGTTAAAGCGATGATCCCGGCCTGGCAAGGCAGTGCGTAGGCGCGGGATCTCGGCTGGACCGAAGGATGACGCAAGGGAATAGGAGGGTGGGCATATGCAGAGGCTGGGGCGGGGAAACAATGAAAAAAGGCAGAGCAGCCTGGGCTCCATCACAGTGAACGCCGCCCCTGGGTACTTACTTGTGCTCATTTGCATATGAATTAAACTTCGTTTTTCCATCTTCTGCAAGTGTAAAGAAAAAGACTAAGGTACTATTACATTCATGTATAGGTGTGCTGTAGGACAATGTAAGCACTGTATATGGCGATATGGAGGTGACAGACTCCCTTTAACAAGAAAATTGGATTTTTATATTTACCATAAAATTCCTTTCCCATTTAATTATTTAGGGGACACAAATCCGACCTTCTGTTCTTTCTTTGTTTCTGTGCTCTTGTTCTTGGTTCTTTTCCAAGTTCAGGGCATTTTAGTTTTAGTTACAAAACTTTCTCGCCCATTTTCCTTGGGGGACACAGAAGACCTTGGGTATAGCTCAGCTTCCTAGGAGGCGTGACACTAAGTGAAAACTGTTAAGCCCCTCCTCCAGCAGCTATACCCTCAGCCTGGAGAGAGAGACTGCCAGTTTTTTTGCTTAGTGTCCAAGGAGGCAAGACACTCCCTGCTCTGCAGGGCTGTATTCTCCTTGTTTAAATTTTAGATTTTTACTTTTTTATTTTCTTTTTGTTCCAGATCATCAGGGATAACAGAGTCGCACTAGACCTCTCTGTTCTCCCGGGGTTGAGCTGCGCCAGTGCCGGTCACCCGCACTGCTGCCTCCCCCACAGAAGGCAAGGTGGACCAGGGCAGCCTAGCTCCCCTGCATCCCGCCAGCGCAAGGGTCGCCCACACGCCAAGTCCCTCTTCCAGCGTCCTGCCACTACGGTGCCAGTAGCTGAAGGGGTGACCCTGCTGGAACGGACCGAGGGTAAAGACGGCTAATGGTGAGAGAGTGGCTTCTCCAGCCCTACGTTCCCCCCCCACCCCGGTGTACTGGTGCCTCTGGACCCTGCTGGACCTAGGCTGGCCCCTGGGGTGCCGCAGGACGGCAATCTGCTTCCTCTCCTCCCCTCCTGGCCTCCATAGGACATTGCAGACTGATCTCCCTGCGAGAGGAATTCTGCAACAGGGCCCGGAGGCCCGCACCTAGCTGCCCCTGACGGAGGGGTTATGCCAGCGTCCCTCCTCTATCCTCACGGGCACCCGGTCTCAGATTCCCCCCATCCCCTTACCGGTGCGCTGCTCAGGGCCAGGGGCCCGCTCCTGACGCTGCCGAGGCGCAGGGCCCTCGCTTCTGGCCAGCGGGGTGGGCACCCGCGGCCGGCATGTACTTGAGCGCGATGCTCAACCAGGCCACGGCCGACCGTCGGTGCATTCCGGTCGGCCGGGCGCCGCAAATTTTGGCCCAGGCTTCGCGGCCTGCTGGGCCGCAATTCCGGCCCTCCTTCCCGGGCCCCTGACTATTCCGGCCCATGGGGTGGGCACCCGCTGCCGGTAGTACATGTGCCACTTCGGCTCCCTCCAGGTCCCGGCCGACCGTCGGTACCTCCCGGTCAGCCGGGCGCCGCAAAAATTTAGTCCCCTGCTTCGCGGCCTACTAGGCCGCAAAATTCCGGCCTCGGTTGGAGGGGGCGGGAACTTCTCCAAGGCGTGAATTCTTCCCGCTTGGAGGTCCCCCCGCCCCTAGGGGATCGCTGCGCCGCCCCCCAGGCCGGATCCCTGTTAACCTTTTGGGTACCGGCCATCTCCAGGGGCCGGCTCCCATCTAGAGGAGACCCTCTAAGATCTGGGCTTCCTCATGGACCTGTATGGCTGGCCCCTTTCCTGCCTCTCAGAGAGGCTGTGCCCCTGTATGGTGGCCCCATTCCTGCCTCAGAGAGGCTGTGTTTTAAAAAAATAAAAAAATGAATAAAAATAACGGAATTCTTGTTGGTTGCGCAGGACGCTGCAGCCTGATCTCAGTAGTGCTGGTCGTATGCATGCCCCCCTTCCATAGCCGGCATGTCGCGCTCCCCGGCTGCGGCGCTGGCCAGGTGCATGTTCCCCTTCTAGGCGAACCCTTGTCCTCTCCCGGGATACGGCGCTGGCCAAGTGCATGCCCCCCTTCCGCCCTTTCTATAGGCAGAATTCGTCACCCTCTCCAGTTACGGTGCAGGCCATGTGCATGACCCCCTTCCTAGGCGGAATACTGCACTCTCACTGGCTGCGGGCTGGCCTTGTGCATGACCCCCTTCTATAGGCGGAATACTGCACTCTCACTGGATACGGTGCTGGCCATGCGCACGACCCCCTTCCATAGGCGGAATGCTGCACTCTCGCTGGATTCGCTGCCAGCCATATACGCATGGCCCCCTTCCGTAGGCGGAATTCTGCACTCTCACTGCATTCGCTGCCGGCCATGTGCATGACCCCCTTCCATAGGCGGAATGCTGCACTCTCTGGATTCGCTGCCGGCCATATGCATGACCTCCTTCCATAGGCGGAACGCTGCACTCTCGCTAGATTCGCTGCCGGCCATATGCATGACCCCCTTCCGTAGACGGAATTCTGCACTCTCACTGGATTCGCTGCCGGCTATGTGCATGACCCCCTTCCATAGGCGGAATGCTGCACTCTCTGGATTCGCTGCCGGCCATATGCATGACCTCCTTCCATAGGCGGAATGCTGCACTCTCACTCGATTCGCTGCCGGCCATGTGCACGACCCCCTTCCATAGGCGGTATGCTGCACTCTCACTGGATTCGCTGCCGGCCATGGGCATGCCTCCTTTTCTCAGGCGGCATACATACACTCTCACTGACTGTGGTTGTTTTCTCGCCGGTACGTGGCTGGCCATGTGCATGACCCCCATCCATGGCGGGGTGCTTGCACTCTCACTGGATGCGATGCTGGCCATGTGCATGACCCCCCCTTTCTGGGCGGAATACTGCACTCTCACTGGATACGTTGCTGGCCATGAGCATGGTCTTCTTCCATGGGTGGAATGCTTGCACTCCCATTGGATACGGTGCTGGCCTTGTGCATGACCACCCCTCATTCCATGGGCGGAATTTTTCACGCTCACGAGACTCACGGCTGTCCTTGTATATGCTGTGCTGGGTGGATTATTGCACAATCACTTAATGCTAGGATAACCCTGTGCATGTCCCCCTTTAACTAGGCGGACCTACTTCTCTGAAGTTGGTACTGGCCTTGGGCATCCCCCCTTTTGGGGCGGGCCTTTGCACTCTTGCCGACTGCAGTGTTTGCCAGGTACATTTCCCCCCTTTCTAGGCGGACTGCTTGCGTTCCATCGCATGTCGTACTAGTCTTGTGCATAACTCCCTTCCAGGCTGCACTTTGCACTTCCGTAGATACTGTGGGACTCTGTGGCAGGCCCCCTTCGCTGAGTGACTATTTTGCAGTGAGCGGACGTTCTTGTGCGCTCTGTGCGTTGTTTGGGCCATGTATGCCTTCTCCTCCCGTAGGTGGGTTGGCCTTCTCACTGCTTACCGGGCTGCTCGTACGTATGCCTCCCTTCCTCCTGTGACATACTTGTTTCTCTTGGGATACGATGCTTGCCGCAAGCCTTGCACTCTTCTCTGAAGAGATCATTCTGCTTCCACCTGACCCGGACGGACTCTACTTGCTTTCTACTGCACCGAGCTAGGCGGTACTCATTCTCGGGTTTGGATTGTATATTGCGGTTCCGTTGTGACTGTATCCACCATGTTTGTTGGCCCTTCCACCTGGGGAGTGTTTGTGGTTCCTAGATGCGTACCCATTCGTCCTCCCGCGGCATTGCTTCCCTGCGCAGGCGGTCACATGGACGAGAGTGCTGTCTGCAGCGCCCCTCGAATTCTACGTTGACTCGGGCGGGACTACGGTTCCCTCGCCTACTACTATTTCCTCCTCTTCGGATGCAGTGTGGTATGAGTCCTTCCTATTGGCGCCTTCTGCGCTTCAGTTCTGCTCTGCTACCAGGTTCGGGCCGCTCTCCTCGGGAAGGTCACCCAACTTCTCTTGGGTGCTCGATTATCCAGGTCCGGGCGTCTCACAGAGTAGCGGGTGTTCTGCTTTGAGCTGTCCTACTATGTCTACCCTGTTACCCACTCCTCCTTTCGGTTGTAGGGTGTTATGCCAGCCTCTGTCTCCACTGCTTCTTCTCGCCGACTTTGTTTTGGCTCCCGCTCGGGGCATATCCCGCTCAGGGCATATCACTCCGATGTGGCTTCTGCCCCGGCCAGGCTTCAGAGGTTGTTCCTTCACTGCCCTCCCCTCTGGGGAGAGCATGGTTGTTCACTTGGATAGTTCCGGTGTTCCTTGTGGCCTCGTACCGTCTCCCTCGTTCATATTGGCTGTACTAGCTGTGCGCCAATTACCGGGTCTATCGTGTTCTGTCCTCCCGCTTGGGTGCAGATTGCGTTTTCCATTCTAGGCGATAGTCCTGCTGTAGACTTACCTTCTCTGTAACTACCCTTCGGTCAAGATTGTCCTTAGATCTCCCACACTGGGACGGTAGAACCCTTTCCTCTGGTGGCAACATCGACATGGACTTTAGCCTGTCTTGTCCTGGCATCTGTCGGATGCTGGGCGGACCCTTTCGGTTCCTTCCCTCTGCCCTTCTGCTCCCCCACTCCGGGTGGATACGGGATGACGTTGCTCAGGGGCCGACGGGACCAGTTTTGCCGGACTCTTCTGCCCGTGTTACTGGTCTGCGCCTGATCACATTGGGTTTTTCCCGCTTGCCCAGGCGATTCCAGCGGACACGCTAGTGTTTGCTCCCGGCCGTGCTTCGTCCAGGATCTATTATCGGACTTAGAGTTCTTACCTGGGGTTCTGTGGGAAGCTGGGCATTCCCCCACTCTGCCTTTCTCTCCCCATGGTTCTGTCCTTCTCCAGTCCGACCTGGGACTGGGACTCTGTTCCTCGACAAGGTCAAGTGTCGGCGCTGTCCATGCTCTTCCAGCGTTCCCTGGCCCCTCTTGGGCCTGTCAAGACCTTCTTCCACGGAGTGGCTCATTGGTTCCTCTGTACCGTCCCCCAGTACCGCCCTGGGAACTACATACTGAGCTCTCGGCCCTCCAAGCTTTCCCTTGGAGCCGTTACAGAAGTTCTCTCTACTCCTTCTGTCCTGTACGGTTGTGTTTCTGTAGCCATCGTGTCTCTAAAACGGGTGTCTGAATGGCGGCCCTTCTTGTTCCGAGCCTTCTGTCCTTCCCCAGGACAGGGCTGTTCTCCATCCCGTCCCTTCCTTCCTTCTGAAGGTGGTATCTGCCTTTCATCTCAATGAGGCCATCGTCCTCCCCTTCCCACCCCCGGGAACGGACACTTCACCGATTGGACGTTGTTCGGGCCTTGCAGTTTTACTTGGAGATCACCGGCTCTTGTCGACGCTCGGACTCTTGTGGTTCCAGGAGGTCCGCGCAAAGGTTTGACGGCCTCCAGGGTGGCTTTCCCCCGCTTCATCAGAATGGCTATTGCTGAGGTTACCGCACCAAGGGCAGGGTTCCGCCTTCAGTGTCACCGTTCATTCCACCAGAGCGGTCGGTGCCTCCTGGGCCGGAGACATTGGGCTTCGGCCGCGCAATTGTGTAAGGCGGCCGCCGGTCTTCCTTGCGCGCTTTACCAAGTTCTACAGGGTGCATACTCGGGCTTCAGCGGATGCTGCCTTTTGCAGGCGGCGGTTCCCTGATGCCTTCGGGTGCTTCAGCCTTGGAGCTGTGGTCCCCCCCCTCTTGGACTGCTCTCGGACGTCCCAAGGTCTTCTATGTCCCCCAAGGAAAATGGGCGAGAAAACGAGATTTTTGTATAACTTACCAGTAAAATCTCTTTCTCGCTCTTCCTTGGGGGACACAGCACCCACCCATTCATTGTTTTTTTTCTACACGGTTTCCGGACTAGGTTTACCACGTTGGGTAGTTGGCTTGTTGGTTCCACTTTTTGGACATTGCTTTTTCTCACTACTTGGACATGCAACTGGCAGTCTCTCTCTCCAGGCTGAGGGTATAGCTGCTGGAGGAGGGGCTTAACAGTTTTTTCTTAGTGTCACGCCTCCTAGGGAGCTGAGCTATACCCAAGGTGTTCTGTGTCCCCCAAGGAAGAGCGAGAAAGAGATTTTACTGGTAAGTTATACAAAAATCTTGTTTTTGGTACTAATCGATTAGCCCAGTGTCTGTGGAGGCAAAATCTCATAAATATCAGGACTCATTGGCATGCACTGGAGGTGTTAGAATCTAGCAGCATGAAACTTGTGGCAGGTTTTCTAAAATAAGATAGCTGGTCATAAGAAAGGATGTGTATCATTTATATGTATGTATGTGTCCATTATGTGTATTTAATGCCAGTTACATGTCTTTAACAGGTATCCTCCAGACATCAAGGGGTAAGACCATTTTTAATTTAATTAGGTGCTGAAGCACCCGAGTATATCATTACATGCATTCTTATCACCAGGTTATCTAGGATTTTCATACATGCATAGCAAATTATTTTCTTCTTTTTTTTTGTTAGATATCGCAGATTTAATTTGCTTGGTACACAAGACAAGGCATTGGAATATACGAAAGAGGAGGAGTTGGCAGTAGAGTATAAACATTTGGTATGTATTTGCATAACAATAGCATGCTTTCTTTCAATTTTTATTGAATGTTTTTTAAAATCTTAAGTGAATGTTATACACTAGAGTGCACTGTTTTTTTCTGCAGAAAACATAAAGATGTAACACCCTTTAGAAGCAACATTTTCTATTAGGCTGTATGCTCCCTATGTTTCTGCTCAAACTCAGCCTGCAGGCAGCTATCCTGGTTTGAGCAATCGACTCTTGCACACAAAAGTACATGACAAAAACTCTCCTCTATATATTCCCAACTATTGTTATCATCTTCTGTTGAATCTCCATCTTTTTTTTTTTAAACTCGCTTTATTGAAGAATAACAAGCAAGATATGCAATAGATCATTCAGAAAAGTATTCAGTGAATTACACATCTCATAATACAGAATAGAATTCTTCAGCATCATGACAAGTAAGAGCAAAGATACATCAATAACACAGTATGCCAATAAAACATCCATGTTAACAGTCTCACATTGTGTTGTGACTCCTTTAAATGAACACCTTCCTATATTCCTGAATACTGAGTGGTAAGCTATACAGAGTTGCTAAAACATAGAGTGTAGGTGGGCCGTCGTGACAGTCAGTGGAGAAGCACACCACGGTCCCCATATCTTTTGGAATTTCTGAGGGCATCCCCTGCAGGAATAGATAATCCTCTCAAAGGGAATGATATTATTAACAAGAACCTTCCATTGGCCAACCGTGGGGGGCCTGTCCGCCATCCATCTGAGAGCAAATCATCTTCGAGAATTCCCAGAAGACAAGCTTTGGGGCAAACCTCTAAAGTATCCAGGATCAAGGTGGATATGACATCAACTACCGCCCTCCAGTATGGTCGAATGTGACTACAGTCCCACACTAGGTGCCAAAAATCCGCGTTTAACTGCGCACATCTGTGACATTCCGTATGGGGCCTCCTACCCATTTTAAAAAGTCTAGTCAGGGTGAGGTAACATCCATGTAATATAAAAAGTTGTATCAGTCTATTAGTGAGGGATGGTGATACAACTACCGGAGCCTCCAAGGCCTCGCTCAATTCTTCATCTGATAAAGTAGGTATGTTCCCTCTCCATTTGCACTCCGCACCCAAGGGAGAAGCTGAGATTTTGAGATTGAGCAGGTGTGTATAAAGGGCAGATATCAGTCCCCTCAGCCCCTGAGTTCTAAAAACCCCAATGAGTGAATATGCCGATACCGGCCCTTTAAGAGCCCGTATCTGGGCATGGAGGGCATGTCTCAACTGCAAATATCTAAAGAAATGTGGTCTCAAAATTCCCACTTTGGTCTGTAACTGAGAGAAGGAAAATAGAATACCATTTTCATATAAATCTTTCAAATAATGTATCCCGTATCCTTTCCACATAATTTCCCCCTCACAATGTAACAGATGAGGAAGCAGTGGATTATTCCACAGCGGAATATCATCCGGTAGATCATTGAATTGCTGCATCTTTGCAGCCCTCCACACCTGGTGCGCGAGTCTATGGATCTGTAAAAGCGAACCTGATACAGATGCCAGGCCTTCAAGAACAGGCCATAGAGTGGAGAGCCGCAAGTACTCCTGCAAATAATATTCAGAAATTAGGAAGTGCATCCCGGGTCACCTATGGCACCAAATACCGCAGTTGACCAGCAAGGAAATACAAAAATAGGTCTGGCAAAGCCGCCCCACCGAATCTCCATCTTTTTACTGTCTTGGGAGAGGGAATTAGGTATATCTGTATCGAAAGCAGACAAGACCTTAATTTTAGCTCATTCTCATGGCTTCTCACCTTGTATAAAAATACAGGAAAATCACTATAAATTACTGTCACGATGGTATAAAACATCAGATCTTTTGTTTGGACCTGGTTTATCATCCACCAGACTCTGTTGGAGATGTCATTCCCATTTTGGCATGCCAAGTCATATATTGGGGGTATTGTGCACTAGTCAGCTCCTTTTGGATGAAGGTTCAAGCACATATGTGAGCTGTAGGCGCCCTGAGATTAATCTTACAGTAGGACTGGTGCTGCTTGCTCAACCCACATCTCATTTATGTCCATCTAAACACTCTTTGTTAACGCACCTTCTAGCTACGGCCAAATGCTTAATACCTCTTCATGGGTTGCAATCCTATCCACTGACTGAACATCAGTGGTTGGAGAAAGTGCATCAACTGTGTCATATGGAGGAGCTAACTAGCTGGCAAGCTCATAGACACAGGGCCGTCTTTACCAAGGGGCAAAAGGGGCAGGTGTCAGGCTGTCAGCTGTGATCTAGGACCTTAGCTGTGATCTAGGACCTTAGCTGTGATCTAGGACCTTAGATGACATCATCACCATGTGACCAGTAACCTAGCAATATTACTGGTCACATGGCTATGAGGTCATCAAGGTCCTATCAGGAGTGTTGCAGGAGAAGTTTCCCTTACTGTGGAGCTTTTTTTTGTGTGAAGATTACATCAGAAAAAGGTGACAGGGGCTGTTATGCTAATATACTGTAAACTACTGTATAGTGGGGTGCTCTATACTGTGGGGGGCCTGTATACTGTGGGGGGCCTGTATACTGTGGGGGGGCCTGTATACTGTGGGGGGGCTGTATACTGGGGGGGGGCTGTATAGTGTGGGGAGCCTGTATAGTGTGGGGGGCCTGTATACTGTGTGTGGGGGGGGGGGGCTTTATACTGTGTGGGGGGCTGTATACTGTGTGGGGGGCTGTATACTGTGGGGGGGGTCCTGTATAGTGTGGGGTCCTGTATAGTGTGGGGGGCTGTATAGTGTGGGGGGCTGTATAGTGTGGGGGGCTGTATACTGTGGGTGCTGTATATTGTGGAGTGCTATACTGCTGTACTGTATACTGTGGGGGGCTGTATACTGTATACTGTGGGTGCTGTATAGTGTGGAGTGCTATACTGCTGTACTGTATATTGTGGGGGGCTGTATAGTGTGGGGTGCTGTATCGTGTATAGTTTGGGGTGCTGTATACAGTGAGGTGCTATACTGCTCTACTGTATACTGTGAGGTGCTGTATACTGTGGACTGCTATACTGCTCTACTATATACTATGGGGTACTGTATATTGTGGGGTGCTATACTGCATACTGTGTGGTGCTGTATACTATAGGGTGCTATACTGCATACTGTGGGTTGCTGTATACTATAGGGTGCTATACTGCATACTGTGGGGTGCTGGGGTGCACTGTAACACTAGGGTGAGCCGAGCCCTGGTCTCCTTCCTGCCCACTTCCAGCCTGAGCCCAGCTGCCCAGAGCACTGATCCTGAGCCGCTGGAGTCTTCAGAACTGGAAGTATTTACAGTCATTCACTGTACTCTACCAGATGTGTGGATTTTTTGTGTGTGTGTTGTGGTGGAGGGCGTGATTGCCTGCTAAGGTGTGGGAAGGCGGGATCCAGGGGGCCCAAGTAAATTTTTGCCCAGGGTCCAATCAATATTAAAGACGGCCCTGCATAGACATGATCTTTTTCTACTTGCTTGGGATCCTTAGCTACTATATGCCAAAATGTTTGTCTCATATTGATCATTTCTGCTTTTTCTACCTGAGGTCTTGACCCATGGACCTCCATAATAGTTGTTGAATATCGCATGTTACAGAGGTGGACAGGCCACAGGGTGGATTGATACTTGGAGTATCTGACAAGCCCCCGGATATCTCCCACTTTTCACCCCTCACCCCCTTCCCTTTCCTTGCCCCCCCCCCCCCCCCCCCCCCTTCCATCTCTTTTACGCTGGCTTAGTGCATATGTATATTTTATTTGTCTTTTATTATTGCTGTGGATATGTCTGCACAGGTCAGTCTATCTTACACTGGCACTCTTTTATGCGCAATGATATGTTAAAAATGACTATGTATTGTACTTTGGTAACCTACAGGATCGGAGCAACTTTGGCCAAAATGTGATAGCTAGACGAATGGGTCAGAGCATCTCCAAAAATATTAGGTCTTGTGAGGTATTCATGGTTTGCAGTGGTTAGTACACAAGGACTACAAGTGGCAGCAGACTTCCATGTGCAAAGACACATTTAAACAATGGAAACATAAATAAATGTAAATTGCATCACTGCTATACTTACTATATGAAAATTACAAGCATTTTGTGCACATTTTTTTAATCAAAATTGTGTTGAGCCCATCTACCGTACCAGTGACAAAGTGGCTTTCAACAGACTGCTCCTATACTGTCAGATTTGTCTCTCCTGGTCTTTTGGCCTACAAAATTAAGGCTAATCTAGAATCCGCTATATTATACTCTGATTAGAAGCCCTGGGCATACTGGGACCAAGAACATGGTCTAAATAGGGGAAGCCACTCTCCAAATGCACAATGCAAAAAACAAAGCTAGACCAGCATCTTCAAAAATGTGAAAAAAGAGTTCATTCTACCATGTCTGCAATGTAAAATCAAACAAGGGCTACAAGAAGCAGCACACTGCCATGCGCAAAGACACATATGGACACATGAATAAATGTAAATTAAATCACTGCTATACTTACTATATGAAATTAGAAGCTCTTTTAAATCAAAGTTGTGTTGGGCCCGTCTACCGATGACAAGGTGGCTTCCAACAGACATGACCTATACTATCAGACTTGCCTCTCCTGGGTTTTTGGCCTAAAAAATTAAGGGCAATGTAGAATCCAGCTACATTATACTCTGAGTAGAAACCCGGAGGTACCTTCCAGAAGTGGTCCAAGGAAATATAGTTTGTGACAGGGTTGTGGGCACATAAGGCCTTATTGATGTGCCTAGGGACTAATAGCTAGCCCCTATAGTCCCATCCCATAGAACATATGTGTCAAACACAAGGCGCGTAGCCTAGTTTTTTGTGGCGCGCAGGTGAGGACAGTTATATATGTGAGTAGTTAGTGCCGCTCACCGCATGGAAGTGCCCATACTTGTCTCCCACAGCCACAGTGCGACAGCGTTCAGAATGTCCTGACGCTTGCGTCAGGACGCTCTGTGTGGGGCTCAAAGCGGGCGCCGCCTACGCCATATTGCTGCGCTGCTGCCTCCTCCTCCTTTTTCCATCCGGAAGTGGTCTTAGCAGCGCAGCACCATCTTAGAGCGTGACTGCTTAGTATGCTGCTTCACCTTGTATATTCTGATATGTTCCATGCTGGTATATTCTGGGCATCTCCTGTACCTGTAGCCAGGTCCATAAATATTGGGACATCGACACAATTCTAACATTTTTGGCTCTATACACCACCACAATGGATTTGAAATGAAACTAACAAGATGTGCGTGCTTTAACTGCAGACTGTCAGCTTTAATTTGAGGGTATTTACATCCAAATCAGGTGAACGGTGTAGGAATTACAACAGTTTGCATATGTGCCTCCCACTTGTTAAGGGGCCAAAAGCAATGAGACAGAATAATAATCATAAATCAAACTTTCACTTTTTAATACTTGGTTGCAAATCCTTTGCAGTCAATTACAGTCTGAAGTCTGGAACACATAGACATCACCAGACGCTGGGTTTCATCCCTGGTGATGCTCTGCCAGGCCTCTACTGCAACTGTCTTCAGTTCCTGCTTGTTCTTGGGGCATTTTCCCTTCAGTTTTGTCTTCAGCAAGTGAAATGCATGCTCAATCAGATTCAGGTCAGGTGATTGACTTGTCCATGGCATAACATTCCACTTCTTTCCCTTAAAAAACTCTTTGGTTGCTTTTGCAGTATGCTTTGGGTCATTGTCCATCTGCACTGTGAAGCGCCGTCCAATGAGTTCTGAAGCATTTGGCTGAATATGAGCAGATAATATTGCCCGAAATACTTCAGAATTCATCCTGCTGCTTTTGTCAGCAGTCACATCATCAATAAATACAAGAGAACCAGTTCCATTGGCAGCCATACATGCCCACGCCATGACACTACCACCACCATGCTTCACTGATGAGGTGGTATGCTTAGGATCATGAGCAGTTCCTTTCCTTCTCCATACTCTTCTCTTCCCATCACTCTGGTACAAGTTGATCTTGGTTTCATCTGTCCATAGGACGTTGTTCCAGAACTGTGAAAGCTTTTTTAGATGTTGTTTGGCAAACTCTAATCTGGCCTTCATGTTTTTGAGGCTCACCAATGGTTTACATCTTGTGGTAAACCCTCTGTATTCAATATGGTGAAGTCTTCTCTTGATTGTTGACTTTGACACACATACACCTACCTCATGGAGAGTGTTCTTGATCTGTTGTGAAGAGTGTTTTCTTTACCAGAGAGAGAATTCTTCGATCATCCACCACAGTTGTTTTCCGTGGTCTTCCGGGTCTTTTGGTGTTGATAAGCTCACCGGTGCGTTCCTTCTTTTTAAGAATGTTCCAAACAGTTGTTTTGGCCACGCCTAATGTTTTTGCTATCTCTCTGATGGGTTTGTTTAGTTTTTTCAGCCTAATGATGGCTTGCTTCACTGATAGTGACAGCTCTTTGGATCTCATCTCGAGAGATGACAGCAACAGATTCCAAATGCAAATAGCACACTTGAAATGAACTCTGGGCCTTTTATCTGCTCATTGTAATTGGGATAATGAGGGAATAACGCACACCTGGCCATGGAACAGCTGAGAAGCCAATTGTCCCATTACTTTTGGTCCCTTAACAAGTGGGAGGCACATATGCAAATTGTTGATACACCGTTCACCTGATTTTAATGTAAATACCCTCAAATTAAAGCTGACAGTCTGCAGTTAAAGCACATCTTGTTTGTTTCATTTTAAATCTATTGTGGTGGTGCATAGAGCCAAAAATATTAGAATTGTGTCGATGTCCCAATATTTATGGACCTGACTGTATATATATATATATATATATATATATATATATATATAAAAAGGACGTGTATATGTGTGTATTAGGGCTGCACGATATTGGAATTTTGTGCGATTGCGATTAGGGCCCTACAAATTGTGATAACGATATGCGATGCGATATTTTAAGGGAATTGTGCTAGAGGTCTATTTGCTTGGATTTTCCCATATGAGCCGCTGACGCGGCTGGGTATGACATAGTTATGGGGGATCTGTGGATGGCACTGTTATTGGGGATCTGTGGATGATGCACTGTTATGGGGGATCTGTGGATGATGCACTGTTATGTGGGATCTGTGGATGATGCACTGTTATGGGGGATCTGTGGATGATGCACTGTTATGGGGGATCTGTGGATGATGCACTGTTATGGGGGATCTGTGGATGATGCACTGTTATGGGGGATCTGTGGATGATGCACTGTTATGGGGATCTGTGGATGACGCTGTTATGTGGGGGATCTGTGGAAGACGCTGTTATGTGGGGGATCTCTGGATGACGCTGTTATGTGGGGGATCTGTGGATGACGCTGTTATGTGGGGGATCTGTGGATGACGCTGTTATGTGGGGGATCTGTGGATGACGCTGTTATGGGGGATCTGTGGAGGACGCTGTTATGGGGGATCTGTGGAGGACGCTGTTATGGGGGATCTGTGGAGGACACTGTTATGGGGATCTGTGGAGGACACTGTAATGGGGGACCTGTGGATGACGCTGTTATGGGGTGGATCTGTGGATGGCACTGTTATAGGGGATGTGTGCTATGACACATAGGGTCATGAGGGGGGCCAGCATAAGACACACATATAGCATCTTATGCAAAAATAAAAATAAAAACAGGCACTCACCAGCTGGTATGTCTATAGTAGAATGTTTATATAAAATATCACATAAAATATCACATAAAATATAAAATACAAAATAAAATACAATGTATCATAATATGCACTGGGGTTGGCACATATATTATATCACATCCGCTCTGTTGCACACAATACAAATATTATAGCGATATATTTCAGAAGAGTTGCTTCAATATAATGGATTGATAAAAAAGAAAGAAAGTGATACTGTGTATAATAAATAAGATCAAAAATCTAAAAGATGTTAGAAAAGAAGAAGAACAAGATCAATTGAGGAGAATAATATTACCCTTTAACAAACAACACAAACAGATAGAAGGAATAGTGAGAAAGCACTGGCATCATCTGTTGAATGACAGACTAATAGGCCCTTTGGTTAGTAATGGTTCTCAAATAACATACACAAGAGCTCAGAATTTATCTTTAAAGGTGGCACCAACAGTTATAGACAAAAAGAACAAATTATCTATGCAAGGTTGGTTGAATTTGAGTGGGTTCTACAAATGTGGGAAATGTGGGATATGCAAACTAACATCGTTTCCTAGAAAGACCACCGAAATTCAATCCCGGGTAAACTCCTTTACATGGAAAATAAGGGAGTTTCTGACCTGTAGCTCTAGTAACATTCTGTATATGATAGAGTGCCAGTGCAAGAAACAATACATTGGGAGGACAAAACGTACACTAAAAAAAAAAGACTGTCAGAACACATCACAAATATAAAAAATGGCTATGAAAAGCACTCTCTCTCACTACATTACAAAGAACATCATAATAAAAATCCTGAAGGTATGGTCTTCGTAGCCTTTGAAAAAGTGGATGTGCACTGGAGAGGAGGAGACCATATTGCCAGGATGTCAAGACAGGAATCCAGACGAATTTTTGATTTTGAAACACTCCTTCCACGAGGACTCAACTCGGACTTTGAGTTGTTCGGTTTCCTGTAGATG
Organism: Bufo bufo; assembly: GCF_905171765.1. Classification (NCBI taxonomy): domain Eukaryota; kingdom Metazoa; phylum Chordata; class Amphibia; order Anura; family Bufonidae; genus Bufo; species Bufo bufo. Next base: position 566,823,430 of record NC_053391.1, on the reverse strand, counting down.
TTGGTGGGGGGTGCCCTCCTCTGATGGGAGATCCTGAGGTTTGCTGTTCAGCGGCACTGGGATCTCCCCTCGGAGTTGGGCTCCCTCCACATAAACAACTATCAATATCTCCTAATACTCCAGAATACCGAGTAACTTAATGGATAGAAGAGGCAAATATCACATAAAAATAAAATAAAAATAAAAACAATAAGAACAAAAATTTAATTATTCAACAATATCCTTCAAGATTGATGAATTTTGTTCCCAAATGATGAGGGATAACAGGAATAGACATGAGAAAGTGGAATCCACAAAAAACGCACCAAAAACGCATTAAAAACGCATATGCGTTTTTTTGGAGTTTGATGCGTTTTTTGTTTTTTTGATACGATTGGAGGAACCCTATACAGGGAGTGCAGAATTATTAGGCAAGTTGTATTTTTGAGGATTAATTTTATTATTGAACAACAACCATGTTCTCAATGAACCCAAAAAACTCATTAATATCAAAGCTGAATATTTTTGGAAGTAGTTTTTAGTTTGTTTTTAGTTTTAGCTATTTTAGGGGGATATCTGTGTGTGCAGGTGACTATTACTGTGCATAATTATTAGGCAACTTAACAAAAAACAAATATATACCCATTTCAATTATTTATTTTTACCAGTGAAACCAATATAACATCTCAACATTCACAAATATACATTTCTGACATTCAAAAACAAAACAAAAACAAATCAGTGACCAATATAGCCACCTTTCTTTGCAAGGACACTCAAAAGCCTGCCATCCATGGATTCTGTCAGTGTTTTGATCTGTTCACCATCAACATTGCGTGCAGCAGCTACCACAGCCTCCCAGACACTGTTCAGAGAGGTGTACTGTTTTCCATCCTTGTAAATCTCACATTTGATGATGGACCACAGGTTCTCAATGGGGTTCAGATCAGGTGAACAAGGAGGCCATGTCATTAGATTTTCTTCTTTTATACCCTTTCTTGCCAGCCACGCTGTGGAGTACTTGGACGCGTGTGATGGAGCATTGTCCTGCATGAAAATCATGTTTTTCTTGAAGGATGCAGACTTCTTCCTGTACCACTGCTTGAAGAAGGTGTCTTCCAGAAACTGGCAGTAGGACTGGGAGTTGAGCTTGACTCCATCCTCAACCCGAAAAGGCCCCACAAGCTCATCTTTGATGATACCAGCCCAAACCAGTACTCCACCTCCACCTTGCTGGCGTCTGAGTCGGACTGGAGCTCTCTGCCCTTTACCAATCCAGCCACGGGCCCATCCATCTGGCCCATCAAGACTCACTCTCATTTCATCAGTCCATAAAACCTTAGAAAAATCAGTCTTGAGATATTTCTTGGCCCAGTCTTGACGTTTCAGCTTGTGTGTCTTGTTCAGTGGTGATCGTCTTTCAGCCTTTCTTACCTTGGCCATGTCTCTGAGTATTGCACACCTTGTGCTTTTGGGCACTCCAGTGATGTTGCAGCTCTGAAATATGGCCAAACTGGTGGCAAGTGGCATCTTGGCAGCTGCACGCTTGACTTTTCTCAGTTCATGGGCAGTTATTTTGCACCTTGGTTTTTCCACACGCTTCTTGCGACCCTGTTGACTATTTTGAATGAAACGCTTGATTGTTCGATGATCACGCTTCAGAAGCTTTGCAATTTTAAGAGTGCTGCATCCCTCTGCAAGATATCTCACTATTTTTGACTTTTCTGAGCCTGTCAAGTCCTTCTTTTGACCCATTTTGCCAAAGGAAAGGAAGTTGCCTAATAATTATGTACACCTAATATAGGGTGTTGATGTCATTAGACCACACCCCTTCTCATTACAGAGATGCACATCACCTAATATGCTTAATTGGTAGCAGGCTTTCGAGCCTATACAGCTTGGAGTAAGACAACATGCATAAAGAGGATGATGTGGTCAAAATACTCATTTGCCTAATAATTCTGCACACAGTGTATATGGGAACATTATATAATATGAATTTGAAATTTTAAATAACAGGAAGATTTTAAAACAATAAGAAAACATATAAAAATAAAGGTTGTCTGAAAATAAGGAATACTGACTTTTTGTGCCTTAAATTAAACATTTTAATGCATTATTTTAACTTTATTAAGAATATAAGTTGTAATAAAAGTAAAACTGTCTATAGAGATATATATGTAACACTATGCACTGAGGATAAGGCAAATTGCCCAATTAGAGGATAATTCATTCATGCTGGGTGTAGGGTGGGGTTTGTGAACACTGGAGCATATAAAGAAGAGGGTAGTAGCACTTGCAATATAGCCACTGAGGAAGAGGGAGACCCCTCAAAACGCGTCTGGTTGGTCCTGCAAGCTACAAATTACCCACCCTAACCCGAGGAAAGAGACCTATACATCGTTGGTCAATACAAGCACATTGTTGGTGATCTGGATACCAGCGAAAGCGAAACTGGTTAGACTTATCGCGAGACTACGCGATCCCTGCACATTACTTCCTGGAAGGCGACACGCAAAGACATCACGTGGAACGCCGAGACCGGAGGGCAGGGCAGTAAGCAGTGAACTTAAAGTACCGGATCCCACATTGTGACATAAAGGACCCAGCGACCATTGGCAGCATAAATCACACAGGCATTCTAAAAGGGCAAGGTAAGAGGGTTTACGGATAGGGGGACGCCCCATTCATAAAACCCGTCTACTTTAATATATACTGAACCCTGAGTGCGGACTTTGTATGCTGGTGAAACCAGATGTTTCACATCTCTATATTAGCGCTACATTAGTTGCTATATCAATCTATATGGACACAATTATCACCTAAGAAGACACATGCAAGTTCTTTACAGCTGCTCATTCAGCAGTTTTTTTCACTTTTGAATAACCCTTCATTCACAGGTATTAATCCTTATACGGGACATTTCTGTCACAGATTTTTGATCTTATTTATTATACACAGTATCACTTTCTTTCTTTTTTATCAATCCATTATATTGAAGCAACTCTTCTGAAATATATCGCTATAATATTTGTATTGTGCGCAACAGAGCGGATGTGATATAATATATGTGCCAACCCCAGTGCATATTATGATACATTGTATTTTATTTTGTATTTTATATTTTATGTGATATTTTATATAAACATTCTACTATAGACATACCAGCTGGTGAGTGCCTGTTTTTATTTTTATTTTTGCATTTGAAGTACATTTGTTACATTGGATGAACGGGTGAGACATCCAAAAAACAGAGCACCTTAACCACGCTAACAGACACGGGTGAGCCACGATATAATTATACTATATAGCATCTTATGCTGGTCCCCCTCATGGCCTTATGTGTCCCCTCATGTGTCCTAAACTGTGCACATAACTGGCTTTGTGTGTAAAGTATTTTACTACTGTCTGAAACAATCTCTCTCCTATTGATAAAATGGCCAGCCTCTGTACTCACTTTCACTATGAATGCATGGTAACGAGCGGGCCATCACTTAGTTACGCTCCTTCCACTTAATTCAGGAAGCAGGAGCGTGACTAAGTGACGTCAGTCACACGCCGGGCCCGCTCGCTGCAGTGCATTCATAGTGACAGTGAGTACAGAGGCTGGCCATTTTATCAATAGGAGAGAGCTTGTTTCAGACAGTAGTAAAATACTTTACACACAAAGCCAGTTATGTGCGCGGGGCCCCTTCATATATAATCACAGCATTTTCGGGTCAGCCAAATCGCCATATCGCATTTGGCGATTATCGCGATTCGATTATTTTTTCGATATATCGTGCAGCCCTAGTGTGTATGTATGTTCTGCGATCACTCAAAAACACAACCATCGATTTCAACGAAACTTGATATACACATCCATTGCTCTCTAGAACGTACCGTTCCTGAGATATTCCCAAAAAATTACCTGCATTAGCCAATACAAGCCTGCAAGTCTTTCTCTTCATTCGCCAACTGCCATACACACGGTCACATATCCCTTATCAGCCAATAGACGCTCGCAGGCCCTTAGTCTCCACACACACAGCTTTACTCCAGGTTTCCATAACAACCGAGCCAACCCAAGCCGCACGACACATAGGGCACAACTACGCTGCTACATGCATTCATCTTGGATGGATTTTTTTGTGACTGTCGTGTCGCAGTCGCAGCATGTCACATGTCGCAGTGTGACACCATAGCCTATCATTACAAAAATTGTTGAGACAAAATGTTGCGCAACGCATGTCATCGTGTAGCCCTAGCCTTAAAGGGGCAGGGCCCTGTGGAGGTCACATAAAGGGGCGGGCACTGTGCAGGTCACTGTTAAAGGGATGGGCACTGTGGAGGTTACTGCTAAAGGGGCGGGCACTGTGGAGGTCACTGTTAAAGGGGTAGGGCCCTGTGGAGGTCACTGTTAAAGGGGTAGGGCTCTGTGGAGCTCACTGTTAAAGGTGCGGGCACTGTGGAGGTCACTGTTAAGGGGGCGGGCACTGTGACGGTCACTGTTAAAGGGATGGACACTGTGGAGGTCACTTTTAAAGGGGTGGGGTGGTGTATAGGTCACTGTTAAGGGGGCATGCCCCTGAGAAGGTCAATGTCAAGGGAGTGAGGTGCTGTGAAACTCACTGTTAAAGGGGTGGGCTGCTGTGAAGCTCAAAGTTAAGGGGATGGGCTTCTGTAGATGTCCCATTGTAAGGAGGCGGGGCACTGTGGGGGGAGGGGTCAGTGTTAAGGAGTGAGGGGCAGTGGAGTTCACTGTTAAGGGGCAGGGTGCTGTAGAGGTCACTGTTATGGGGGATACTGTCGATATCTTTTAACAACACACAGAAACATTAAATGAAATAGATTAAATATACCCGTGCAAAGCTGGGTCCTTCTGCTCGTATAGTTATATATGTACCGCTGGAATAAGTTATACATCTTGTAGCGTTATGGTGGTATAACCTGGGTATCTTCTGTATTGTACAGGAGATGCCCAGGTTATGGTCCTCCATATCATATATACAAGAAGATTTATAACTTATACTGACTGTACATATATAATTATATTATATTTTGTGTTATTTAACAATATGTTAACATTAGCCTTATGGTTGCCTTCAACAGGCGATACGCCTAACTGGCATAGTTACATTTATACAGTCGCAGAATTACCAACGCCCCTTTGAAGACAACCTTAAGGCTGATGTGGCCCTTGGCAAAAATGAGTTTGACACCCCTACCACAGAAGAACTCTTTAGCACAAATTGCTGGAAAAGTTACTGCTAGTTCTTATCAAAAGGCTTCAGAAGACACAGTGCATTACAGCTTGTACACAGTATTAGGCAGGTGCTTGTAATGTTATGGCTGATCAGTGTATGGCCCCCACTGTAAAAAAATATATAAATTGTGTACCAATGCAAATTGGCCTGCTCATGCTAAAAGGGATATTCTTTTGGCTTCTACTGGGTATATAAGAGGCCTTTCTCTTTTGGTGTTATACTTGGCGTGTAGGCTTAGCACGAGTACTCACGCTGTGAGTCATTTATTATTGGTGTCTATATAAGAGGTCTTGTGGATACCTTCATATACATTTGCCATATTTACCGTGAAAGCTGTGAATAAGGCCTAATAGTAGTAATTTTACAACAATTTAACTGTCTTTCTATAGACACTGAGAGAACAAAAAGCTGGTGGCGGAGGAAAAGGAAGTAAAGGTGCAAATGATGTAAGTAATACATGTATAGTTGCGGTACATGAATCTTTCCATCTTATCGTATATGTCATTGTTGCCCTTTGTTTTTCTGTTGTTGTTTAGGGCTTGTTGAGTGTCATGGAAGAGCTTCACATCATTACCTTGAAGACTCAGTTCAACTATGAGGGAGTGAAGTTGGACATAGAGGTACATTAAGCAGGTTATAGAGCAGAAGGAGCTGAGCAGATTAATATATGGTTTTGTGGGAAAAAATTGAGAAAAGCTTTTATTTTATACATTTATATCCCTACTCTTTCTGACTTCAGTTGTACACTGTTATCCGTGATTGGTAGCATGGCCTGATGTAGCAAGCGATCGTCGGGAAGGAAGCGTCCCTTCCTGATAGTCGCCTGTTCATCAGTGAAGGAGACCGCTGCTATTACATGCTGCGATCTCCTCCACAGTATGGGGATGAGCGATCACTAATTCCATCAATCGTCCCAACACTGTTTGCCGGTAGCAGAGACTGTTTAAACATCACGATCTGCTGCCGGCAAATGATGATTTAGATGTCTGCAGAAACAATACTATAAACTGATCAAGTAATCAGCAGCACTTTTACACCCTCCGATAATCGCTAACGAGCGTTTGAAGAATATAGTGGTTAGGTTGGTTCCCATTGCATCTGTACTATTATGTGGATCAGATCTGTAGCTAATTCGGCATTATATAGTGATTGTCAGTGTTTGTCTCCCTAGCATACCTATTTCAAATTCTTGATCTCTTTCTTTATAATATATTGTTGTAGCGTTTCTGCCCTACTTCAGGCACCTTTTCAAATAAATGCCTTTGGTGTGTCTTTTAGGCTAGTACTTTGCCTTTTGTTGTGATCTCCAACCTCACTCAGTTTGTACGAGCATGGGCATCGGTATTGTGGTTCAACCTGATTAGCCCTGACCCCAAGGTAAGGATGTCTGTGGCTTATATAGCAATATTTACACCACTAATGTTATACCGCAATTATTCTCCAGTGCACACAAACCATTGCTTTCTATAATGGGGACCCTGCAGTGTGCACACTACATATTAACTCTTTGATGCTTGCTTAGAATTGTTAGCAAGCATTGAACTTATAGGGGGTATCTAACTAGTAGAAACTCTGTCCATATGCCCTACTAGGTATATGGATGTCGCAGCTTAAAGGGGTTGACCACTATGTGTTACTAGCTGCACATATGGTGGAAACGACACATACATGCAGCTAGTAATAGGCATTATTAAAGCATCTGTCCTGATGTCCAATGGTTTAATATGCCTAATCTATGTTTATTTGAAGATCTGGTACTGCGCTCCCAAATTGGCTTTTAATGCAGTTTCATGTGACCTGTCCATCAGCAGCATCCGTTCACTTACACTGGGGACGGAGTGCAGCTGTTCTAGATCCCCTGTCCCAGTGTCAATGAATGGAATCTGCTGATGAATGAGACTGGTCACATGACCCTCCATGAGCAGCCCTTTTGGGAGCTGGATGAAGCAGGTAAGCGTACCTGCAAGTAAACAAAAATTAGGCATGTTAAACCATCAGACGTTGGCGCCGATGGTTTAATAACGCCTATTACTATGTGCATGTATCTGCTGCTCCCAGCACCTAGATAGTGGTCAACCCCTTTAAATGTTTCCATTTTGCATCCTGAAGCAAGAACTCTATAGTTGCTGAAACATGACATTTACTGTAGTCCTCAAAAGCAGTTGACCAGACCCTAATAATGGACTTTGTTGATTTGAGTGCATGTTTTTATTTTTAGGATGTGGCTTTTTTCTCCAATCCTCCAGCTGCTCCATGGATTCTGGTAGCAGATGTGCTTAGTTGGCAATTCTCGTTCTGCACGAAACGGGGTCTGAATGCAAACCAGCTGCAAATGCTAGGAAAGAAGCTATGTGGTAAAGCATTGTTCAGTCATTCTCTTAGTTTTTTATTTTCTTTAAATGACAAGGGCGCAGACATATTCCCTGTGCATTTGTGTTCCAAGTATCTGGAATGATATATAGTACTTTCTTTCTTGTGGCAGCTCCATCACTGAGGGTCTGACTGTTGGAAACTGGAGCAGAAATGTAATATTACATAGCAGAGATAAAAATCTAAGGGTGGCTGCGCATAGTCACATAGTCTTCCAGAAACACAGGGAAAGGGGGGCGGAGCCTAGCGGCGCATGGAGTAGGACGCACGCCGCACTAGCTCCGGCAATTATCCTGTCTTTAATACCTCAAACGGTGGCGATATACTCTTAAAACTTCTGAAGGAGCGGGGGACACAGTTAGGAAGCGGTCCGGTACAAGAGACAACAATATGCCTGCGAAAAGAGGCAAAACGCCGAGCCGGCAGGACAGAGAGGCAAGATCCCAAGATGGCGCTGAGGAGGAAGAGTGGCCCGACCTGAGAGCGGCGGTGAGTCAGGGAGCGGCAGTGCGGCTAGAGCGCTTCGCCCATAAATCGCACCAGTCCCCCAGCCATGTATGGGGAGAAGAAGAGGGCACCCTGGCACAAGTGGAGGAAGGAGTAAGGGAGCAAGATGACCCCTGTATTGATGACCAGCATTCCCCAGTCCAGCATGAGGGGGGGGCGAGTTCTAGCCTGTGCAGCACTGAAAAGTGTCTGCAAGTGATTAATGCCCCTGAGCCCACCTTGGAAGATGTGATGGCAGCTATTGCCAGCTGTAACGTCACTCTCCAGAATATGAACATCAACATTGGAAGCCTAAAAGCGGACATATCTATTATCCGGCATGACCTGCATAAAGTGGCTGAGCGCACCTCAGAGGTGGAGAGGAGGGTCTCAGATCTGGAAGATGGGGCTGTTACCCTACAGAGAGAGAGCAGGGCTGCGTCAAAGGATATAGCGGCGCTCTATGCGAAAACTGACGACCTCGAAAACCGCTCTCGCCGCAATAATGTTAGGCTGGTGGGCATTCCTGAGAAGTCTGAGGGCCCAGAGGCTACGGATTTTATTGAGAAATGGCTTGCGGAAAAATTCAGTGATAAAGGACTCTCTGCTCTGTATGCTGTGGAACGAGCACATAGGGTCCCCACCAGGCCTTTGCCGCCAGGACGTCCGCCACGTCCAATACTGGCTAAAATCCTGCATTATCGAGACAGAGACACTATACTGAGGGCCGCAAGGTCTCATCCTGATTTAAAAATCAATGGGGTTCAGGTGTCTCTGTTCCCTGACTATTCGTCAGATGTACAGAAAAAGAGGGCTCGCTTTGTGGAGATTAAACGGAGGCTGAGAGATTTGCAAGTACAGTACTCCATGATGTTCCCGGCCAGGCTCAGGGTGGTGGCGTTTGGATCCGCTGTGTTCTTTGAAGACTCTGACTCTGCGGTCAAGTGGCTGGATCAAAATGAGCGTCGCCTTAGGATTCCATCAACAGACACCTGAGACTGATGGACATTCCTGCTCTTGAGTGAAGCTTTGATGTCCCCTGGACTGTTCACCCACCGTTGTGGACATTTTCTTTTGTCTTTAGCCGGTTGCTGGAGACATTTTGTGGGTAGAGCATACGCCCGAGGTTGCTCCCCACCTTCTCAATGTGGCTGCGTATGGTATCTTGTTGGGTGCTGTGCTGCTTCAGGCGCTGTTGGGCCAGGTTCGCAATGTTGGCCCCGAGTTCATTACTGAATATAATTATGCTACATATGTTTATTGTCTGGGGGGGGGGGGGGGGGGTGGTTGGGTGGGGGGAGGGAGGGGGGAAGGGTTTAGCGGGGGTTAATACTGTCAAAGGGGCTATTGATGGCAATTCTAAAATGCTGAAACGTACAGTCCTTGTATATTTTGTCGAGGGGAATAGAGAAGAGATGGGAGTCTGTAATCTGGTGATTAACATTATTTTTCCTCGCAGCTGTTGGGAAGTGAAGAGGTGTAAATATCAAATGTACTTTTATGTATGTATGCACTCTTATGGGACCTGTCACGAGAATACTTAGCTGGAATGTGAGGGGAATGGCGGATGCTACAAAGAGATACGGTCTGTTCCGGTACCTATCTAGATATCAGCCGGCAATAATATGCTTGCAAGAAACGCATATGACCAAACAATCTATACATGTCATGCAAAAGCCGTGGCTGGGGTATTCGGCGCATTCCGTCTTCTCCTCGCATTCCAGGGGGGTTAGTATCCTAGTTCATAAGAATATCATATTTGAATGCCTCAGGATATGTGTGGATGATGAGGGAAGGTTTATAGGAATGCTTTGTGTGGTCCAAGGGATGTGAATGGTGTTAGCGACAATCTATATACCCCCACCATTTTCCTCGGTGCCTTTAAGGAAGCTCATAGAGTTTATGGCAGAATTTTCTGAACTTCCAATGTTGATAGTGGGAGATTTCAATAATGTACTGGAATGTACGGGTGAAACCTCGTTTGCAAGAATACTGAGGGAAGTAGGTCTGATGGATGTATGGAGAGAGACCCACCCCCTGGACAGGAAATACTCGTGTTGCTCCTCGACCTATGGCTCCCTGTCGCGTATAGATCTGGGTCTGGTAAATGCTCATATGTTCCCGTTTGTACAGAATTCAGAATATCTCTCTAGGACCCTATCTGACCACTCCTTATTTAGCATCGCCCTTGATATCTCTGTGACAGCCAGGCCGGGTGTTAGATACTGGCGACTAAATGCCTTTTGGTTAAAACTGATGGGGGACCCGTCCGATATGCTTCAATCTCTTAGGGAATATTTTTGTATAAATGAAGGGACTGCGTCTCCGTTAGTCGTCTGGGAAGCAATGAAGGCCTTCCTCAGAGGATCCTTTATTAAAACAGTCAGTCGGATTAAATCTAAATCTAGAGAGCTTGATCGGCAGAAACATGATAACATGAAGCTAGCAGAGGAAGCTTTTGTGTTAAATCCTTCTATCATAACAAGCAATACCTTAAAGACTAGGCAGGAGGAGTTGAGGTGTCACCTCTTGGAGGTAGCAGAGAGGAAACGACTGTTTTATAAGCAGCAATTTTTTACTGAAGGGGAGAGTGTAGGCCATATGCTCTCGGTTATCGCAAAAGCGCAACAAGGGTCACAATGTATATCTGGCCTGTTGGATGCTGGTGGCGTCCTCAGGCGCGATACTGATAGCATTTTGAATATACTGAATAATTTTTATTCCTCTCTGTATGCTTCCAAGGTGACATGCTCGGATGAAGAGATTGACGCCTTTTTGGCCACATTAAATCTTCCTAAGCTTTCCAGGGAAGACAGTATGCGGTTAGAGGAGCCGATTGAGCTAGAAGAATTGAGGGCGGCACTAGCTGCTATGGCTAATGACAAGGCTCCAGGTTTGGATGGGCTTCCGGCGGAAGTATATAAGTCCTTTGCGGAAGTGTTGCTCCCGGAACTTCTGAAGGTACTCAATTATTCCAGGGAAAGGGGGGTGCTACCTCCGTCTATGCAGGAGGCGGTAATAGTAGTCATTCCTAAGCCGGACAAGGATCACTCTCTCCCTGACTCATATAGACCGATATCGTTACTCTCCACTGATGTTAAGTTGCTTGCAAAGGTCTTGGCCATGCGTCTGTCTAAAGTGATTCTGTCTATCATACACTCTGACCAGACAGGCTTCATGCCTCAGAAATCAACGTCAATCAATATTAGAAGAGTATTTGCCAGTATTCAACTTCCAGCTGACAATGTTGGAGATAGGGCTATCCTTTCTTTAGACGCGGCCAAGGCCTTTGACAGCATTGAGTGGCGATTCCTGTGGAGAGTTATGACGTATATGGGATTTGGAGATGAGTATATATCCTGGGTTCGGGTGTTATACTCTAACCCCAAAGCATGTGTCAGGGCGAATGGAGGGGTGTCCCCTAAGTTCTGTCTGGGCCGGGGTACTAGACAGGGGTGCCCGTTGTCGCCTCTGCTATTTACAGTTGCGATTGAGCCATTAGCTGCAGCGATTCGTAAGTCAATGGACATTAAGGGGTTTCAATATGGGACAGTTAATAATAAAGTGGCGATGTATGCAGATGACACTTTGCTTTTTCTGGGGGATACTGGTCCATCCTTGGAAGCGGCTATGAAAATCATTGATTGCTTCAGGGACCTGTCGGGTCTGACTATTAATTGGAGTAAGTCGGCGATTATGCTGCTCGACGGGCAAGTGCAATCACAGACAGTGCGAGATAGAAGTATTCCATGTGTAGCGACCTTTAAGTATTTGGGTATCCATATATCCCCGAGAATCCGAGACTTTGGGCGCCTTAACTTTGACCTGCTGGTTATTAAATTTCGTAATAAAACTAAGGCATGGTGTAAACTATACCTGTCGGTGGCGGGAAGAGCTAACCTCATTAAAATGGTGTTGATGCCCCAGCTACTCTATATTCTACATAACTCCCCGGTCTGGCTGTCAAAGTCCAAATTTGTTCCAATCAATGCTATCTTCAGGGAGCTCATATGGCGTAAGGGGCAACCGAGAATTAAGCTTGAAACGTTACAATATCCTAAAACAGAAGGGGGCCTTGCAGTGCCAAACCCCTGGGTGTACTTCCTGGCTGCACAATGCCAACATTTTAAGGGGTGGATGGAACTGGAGTCGAGTGAGATGTCGTGTCAGTTGTTTAAACATTGCTTGTCCGCTAATGACTTACTGCTGATCCTTGAGACTAGGGGGGCTGGGAAGAGTGGTCCGATGGGTGATTTGGGACACTTGATGCAGTCCGTGTGGAATAAGGTCAAGCACCTGAGGGGGGTTATCGGTAATACGGAATATACTCCACTGTGGGACAACCCCGTGCTGCCGGAATTCCTCTCCCTGTCTGAGTTTGGGGCATGGAAAAGAAAGGGTATTCTGAGGTTGGGGCATCTTTTGGAGGAAAGGAAGTTCATGTCATTTATCAGATTTCAGGAGAAGTATGAACTGCCTAGAACGCACTTTTATAAGTACCTTCAGGTGAGACACGCATACAGCGCTACATTTAAAGGTACGAATGAGGTGGCGGGGAGAGATGCTGCACTGCACTAGATTTTGTCTAAAGGGGCGAGGAGAGGTTTGATATCCTGTATATATAAGCTATTGCTTGATAAGTTTCTAGTGTCCCATCCACTGGTGGCTAAAAGTAAATGGGAAAAAGATGTTGGCAAATTAACTGATGACCAATGGTCTGATATACTGGAGGCGATACCTCTCTCTTCCCTGAGTGAAGGACGTAAACTCTCGCAGCTGTTTATTGTCCATAGAGTCTACAAAACTCCGGTTTTTTTGTTCCGTATAGGGTTTAGACCCACGGATGAATGTCCAAGGTGCTCTGTGGTGTCTGCAGATTTGTTACATATGATGTGGACGTGCGAGAGGTTAGGGAGATACTGGGAGTTGGTACGTCAGACAATACAGGACGTTTACAAGGTACGAATACCCTCTGACCCTAAAGTGTGTGTGTTAGGATATGTCTCTGAACTGGCCACAGGTCAGGTACATAAAATAGCTATAGGTAGAATGTTATATGTTGCTAGAAAGTTAATAGCCCTACATTGGATACAGACAGCGCCGCCAATCCTAGGCGAATTCCTAAGTGCGGTTGACACGATGCTGAGTTATGAACGGATGGTGTACCAGAAGCGTGGATGCCCAGCGAAATTTGGAAAATTATGGGATTTATGGCTGTCGTTTCGACGTCTGAATGGAAATGTTTAAAAATGTGCCTTTGTACTTTGCAGGTTAGGGTGGGAGGGAGGGAGGGGGGGGGGGGTCGGTTGGGTACTTAATTACTACACATAGGCTGATATCCTTTTTGTTATTTGACTTATGGACAGTATATTTCTATGTCATCCTTGTTTGCAATGTGTTAAAACGTGTATCTACACTGTAAAATGTTTAATAAAAAAGATCTGATTTAAAAAAAAAGAAACACAGGGAAACTCACTCTCTGAAGTCCCTAATAGTCCATCAGTGCAGTTAGAATTTCTGTAAATGTTTTAGTATTATAGCGAAACAGAGATATGATTTCTGGATCACTTTAGATCATTTTTGCGCCTTTTTATCTAAATTGTCACCAAATTACCAATCTAATTAAAAACATAAGTAGAGAACGGGAAGAGCAGGTAGTTGGGAGCTGCAGCTACTTCCTCAGACTGGAGGGAGGCATCTGATTTGCTCAGATCATAGTAGGTGAGCCCAGTATACAACAGTCATAGGCACTGGGATTCACGTCCCCACCTATTCCTTGGTTGAACTTGATGGACGTTTGTCTTTTTTCAACCGTATTAACTATGTAACTGCGAGACACTGGCAAATTGAAGTGTGCAAGCATTCTTCAAGCTGTGACTAAGGGCTCGTTCACACGACCGTGCTGTTTTTTGCGGTCCCGCAAAAAACGGATGCCGCCCGTGTGCCTTCCGCAATTTGCGGAACGGAACAGGAGGCCCATTATAGAAATGCCTATTCTTGTCCGCAAAACGGACAAGAATAGGACATGACTCATAATTTTCGCGGGGCCACGGAACGGAGCAACGGATGCGGACAGCACACAGAGTGCTGTCCGCATCTTTTGTGGAGCCACTGAAATGAATGGTTCTGTATACGGACCGTATGCGGAACGCAGAAAACGGCCCGTATACGGAACGCAAAATACGTTCGTGTGAACGAGCCCTAAGGCTTACATGCCAAAGCATTGCTGTTTTAGGCTTTGATCTAAATTAAGGCTTTGAACACTTCAATTTTACATGGCCTTAGACTTTGTTGCATATTGGACTTAGTAGGTCTACTGGAACTTAACCCCAAGAAAACATGCCATACAATGCCATTCTATACCTCTGCTCAATATGACTCATAGAAACATAGTTTGTAAGGCTGAAAATAGGCATCCATCCAGTTCAGCCTGTTATCCTTCAAGTTGACTTAGAGGAAGGCAAAAAACCCTCATGAGGTAGAAGCCAAATTTCCTAATTTTAGGGCAAGAAATTCCTTCCCAACTCCAACCAGGCAATCAGAATAACTCCCTGGATCAACAACCCATCTGTAGTAACTCTAACCTGTAATATTATTACGCTTCAGAAATACATCCAGGCCCCTCCTGGACTCTGTTTGTGAACTCACCATCACCACCTCCTCAGGCAGAGAGTTCCATAGTCTCACTGCTCTTACTGTAAAGAATCCTCTTCTTTGTTTGTGTACAAACCTTCTTACCACCATGGAAAGAAAAAAAATATACATCTACAGAAACCAACGGAGAGAAGGAAATAGATTCTGTAGTATGCAGGTTAGACAGAACATTTCTGGCTGCACTACATCTATTATTTTAAAGGGTTTCTACCACCACATTTTGACCTAATTAGCTGTTTGACACTAGCGATCTGCTAGTGTCTGCTCTACCTAACCATGCTATTGTAATACTTTTCTCTGCAGCGGTTACCCTAAAAAATGAACTTTTATTGCTATACAAATGAGCCTCTAGGTGCTATGGGGGTGTCTTTTCAGCACCTGGAGGCTCTGTCTACTCACCATGTCTGCCGCCCAGCTCGTCCGTCCAGCCCGCCCATCTCCTCTAGATTGACAGCCTCCATCGCGGCCGAATTCTCGCGCCTGCGCCGCGTGCGTCTGTATTCGGCGCAGGCGCAGTGACTGTCAGACCGCTCCCTGCGCCGGCATCTCCACTGCGCCTGCGCATCTCCACTGCTTGAGGCCGGGCGTCGTCTGTTCCTGGGAGCACTCTGACGTCATCGGCGCAGGCGCAGTGGAGATGCCGGCGCAGAGAGTGGTCCGACAGTCACTGCGCCGAATACAGACGCACACTGCGCAGGCGCGAGAATAGAGGAGATGGGCGGGCTGAAGGGACGAGTTGGGCGGCAGACATGGTGAGTAGACAGAGCCTCTAGGTGCTGAAAAGACGCCCCCATAGCGCCTAGAGGCTCATTTGCATAGCAATAAAAGTTCGTTTTTTAGGGTAACCGCTGCAGAAAAAGGTATTACAATAGCATGGTTAGGTAGAGCAGACACTAGCAGATCGCTAGTGTCAGACAGCTAATTAGGTCAAAATGTGGTGGTAGAAACCCTTTAATGACAGGTACGCTTTAAATTGTTAATTCCTTTTATGGTATGATATAAAATATACCAGGTGAATATATAGCATTTCTGTGTTTATTTCAGTTATTTCTCTTATTAAAAGTATATTTTGCACCAAAGGGGGTAGCTAAAGGCTCATGGTCCGTAGTGCAAGAGTTTAGCTCTTCCCTCATTGGTTTGTGGCGAGGGACAGAAAAGTACATAGCCTTCGTGCTTCCCGAGGCAAAAATTTTAATGGAACCCACTCTCCCCAATGCGAAATTCTTGACCTAACCCCTTCGTTCCAGCCAGAGGTGTAACTTGAACAGCATGCTCTTTCTATAATACTGGTGTCTTCTTATGTAGCACAAGGGTCTTTGGGCCCCCTCAGGCTCCTGAGCTGGGTAGCGACTGCTACCTCTGCACCCCCCTATAACTATGCCCCTGGTTTGCAGTTACAAGCAGTTCTTTAACAGTTTTTTTTGTTTTGCAAGGATCAGTACCAAATGAGGACAGCATTGTGACATGGAATAAGTTCTCAAAGGTAACTATTAAAAAAACTCATAAAATATTAAATGCAGCATGTGAAATATGATAAGCACCAAGGGGCACTGTAAAGGATACCACACCTCGTGCCCGCTTGACGTCACCTACGTCGAGCTCACGAGACGCAGTATGGTCACTTGTTACCAAAGCGTGACGTTACGCCCTCCAGAGGAGCAGGTAAGGTCAGCTTGGTAAAGTTTACACAGCCACCTCCTGTCCACGTGGGCACAGAGATGCAACAAGCTGAGAGAGCCTTTTCACTGCTGCCGTGAAACAGCGCCACTAGCTTCTCGTTTGATAAAAGCCCGATCCACTAACGGGATTATATAGGGTGAGAAACCAACCCGCGGTAGCTTATAACTAGGCGAAACACGGATGTGGGAATTCGTAATCGAGATACAAGACAGTACAAGATTAAATTATATATTTAATCACCTTGGGTTATAATGGTGGAATAGTCCTTGGCTGCAGTCACGTGTGGGCAGTGATGTCAGCTGGTTCCCGGTCTCTCCAAACACATTGGCACGATGTGACCCCCTTCAGAATAGACCCCGCCCGCTGGCTTGCATGGGCTTATGACCTCTAGCTGGCAGCTCCCCTCCCCGCCTATGGGTAGGGTCCACTCCTCCTTCTCTGGTGCTGGCAGAAAATGACTCATAAAACCCCTTAGGGCTCATAGCCCCAGACCAGAATGTCGCAGGAAAATGGTTCCAGGCCCAATTGATCCGCCTGGGTTCCGACTACAACTAGAGTCCAGAATGGTACCGTTATTTTGTTTCTGTGGGGAGATATGTATATCTCCCCTCCCGGGCATCCTAGCATCAAGCCAGGACCACGTGGATGTTTGGCTTTGCCCCACGATCGCAAAAAGATAACCAAATTATGCCTGGGATGGACGGACGATTCATAATTCCTTATGAAATGTAGGTGCCAACATGTCTGGGAGGTATCATTGATCCTGGGCAAGGGCTGAGACCTTCTGCTGGGGGATTTCCTGCAGTATTAGCTTGCCTCCAAACTGGCTGGTTGAGGTGTGACTTTATCCACCTGGGGCCTCCTTGAAGCCTGAACCCCTGGGGCTTCCTCCCTTGCTAGCTGACAGCAGATGGCTGGGTGGTGAGAACATATTTTGCATGTACACTGACTGTGTACATGCCAAAAGGTGAATCAAATGAGAATCAGGGCTGCCAATAAATGGTAATCCATATTCCTCACAGGCACATTTATTAAAACTGGCATTTTAGACTCCGGTCTTAATAACCCTTATACCTAGCGGTGGATCCCCGCCAGCCTCTTCATAACTTCAGTGGATCCTCCTCCACTTCTAAATGTAAGACAGCTCCCTTGCTGTCTTACGTTTAGACCATTTTCTACACATAAAACAGGCTGTCCCCTTTCCTCTCCCACGACCACTTTTTTAGACCTGGCGTGAGCAGGGAAAAGTCGCAGAATCTGCACCAGAAATGCCCCTAATTTAACCCTAATTATTGACTCCTCTAATCCATGAATTACCGCCAAAAGCAGAAAATGTAAAATTAGATTGAAAAGGATACTTATATGATGAAAATTGTTCCATCATGATGCGGCTGAGGCACCCCCCCATTTCTAAATATTTTCTGAAAGCAGACACGTGGCACATTGTGTTACAACACTTTATATGCACAGGCACCTGTGCATCAAATTGAAATTTTTCATAAAAATTGCACAAAAGTTTATATTAGTGGTTACCCAAGCAGAAAGTTATACACACCATGCCTCCTAAATGTAAATGCACTTTCAAAACCCGTCAATCCAGCAGTGGTGGCCGTGCTTGCAAATTAATGGAAAAAAACGCAGCCCTATGCTCACTGGCAGAGGTCCTGGCAACCAGAGTGGCAGACGCTTCTTATAGTGTTCAAGCACGGCCACTGCTGCTGGATTGCAGGGTGGTCATAACCTCTGGATACAAGCAGTGTATAACGTGAATCCAGCCACTAAAGGAGACAATATGGATAATAACATTACATGAGTGGCTTGTAATAACTTTCTCTACATGCTAAATGCCATTTGCTGAAATGAGACAACCCCTTTAAGTGTGTACTCTGCCTTATGCAAAGAAAATTATACTCCCCAAAAAACTGTAAAATGTGAGGAGCTCATACTAGAGATGAGTGAACTGATTCTAACAAATCGACTTTTCTCATCAGCAGGACTTCTTCATCCACAGGTAAAGAAGCGCCCACCTGCCACTAGATTGACAGGGCTGGACATTAAGCCCGGCCCTGATAATTTCCTCCCTTCACTGCAGCTCAGATTAGCAGAGCAAGGGCTGAGAGTCTTCTTCGGAGATGTGACCACGCAGGATTACAAATCCCTAAACCTAAAGGGGTTATCCAACCCCTATAATGCCCCTCCAAAATGTGTCATGGATAATATAGCAGATAGCTGGAAGTTATGGATAAACATCCGACTGGCTTGATCCAAAACTAAGGAGCATAAAGGTGACCCCTCTAAAACCCTAAGAGCTCACCCTGACTTCTAAGCACATACAAAAGGTCTCAGAGGTAGACGATTGCATGCCCTCGTACCTAGACTGTGTGACACCTGAAAACCCTATAATAGTGAGGGGACACGACCACCGGCTCCCTGCACTTAATACGGAGGGAGTCAGGGTCACCTACAATCAAGCCAGCAAAGAAACACAATACAAGAAAGGACTTATCTGAACAAGCAGTAACAGAAGTCTCCAGCAGTGATCACTTCAATCCAGGAAGTAGTATAAACCGCAAAGTGAGGCAGTATGGGAGGGAATATAAAGGGAGGCAATTAGTGTGAATAGGTGACAGCTGGGAGAAGGAAAAGAGATGACAAAGTGAAACCAAAACAAAGAACATCATGCAAGAGGTAGAGAACGTCTGCCAGACCTTCTCAGAGAGCTGGCGGTGACAAAATGCCTGTGCACCTCACACTGGTTATACTTACCCTGCTCCCCGGCACCCGCGTCACTTTTTATGCCCACACGGCCGCCGCTGCATCTCCCTGTCACGCGGATCAAAACATAAGCGGGGGGAGGGTCAGCCAATAGCAGGCCGCAACGGGAACAAGCCTCCTTAACAATAGATGATCCAGAATTGTTATTACATGGGGAATGTGAGTAGTTACTAAGGCAGACATGTCAGGAATGCTGACAGGTCCTCCTTAAGTTTGCTCACAGACAGACATGTTGCAGATGTCTTATTGTGGACAGGATGGGGACAGTGACACATGGAAACATTATTGATGTTTGTATGTGTGGGGTGCAAGTATTTGATGCTATGACCAGGAGACTGGTAAATGTCTGGGTTGTGGCTGATTAGATGAGCAAGCGTTCATATTCCTAATACTTTTGTGGAAGTAAAAGAGACCCCTCCATCAATCAGAGAGCAGGTATGCTCTGTGATATGAAGGGAAGGTGATAACACAAGTCCATGTTAGCCCCCTCCCCTGGTATCATGCACAGCTACAAAGGGAGAGGAGGATCAATGCCTCTCTTTCTCTCCCTGCAGCATGTTCCCCACTGCTCTTCCACTCTTCCACCATGCTGGCTGAGATCAAAGTCACCTAAAGGGCAGGTGGGGTGTGCTTCAACCTGGTCTAGCTCAGGCTGTATAGCAGCTAGAGATACAAGAATGTAAGCTTTAAAACAAGACCGGGATAACGTACAGTTACGTCATGGAGTGCTGTACACACTGAGCCCACTCTATACGCGTCCAGAGTTTGCTGTATATAACAGCCAACGCCCAGCTGCAATGACTGGGATCGGCGATGACTCTAATACCAGTCATTTAACCCCTCATAAATCTCAGGGTTCCGATTGGATGCGATGATAGTTTGGGGCCGTAAGAAAGTTCCCAGGGCTGTCATGTCTAATTACCTGAAAAGTTGTGCATGGGGCACAGCTTCACAGGCAGGCTCTGAAAATCCCATAGACTGCAATACTATTCCATTGCGGTCTATGGGAAAGCGATCAGAAGATGGCTTGTCCAACTCAATAAGACAACTAAAAGATAAAGGCAAAAAATTCAAATCGCGTACAGGTATAGCCGTGTCCAAAAATGTCTGAACTATTTAACCATAAAAATATTTTTCCTGCGCAGTGTATACCGTAACAGAAAAGAAAAAGAAAAATTTGCTTGTCCATCATTTTTGGTCACCTTGTTCTCTCCAAAACTTTGAACAAAAGGTGATCAAAAAGTCGTATGGACCCCCCAAAATGGTACCAAAAAATACAGTACATCCTACAAAATGCAGCTCTGAAGACAGAAATATAAGTTATGGCTGTCATAATATGGCGGTGCAAAGCATATCAGTAAAGCATATTAAAAACGATATAAATGGAATATTGCCATAAATGTACCACAGAATAATATCCATCCAATACAAGCTATGGCAAAAATAAACACTGCAATTAAAAAGCACAACTTGTCCCCCAAGAAACAAACCCCTATACGGCTACGTGAACAGAAAACGTAAAAAAATTATGACTCTTCGAAGGCGGGGAGGGAAAAACGAAAATTAAAAATATGCGGTGTCCCGAAAGGGTTAAAGCATCACAGATGTGATGTGAACATAGTATAAGGGGCATCACTCATCTTTTATCAGGGATGGTTAATGCAACATAATAGTCAGGACAGTATGGTGTGAAGAGGTGTTAGAAAAATCTAGTCATATCATACAGAGCTGTATGGAGCACTATTCTAGCATGGCAATGATGCAACAGACAGGAATAAATAGAGGAGAATTGGGAGGGCTGGTGGAATCTGAGCTGAATGGTATAAACCTCAGTAAGCAAAATGTATTGGGTGTAAAGCAGTTTACAAATCTACTACTTTTACTTATCAATTTTACAGGAAAATATGCATGGTGTATCCTTCACCTTTTGGGAGTGGTTTGATGCAGTTTTAGCTCTTGTGGTAGCACGCCTATTAGACATCTGGAATGATAGGTAAGTCTTAGGATAAGATATATAAAATGTTCATTTTGCTTACGTGAGATAATTAAGTAACCAGTACTGACCACCATCACCAAAAATCAAGTAGCTATTGGTTTTCTGTGACGCATTGCTTTCATTGGGGGACCCGCACCTACACCGAGAATGGAGCCATTCATTTCTATTGGGCCTCTGCTTTTTCCGTCAGCCCCATAAAAATGAATGAGAGCGGTGGCCGCACAAGCGTGATGTGCTCCCATTCACTAGTATGGGGAGAGCGTTTGGCGGTGGCTGGACCCTGGGAAACCCAGGGTCCTCCAGCTATCGCTCTCCCTGTTCCATCCTCAGCATAGGTGGGGGTCACAGAGGTGGGACCCGCACCTATCAGACAATGGAGGTATATACTGTACTAGCAATGGGAATACCCCTTTAATGATAAATTCAGCCCCAGGTCTTGTGGGATGTTCCCAGTATGAAGTGGTTAGTACGTTCCAAAAGTAGTCTAAGGAAGGATAGCCTGGGAATCAGTGACAAGGCCATAGGCACGTAAGGCTCAGATGTGGCAGGTTGTTTGTCTAGTCTGATCTGGCAGAAGAGCTACTATAGCACACATTGCTCATAAAGTTCATGCTGGCTGTGATAGAAATCTGTCAGAGCACACATTGTGTGGTATCTTGCTGTGTAGTTTTCAGTTTTGATGTTGAGCCTGTTTATGTAGACTGTATACACTTTGCATCTTGGTGGTCTCAATAACTTACTCGTTCTCCCTCTACATTTTTATTTTTTCTCATTGTGACAGCCATGTGATGGGGTTTGTGAGTCGGATTACAGAGGAAGATCTTCTGAAGACCAAGCAACAGGGTACCTTCCTCCTTCGCTTTAGTGAAAGCATGCGTGATGGAGGGATTACATGTTCCTGGGTGGACCACCAGCCTGATGGTAGGCTATACCAATATATCGTAATCCTGCTGTGAGCACGGGTTAGTCTTGTTTGTAACATTAGTTATCACTTTCATTATCTTATGGTGAACATGGCTAGACATGCAATTATAGTATACATAATGTCAAGGTGAAAATGGAGCAGTCTGACATGAGATAAGAAAATATGTGGCATTATATATAACAGCGGTGTCGTAAAGTGATTGACATGTCTCCTCACAGGAACCTATTTAATCCAGTCTGTTGAGCCCTTCACCAAAAAGGAGTTATGCCATATCCCCCTCACAGAGATCATCCGGAACTACCAACTTCTGACCGAGGAAAACATCCCGGAGAACCCCCTGAAATATCTGTATCCCAATATCCCTAAGGATGAAGCTTTTGGGAAGTATTATGAGGAGAGAACTGAAGGTGAATGGAGAACGCCTAATATGTACAATCCTCTATGAAACATGTCTACCAAACTTTTTCAACAGGAAAATGGCCCAAAATTCCAGCGCTCTTTACTAATTAATTACACAATATTTCCTGTAGCTGTTTAACTACGTAGTTTGTCAACTTTAAGAGTAAAGCCGCATTTACACTATCTGAGAAGCAGCCGATTATCAGGAAGCGTTCCTTCTCAACAATTAGCTTCTCATTAAGTGAAGGTGAAGTTCTGGATTTACATGCAGCGATTACCTCCACAGTATGAGGATGAGCAATGGCTGCTATCGCTAGTCCCCATACAGAATCATTGTTCCTAGGCAGCAGAGCGCTGTTTAGACAGGACGATTGCTTCCCGGGAACTATGATTGAAGTGTTTGCACCTCCGATCAGCCCACCCAATGAATGAGTGTTTCACTCGTTCATTGGTTGATCTGTGGCACCTTTAGATGGGCAGAATATCGGGGATGAGCGTTTGTAGGAACCTTCATTCCTGATATCGGTCCAATATGGGCCTTGTAAATCCACCTTATTTCAGGATTGAACAGAACTGCATGTAGACTTTTGTCTCATCTCAGTTAAGGCCTCATGCACACGACCGTTCTGTTTTTTACGGTGCCGCAAACCGCAGATTCGCAAAAAACGGAAGCCGCCCGTGTGCCTTCCGCAATTTGCGGAACGGAACGGGCGACCCATTGTAGAAATGCCTATCCTTGTCCGCAAAACGGACAAGAATAGGACATGCTATATTTTTTTTGCAGGGCCACGGAACGGAGCAACGGATGCGGACAGCACATGAAGTGCTGTCCGCATCTTTTGCGGCCCCATTGAAGTGAATGGGTCTGCACCCGGGCCTCAAAAACTGCGGCTCGGATACGGACCCGAAAAACGGTCGTGTGCATGAGGCCTAAAGATAAAAGAATTGTGTAGCCTTCTCTGCGGATAAGTCCATACAATGTGTGAGTCAATTTGCCAGTTCTCTAATATTCACTTAACCTGTTACGGACACAGGGCGTACCCCCTTATGGCCTTATTTCACCATTTTTTGCAAATCTGACCAGTGTCACTTTATGTGGTGATAACTTTAAAACGCTTTTACTTATCCAGGCAATTCTGAGATTGTTTTTTCGTCACATATTGTACTTCATAGCACTGGTAAAATGGAGTCAAAAAAAATCTTTTTTATTTATAAAAAAATACCAAATTTACCAAAATTTTGAAAAAATTAGCAAATTTCCAAGTTTCAATTTCTCTACTTCTATAATACATAGTAATACCTCCAAAAATAGTTATCAGTTTACATTCCCCATTTGTCAACTTCATGTTTGGGTCATTTTGGGAATGCCATTTTATTTTTTGGGGACGCTACAAGGCTTAGAAGTTTAGAAGCAAATCTTTATATTTCTCAGACATTCTGAAATTTTCAAAAACCCACTTTTTAGGGACCAGTTCAAGTCTGAAGTCACTTTGTGAGGCTTACATAATAAAAACTACCCAAAAATGACCCCATTCTAGAAACTACACCCCTCAAGGTATTCAAAACTGATTTTACAAACATCATTGATGGCAAATGGAGATGAAATTTCAGAATTTCAATTTTTGGCCAAATTTTCCATTTTAATCCATTTTTTCCACTAACAAAGCAAGGGTTAACAGCGAAACAAAACTCTATATTTATTGCCCTGACTCTGCGGTTTACAGAAACACCCGATATGTGGTCGTACACCACTGTACGGCCCCACGTCAGGGCGTAGAGGGAAAGGAGTGCCGTGTGGTTTTTGGAAGGCAGATTTCGCTGGACTGGTTTATTTACACCATGTCCCATTTGAAGCCCCCTGATGCACCCCTAGAGTAGAAACTCCAAAAAAGTGACCCCATTTTGGAAACTATGGGATAAGGTGGCAGTTTTTTTGGTACTATTTTAGATTTTTGGTTGCTCTATATTACACTTTTTGTGAAGCAAAGTAACAAAAAATTTGAATTCTGAAATTTTATCTCCATTTGTCATTGACTCTTGTGGAACACTTAAAGGGTTAGCAAAGTTTGTAAAATCTGTTTTGAATAATATGAGGGCGTAGTTTCTTAAATGGGGTCACTTTTTGGAGTTTCTACTCTAGGGGGGCTTCAAATGGGACATGGTGTCAAAAAAACAAGTCCAGCAAAAACTGCCTTCCAAAATCCATATGGCATTCCTTTCCTTCTGCGCCCTGCCGTGTGCCCGTACAGCAGTTTACAACCACATATGAGGTGTTGCTGTAAACTAAAGAATTGGGGCAATAAATATTGAGTTTTGTTTGGCTGTTAACCCTTGCTTTGTTACGGGAAAAAATGGATTAAAATGGAAAATTTGCCAAAAAATACCTGTTTTGGCACCGTTTTTATTTTTTAGTATTTACAACGTTCATCTGACAGATTAGATCATGTGCTATTTTTATAGAGCAGATTGTTATGGACACAGGGATACCTAATATGTTAACTTTTTTAAATTTATTCAAGTTTTACACAATAATATCATTTTTTAAACAAAAAAAATCATTTTAGTGTCTCCATAGTCTAAGAGCCATATATTTTTTATTTTTTGGGCGATTGTCTTAGTTAGGGTCTCATTTTTTGCAGGATGAGATGACTGTTTTAATGGTATGATTTCGGGGTGCGTATACCTTTTTGATCGCTTGCTATTACACTTTTTGTGATGTAAGATGACAAAATTATGACTTTTTTTACACCATTTTTATTTTTTATTTTTACATTGTTCACCTGAGGGGTTAGATCATGTGATATTTTTATAGAGCAGGTTCTTACGGACACGGCAATACCTAATATGTATACTTTTTTTTATTTATTAAGGTTTTACACAATAATATCATTTTTGAAAACGAAAAAAGTTGTTTTAGTGTCTCCATAGTCTGAGAGCCATAGTTTTTTACATTTTTTGGGCCATTGTCTCATGTAGGGGCTCATTTTTTGCGGTATGGGGCGACGGTTTGAATGGTACTATTTTGGAGTACATACGACATTTTTGATCACTTTTATTACCTTTTTTGGAAAGTAAGGTGGGCAAAATTTCAATTTCATCATAGTTTTTATTTTTATTTTTTTATGGCGTTCACCGTGCGGGGAAAGTAACATGACTGTTTTATAGATCAGGTCGTTACGGACGCGGTGATATGTAACATGTATAGGGAATTTAGTTTTTTAAATTTTTAATCAGGGATAAATGTTTTTTTGTTTTTTTTTACTTTTTTGCACTTTTTAAACATTTTTTATTTTTTACCCAGACCCACTTGGTTCTTGAAGATCCAGTGGGTCTGATGTCTGTATAATACAGTACAGTACACTATATAGTGTACTGTACTATATTTCACTTACACTTTGTCTGAACAGATCTCTGCCTTTAGCACAGATCTGTTCAGCACCATGGACAGCAGGATGCCTGAGAAGGCGTCCTGTTGCCATGGGAACCTTCCCCGTCTGCCACAACTGAGCAGACGGGGAAGGGGAGGGGGGCTCCCTCCCTCTGTGACCCCATCCTGTCCGGGGGCTGCAAAGGCCCTGTTAACCTCTACCATACAGCGGTCCCTACGGACCGCGGTATGGAAGGGGTTAAAACGGCTGACATCTGCACAGATGTCAGCCGTTTGAATCAGAGTGTCAGCAATGAGCTGACACTCTGATTCAACCGCTAGATCATCCTGAGAATAAACGGGGGGCGGGCGGAAGATCGCACGCCCGCCCCCCACACTGCCGCCTGCCTCCCGCACCGCCCGCAATCATCCCCCCCGCTGCGCCTGCAGGCACAAAAACACAGAGGGCTGCAGGGGGAGGGGGGAGTTAACTTTGAAATACAGGCACTTTGAGGTTTCTGATCCCTGCGGTCACGGACCGCAGGGATCAGAAACTTGCATAAGCGCTACAAACCGCAGGTCTGAATTGACCTGCGGTTTGTAGTGATCGGCAATGCGGGGGGTCACAGGACCCCCCTAGGCATTGTCACAGGGTGCCTGCTGAATGATTTCAACAGGCACCCAGTTCTGATCACTGCCGGCCGTGCGGCAGTGATCGGAACTACATAGGACGTACAGGTACGCCCTGTGTCCTTAAGTACCGGGACATCAGGGCGTACCTGTACGCCCTGTGTCCTTAAGGGGTTAAGGACACAGGGCGTACCTGTACGCCCTGTGTATTTCTGATCACCGCCGCGTGGCGGGCGGTGATCGGAACCCGGTGCCCCCCGTGTAGGCGATCGCAGCAAACCACAGGTCCCGATAACCCGGAACAGGATGGTGATCGGTGGTGTGATAATACTCCACCAATCACCATCCTGCGATCCTGAGAGGTGATGTGACATCACCTCTCAGGATCGGCTCTGATTGGTCGGCTGTAGGGGCGGGAGGTTCAAATTAGAGCAGCACTCCTCTCCTCCTCCTTTTCAGTGCGGGAGCTCGAGGAGAGAGGAGCGCTGCATGTCGTCGGAGCTCAGCACCCCCATCTGTCCAGGCATGACCCCATCTGTGCCCAGCACTCCCCATCTGTGCAATCAGGTACTTAGGGAAAGGTTGGGTTAGGCAGGGATATAAAGGGAAAGTTAGTGGAAGGAAAAAAAAAATAACTGTTTGTGTTTGCAGGCCTTTTTTTTTTTTTTTTTTTTTTTTTTTTTTTTTTTTTTTTTGTGCGTACGCTGACTGTGGCTGGCACTCTTAGCATCCGGCCACTGTTAGCGCATCTCACACCCCACCGCTGATAAACTTTGGACGGTTGATCAGTGATTTTGAATTTTATTTTATTTTATTTATTTTTTTCAAATTTTTTGCCCTTTTTTTTGTCTGTTAGGTTTAGGGTGAGTTCGCGAACACCCGTGCCCCCACACACACACACACACTGAATAAAGATTTACACGCACACACACATGCAGACACACACTCCCCTATGGCCCGCCGGATGTTTTCAGCCAAGGAGGCATACGCCCAGCTTGCCTCCGACTCCGAGAGTCCTAGTGAAGACGAGGATGACTCCACTTTCCTTTTGTCATCCGCATCCTCCTCCTCATCTAGCGATGATGATGAGCCCCCAAGGCAGCGGAGACGCCACCAGGCGGAGCAAGGGGACCGCCATGCTAGGGACCCTGTGGCCCACCCTAGTACGAGCAGCTCTGGGGCTCGTACTAGTTTTACGGCCCACCAGTTAAATCCACCGGAGCTCCCTGCCGGTGAACTTGTCTGGTGTACCCCAGAGCGTTTTGAGCCTGTGATTCCTGATTTTGGAGGCCAACCAGGAATCCAGATTTCCACAGTGGGCTTTACTGAATACGACTACTTTAGTCTTTTTTTCAGTGACCACTTTGTAAATATAATGGTGGAGCAAACAAACCTGTACGCCCAACAGTTTGTTGCTCAACACCCGGGCTCCTTTTTGGCTAGGCCCGGTGGCTGGACACCGGTCAGTGCAGCCGAGATTAGGACGTTTTGGGGCCTCGTGCTGCACATGGGCCTAGTCAAGAAACCTAGTGTCAGGCATTACTTAAGTGAGGACGTCCTCTACCAGACCCCACTTTACAGTACGGCCATGACATGTACCCGGTTTGAGGCCACCCGGAAATGCCTGCATTATTCAGATAATGCAGCATGTTCCCCTTCCCCCAAGGTGATCCTGCCTATGTCCGCCTGTACAAAATCAGGCCGGTCATCGATCACTTTGGGGCCTAATTTGTACAGGCCTATGTACCTGGAAGGGAGGTCCCGGTTGAGTCTCTCATTGCGTTCAAGGGGAGACTCATTTTCCGCCAGTATGTTCCCTCAAAGCTGGCGAGGTATGGCGTGAAGCTGTACAAACTTTGTGAGAGTACCTCAGGGTACACTTACAAGTTTCGTGTGTACGAGGGGCGAGATTCCCGTATTCAACCCCCAGAATGTCCCCCCACTCTGGGTGTTAGCTGGAAACTTGTGTGGGACCTTATGCAACCACTGCTAGATAAAGGTTACCACCTGTACGTGGATAACTTTTATACTAGTATCCCCTTGTTCCAGTCCCTCGCTTGTGGGACCGTGCGTAAAAATCAACGTGGCCTCCCTGCCCACCCCTTCCAGGTACCTATCCCCAGGGGTGAGACCCGTGCCCTTACCAGTGAGAACCTGTTGCTGTTCAGATATAAGGACAAGAGGGATGTCCTTGTACTGTCCACAATTCATGGTAACGGCATCGTCCCTGTGCGAGGTACCGCGGCAACGGTCCTCAAGCCCGATTGTATCGTCGACTACAATCGGTATATGGGAGGAGTTGATCTCTCTGATCAAGTCCTCAAGCCATATAACGCCATGCGCAAAACCCGGGCATGGTACAAAAAAGTTGCGGTCTACTTGGTGCAGGTTGCCTTGTACAACTCTTTTGTGCTGTCCCGGAGCGCTGGCAACACAGGGCAGTCCTATTCCTTCAGTTCTATGAGGCAGTCCTCAAGGTCCTGATCTTTTCTGACCGGGAAAGAGCAGGCCGGAGTACCTAGGGAACTGGAGGCGCCCGGATCGTCCCTGGCCAACACTTTCCAGGTGTGGTCCCCCATACTGGAAAGAAGGGACGGACCCAAAAAAAGTGCAGAGTCTGTCGCAGGAGGGGGATGCGGAAGGACACCACTACTCAGTGTGACACGTGCCCCGATCATCCGGGCCTCTGCATTGACGGTTGCTTCAGGGAGTACCACACTTCTATGGAGTACTAAATTTATATCCCAATTTAGCCACTGACAATCGGATAAAAAACTGGTTCTCAGACTTGAGACACTTAAACAAAAAATTGTTTTTTCAAAAATATTATTTAGTAAAACTAAAATAAAAAAGTAGACATATTAGGCATTGCAGCGTCCTTAATAATCTGATCTATAAAAATACCCCCGCAACCCCTCAGATGAACACGGTCAAGAAAATAAAATAAAAACGGTGCAAAAAAAGGTTTTTTTTGTCGCCTTACATCACAAAAATTGTAATAGCAAGCGATCAAAAAGTCATATGCCCCCAAAATAGTGCCAATAAAACCGTCCTCTCATCCCGCAAAAAATGAGCCCCTACCTAAGATAATCGGCTAAAAATAAAAATAAGATGCGGGTGCGTTGCGGGAAAATGCGCAATTTTTCCGCACGAGTGCAAAACATTGTAATGCGTATGCACGCGCGTGAGAAAAATCGCCATGTTTGGTACCCAAACCCGAACTTCTTCTTCTTCAGAAGTTCGGGTTTGGGTTAGGTGTTCTGTAGATTGTATTATTTTCCCTTATAACATGGTTATAAGGGAAAATAATAGCATTCTTAATACAGAATGCATAGTATAATAAGGCTGGAGGGGTTAAAAAAAATAATAAAATAATTTAACTCACCTTAATCCACTTGATCGCGCAGCCCGGCTTCTCTTCTGTCGTCTTCTTTGCTGTGCACAGGAATAGGACCTTTGATGACGTCACTGTGCTCATCACATGGTCCAATCACATGGTTCATCACCATGGTGAGGGACCATGTGATTGGATCATGTGATGTGACGTCACCACAGGTCCTTAGCCGGCAGCTCAACATTACAGAAGAAGACAGAGATCCGCAACTACGCGATCAAGTGGACTCGGTGAGTTAATTTTATTTATTTTTTTAACCCCTCCATCACTATTTTACTTTGCATTCTGTATTCAGAATGCTATTATTTTCCCTTATAACCATGTTATAAGGGAAAATAATACAGATCGGGTCCCCAGCCCGATCGTCACCTAGCAACCATGCGTGAAAATCGCACCGCATCCGCACTTGCTTGCGGTGACTGCGATTTTCACGCGGCCCCATTCACTTCTATGGGGCCTGCGTTGCGTGAAAAACGCAGAATATAGAGTATGCTGCGATTTTCACGCAACGCACAAGTGATGCGTGAAAATCACCGCTCGTGTGCACACAGCCCCATAGAAATGAATGGGTCAGGATTCAGTGCGGGTGCAATGCGTTCAACTCACGCATTGCACCCGCACGGAATACTCGCCCGTGTGAAAGGGGCCTTAGACTATGGAGATACTAAAATGTTTTTTTTTGTTGTTTATTAAAAGATAATATAGTGTAAAACATAAATAAATAAATAAAAAGTAGACATATTAGGTATCGCAGCGTCCGTAAGAATCTGCTCTATAAAAATACCCCCCCTAACCACTCAGATGAACACGGCAAATTTGCCATTTTAATCAGTTTTTTTCCAATAACAAAGTAAGGGTTAATAGCCAAACAAAACTTAATATTTATTACCCTTATACCGCAGTTTACAGAAACACTCCAGATGTGGTTGTAAACTGCTGTATGACCAAACGGCAGGGCGCTGAAGGAAAGGAACGCCGTATGGTTTCTGGAAGGCAGATTTTGATGGCCTTATTTTTTGGCACTATGTCCCATTTGAAGCCCCCCTGATGCACCCCTAGAGTAAAAACTCCATAAAAGCGACCCCATCTAAGAAACTACACCCCTCAAGGTATCCAAAACTGATTTTACAAACGTCGTTAACCCTTTAGGTGTTCCACAAGAGTTATTGGCAAATGAAGATGAAATTTCAGAATTTCTATTTCTGGTAACCTTGCCTCACAAAAATGTAATATAGATAAACCAAAAAGCATATGTACCCTAAAAATAGCCCCAACAAAACAACCACCTTATCCCATAGTTTCCAAAATGGGGTCACTTTTATGGAGTTTCTACTCTAGGGGTGCATCAGGGGGGCTTCAAATGGGACATGGTGTAAATAAACCTGTCCAGCAAAATCTGCCTTCCAAAAACCACACGGCGCACCTTTCCCTCTACACCCTACTGTGTGCCCGTACAGTAGTTTACGGCCACATATGGGATGTTTCTGCAAACTACAGAATCGGGGCAATAAATATAGCATTTTGTTTGGCTGTTAACCCTTGCTTTGTTACTGGAAAAAATGAATTAAAATAGAAAATTTGGCCAAAAATTGAAAATTCTCAAATTTCATCCCCATTTGCCAATAACTCTTGTGCAACACCTAAAGGGTTAACAAAGTTTGAAAAATCAGTTTAGAATACGTTGAGGGGTGTAGCTTCTAGAATGGGGTCATTTTTGGGTGGTTTCTATTATGTAAGCCTCACAAAGTAACTTCAGACCTGAACTGGTCCCTAAAAATTGGGTTTTTGAAAATTTCTGAAAAATTTCAAGATTTGCTTCTAAACGTCTAAGCCTTGTAATGTCCCCAAAAACTAAAATGTAATTCCCAAAATGACCCAAACATGAAGTAGACATATGGGGAATGTAAAGTAATAACTATTTTTGGAGGTATTACTATGTATTATAGAAGTAGAGAAATTTAAACTTGGAAATTAGCCATTTTTTCAAAAATTTATGGTAAATTTGGTATTTTTTTATAAATAAAATTTTTATTTTTTTTACTTCACTTTACCACTGTCATAAAGTACAATATGTGACGAAAAAACTATCTCAGAATGGCCTGGATAAGTAAAAGCGTTTTAAAGTTATCACCACTTAAAGTCACACTGGTCAGATTAGCAAAAAATGGCCTGGTCCTTATGGTGAAATAAGGCTGTGTCCTTAAGGAGTTAAAGGGAAGAACCGTTTTATGCAGTCCTATCTGAGGTCACCATAATTATCATGACTGAGAGATAGACCCAGCCATGTTCTCTCACTAATGAACAGTACCTGGTTCAGGCTGAGCCATGTAGTACCCAAACTAGGGAGTCTTAGTATTCATGAGTCGTCATCCCCCTTCCTGCTCCAATTGGCAGCCTTTTATCTATACACATTTCCTCATAGCATGGTTGTCAATCATCAGCAGAAGGGGCAGCCAGGAGCTCTTGAATATGGGGAACATCCGAGCTCCCGCACAGTACTGAGCGAACTAACACTCTGTTCGTGCTGAAGCTGGCCAATAGTGAGGTATATACCGTAAGTAACTCTGAGTTTTAATCAGGGTCTCTGTCACCATCTTGTGCTGTCTTTAGGGCAGCATAAAATTGGTGACAGAATCACTTTGTAGCGAGTGTAAAAGTTGGTAAATTAATTTGCTCGCTCCAAAGATTGAGCAAAGACTGGAGCAAATGAGAATGCAGGCAGACTGTAAAGTGGGCTTCATGGGAGACCCTTTATTAGCTTCGTTCTCACACAAGAAGTGCCTGTCAAACCATATACCGTATTTTTCGCTTTATAAGATGCACCTGATTATAAGACGCACCTAGGTTTTTGAGGCGGAAAAGAATAAAAAATATATTTTGAACCAAAAGGTATGCTTTTGGTGGATTTTGAACTAATGGTCTGGGGATGACACTGTTATGGGGCTCTGTGGATGACGCACTGTTATGGGGGATCTGTGGATGACACACTGTTATGGGGGAGATCTATGGATGATGCACTGTTATGGGGGGGGGAATCTGTGGATGATGCACTGTTATGGGGGGGGGGAATCTGTGGATGATGCACTGTTATGGGGGGGATCTATGGATGATGCACTGTTATGGGGGGGGAATCTGTGGATGATGCACTGTTATGGGGGGATCTATGGATGATGCACTGTTATGGGGGATGTGTGCTGTGAAACATAGGGCCATGAGGGGGGCCAGCATAAGATGCTATATGTGTGGGTGACACACATATAGCATCTTATGCTGGTCCCCCTCATGGCCCTATGTTTCACAGCATTACAGTACTTTATTCTTTGTATGTAAAATATTTCTTTAATCCTGAATCAAACGCTCTCCTTTTGATAAACTAGCTGACATGATATATCGCCGGCCGCTATGCTGCACAGTGTGGCCGGCGATACATCAGTCACAGTGCGGGGAGGGAGGAGGGGCTGGAGGCAACTCACAGCGGGGCCCAGTGCAGTCACTGTAGTACACCGGGCCCCGCGCACAGAAGTCTCTTTGTATGTAAAATCTTTCATTAATCCTTTATACCGTAAATCGCTCTCCTTTTGATAAACTTTACTAGCCTAATCGCGTGCATCAGTACTCACTATGAATGTAGCGTGCGGTCCCTCCGGCGCATGACTTCATCCTGCTCCTGCTTCATTAATGAATTGGGAGGAGCGTGACGTCAGTCACACGCCGGCCGGACCGCACGCTACATTCAGGCTACATTCACACGTCAGTATTTTTCTATAGCCCGATTTTCGGTCCGTTTTTTGCGGATCTGTTGTTCCTGAAAATGTTTCTGTATGTCATCCGTTTTTTGCGGATCCGCAAAAAACGGAAACATGTATAAATTTCAATAAGCAAATAAAGTTGTTTTGGATTTCTTTGAAAAAAATAAAATAAAAAATTTAAATGTAATTTCCAGGAACGGAATCTGCATAAAACGGATGACATACGTAATGACATCCGAATGTCTTCCGTTTTTTGCGGATCCATTGACTTTGTATTGTACCAGGATCCGATTTTTGCGCAAAAGAATAGGACAAGTTTTATATTTAATCGGACATGCGGAACGGAACAACGGAAACGGACAGCACACATTGTGTTATCCGATTTTTTCCAGGACCCATTGAAAATGAATGGGTCCAGAACTGGTCCTGATCTGTTCCGCAAAAAACGGAACAGATCAGGAAAGAAAAAACGGACGTGTGAATAGACCCTCATAGTGAGTACTGATGCATGCGATTAGGCTAGTAAGGTTTATCAAAAGGAGAGCGATTTACGGTATAAAGGATTAATGAAAGATTTTACATACAAAGAGACTTCTGTGCACGGGGCCCGGTGTCCTACAGTGACTGCATCGGGCCCCGCTGTGAGTTGCCTCCAGCCCCTCCTCCCTCCCCGCACTGTGACTGATGTATCGCCAGCCACACTGTGCAGCATAGCGGCCGGCGATACATCCGTGTCAGCCCTGTAAAAAAAGTCAACCATCGTTTTATAAGACGCACTGTCATTTCCCCCCTCTTATAAAGCGAAAAATACGGTAGTTATATCACTCTTACTGGTGTATTTTCTTACAGTAAACTTGGAATACCAAAGGTACATGACGCGCAGGCTGATCATGGTTTCTGAAAGGTGAGAAGTGAGATGTGCATCTTTGGTTAGTCAATAGATTTTATGTATGAATTGCTCTCATGCCTTCTACTGAGGTATAAGTAAACAGTTTTCACCTTAAGGTCTTATTCTGATTGTTAGACATTTATAGTATATCTACAGGATACTCCTATAGAAGGGAATGAAGAAAGCTGCACATGTGTAAGAACCTGTCCATTCACAGTGACACACAAAGCACCAGGTAGTAAAGGAAAGGTTACGGTCCCAGTTCTGGAGGTTCTCAGAGGTGGGATCTGCATCTACCAGATATTTATTGGATATCCTGTTAATATGTCATAAATGTCTAAGATGAAAATGCCCCTTTAAGTACAAATGTGAATCACTTTTTTAAAGGGAACATTTGTTTTTTCTATGTTCTTATACTTTATAGCTTCTTGTTGACACTCCAAGCAGCCACGTTACCCACTACCACAGGTGGAGTAATTGTGTGTTCGCCATGACATGCACCAGATATCTCCCTTTCTCGCTCATATCATTGGGGGACACAGGACCATGGGTATAGCTGCTGCTGGGAGGCGACACTAGGCTAAAAAATGTTAGCTCCTGCCGCCGGCTATATTCCCTCCAGCCTGGAGAGAGCATATCAGTTTTTAGCTTAGTGTCGTAGGAGGCAGACCTCTCTGCAGGGTCAATTCTGCTGTTTTTTTTAATTTTTATTTTGTTTACTTTTCAGGCTGGGGGAACAGGGCCGTCTGGCCTCCCTGTTCTTCCGGGGACCATGGCCTGGGTCCGCTTCCCTCCCAGTCCAGCTCCCCCAAGAAGAAAAATAGGACCAGGGCAGCCTCGCTCCCCTGCTTCCTGCCAGCCAAGGGGTCATCTGGATCCAGCCCTCCCTCCTTGCCAGCTTCCTGCCACTTCGGTGCCAGCAGCTGAAGAGGTGACCCTGCTGGACCCATCTAGAGAGGGTGAATAAAAAAGGAGGAAGATGGTGTGAGTAGGCCGGATTGGGTGAGTATTCCTCCCCTATTCCCCACTGCCCGCTCCCCTCCTTCCCCCTTTTCCTCCCTGGGGCCCAAATGTCCTCCTCCCTTGGGGTTTGGCCCTGGATCAGGGGGTCTTGGGGTGGAATCTACTTCTGGCGGCCACCCTGGAAGTGTAGTTCCGGTGCCCGCCCCTCTAATTTAGGCCCCAGTCCCTATTTGGACCTACCCTGGTTGGCGACCTTCCCAGTCCCCGTTCGCCTCGGCCACTTTTTTCTTCTCCTCTGGCTAGTCTCCGGTGTGCGCCCCCTCTCCCGGGCAGTTCTCGCTCCTTTAGTTCCGCCCTTAGTTTTCGGCTAGAAGTGCTTCACGGCCAGCTGCTGCAACTAATTTAGCCCCCCGCTTCTTTTGCGACCTAGCCCGGTTTGCGGCCGTCCTGGCCACGCGTGCCTCGGGCTCGTTTTTCCTCCTCTGGTGATGTCTCTAGTTTGCGCCCTTTCTACCGGGCAGCCTCCGCTCCTCCCGCTCCACTTTTGGTTTTCGTCGACCGGAAGTGCCGGCCGCCACAACTAATTTAGCTCCCGGTCTCGTGGCCTACTAGGCCTCATTTTCTCTGGACCCTCCTCCTGCCCCCTACCCTTGCAGGGCCAGGCCCTCGGCCACTCCTAGGAGGGCGGGGTTGCCTCTTTTCCCCACGCTGGCCCTGGAGAAGTCGGCATTCCTCTCCCTCTTCACACCTCGGTCGGCAGGAAGATTCATTGGGGGACATCAGGAGCTGGTTCCACCTGCAGCTTTTCTGATAGGACAACCCTATATCCCTCCAGCCCTGGGACCAGCTCTTAGAGCCATGTCCAAACCCACGTCTGACGCCCGCCACCAGCCCCCACCCACTACGCTTGCGCTTAATGCGAGTTTCCTCGCGGCCAGTCGGACTCCCTGTGTGTACCGCATGATGTGCGCCCAGACCGGCCCTAGTCATCCCTCCCGAGCAGCCGCACTGCCCCCCTAACCGCGTGGACCGGATTAGGCCCGCGCCCTGTCCCGGGCAGTAGAGATCCTATCAAAAGTTTCCCAATCCACCCTTCCTCTCATGGGTCGATTGGTTGACCAGTCCTCACCTGCGCATCCCACGCCTTCCTCGGGAGACCAACCTAGGGGCAGACCTCACAAGCGTCCCAGAACAGGACAATTTTCCTCTATTGACGCCTCAGTGTCTCCACCTCCCCTGAGGCCACGCACGGACATGTCCTCCCTCCCAGGCTAGACACTGTACTAAGGGGAGGTACTTGATTCAGACTCTGATCTGGATCAGGAACAATCTTCTAAGATTTCTTCCATGGTAGATAGCCTGGTCGTGGCTGTCCGCTACGCCTTTCAAGTTCAGGACGACTATCCTTCATCTAGCCGCCAGAGAGTTTTGTTTCTCCGCTCGAGACAAGCCCCTAAGGCCTTTCCCTTGCGTGACGATTTTTCGGTCGTCATTGCCAAGGCATGGGACCATCCAGATCGTCGTTTTAGCGTTTCTAAGCACCTCGATCTGTTATACCCCTTTCCGCCAGACCTGGTCGCAAAATTGTCGTCCCCCCCCAAAGTGGACCCGCCCGTAGAGCGTCTCGCTAAGCATACCGCTATCCCTGTCGGTGATGGCACGTCCCTTTAGTACCCCGTGGATCGCCGCCTGGAGTCTTTTACTAAGTCCGCCTTTGCGGCGGCTGGTTCCGCGCTTCGTCCCATTTTTGCCTCAGTGTGGGTGGCTAAGGCGGTCTCTGAAGGGGCCCTTTGCCTGCACCAGGACATTATGGCTGACCTTCCCCCGGCGGACCTCCAGTCTTTGGCCCTGTAGAATAGAAGTACTGGCCCTGCATCCACTCTCACGGTCGCCTTACGGTGCGAGTTGTGGCTTAAAGTCTGGGCTGCAGACTCCTCATCAAAGCGTTCTCATACGGAGCTTCCCTTTTCGGGTTCTCGTCTGTTCGTTACTCTTTTGGACGAGATCATCTCTGAGGCCACGGGCGATAAAAGTACCCACCTCCCACAGGGCAAGGCCAAGCGTCCGGTTCGCTCCAGGCCCTCGAACTCCCGTTTGCGCTTCTTTCGGCGCTTCTCCGGCACACGCCCGTCTTAAACAAGAGCAGAAGAGAAACCATCCTTCAAACCTCAACCAGCCTGGCGCTCGCAGGCACAACCCGCCCGCGCACAGGCCAATAGACAATCTTCAGCATGAAGGGGAGCCCCCGCCCTCTCGGGTGGGGGGGTCGGCTCCTCCTTTTTCAGGAAGTTTGGCGGTCCCACATTTCCAACGAATGGGTACTCGAGATACAAGATCGAGTTAGCCTCCACCCGCCGGACCGATTCTTTCTTTCCCAGCCTCCCAGAGACCGAGTTCGAGCCGTCACCTTTTTTCAGGAATTACAGTCCCTTCTCGCCCAGGGAGTGATCTCCCTGGTTCCGCTTGCGGAGCAGTTCACAGGTTTTTATTCAAATCTGTTTGTTATCCCCAAGAAAGGGGGATCCGTTCGCACGGTGCTAGACCTCAAGTTGCTGAACCGGTGTGTCAGGGTCCAGCACTTCAGGATGGAGTCTCTCCGCTCCGTGGTTGCCTCTCTGGAACGGGGCAAGTTCCTTTCCTCGGTGGACATTCAGGACCCGTACCTTCACATTCCCATTCCCATTGCTCCTGCGCACCAGCGTTTTCTTCGCTTTGTGGTGGAGTCTCTCCACTATCAGTTTGTGGCTCTACCCTTCGGCCTAGCAACAGCACTGCGAGTGTTTAAGAAGGTGCATGCTCCTCTCCTCGCCCTTCTCCGTTCCAGGGGCATCACCCTGATCCTCTATCTAGATGACATCCTCGTCATTGGCTGCGACCTTCGGTCAGAACGAATTTACTCATCACCCTGGCACGTTTCGGCTGGCTGGTAAACTTTCAGAAGTCAGCACTGCATCCCAGCAGGCGGATTACTTTCCTCGGCATGATCCTTGGCACGGCCTCTGCCTCCCCTCGGACAAGCTGTTATCCCTTCAGCTGTCGGTTTGTCTTCTCCTCCGGCGCAGACATCCGTCGATCCGGTTTTGCATGCGAGTGTTGGGAACGATGGTCTCTTACTTCGAGGCACTTCCGTTTGCGCAATTTCACACTCGTACTCTCCAGCGGGCGATCTTGTCGTCCTGGGACAAGACACCAAGTTCCTTGGACCATACCATCGCCCTTCCTCCCCAGGTGCGGTTGGACCTCAGGTGGTGGCTCTCGACTCCAACCTTGGTCTCCGGCAAATCCCGGATCTATTGTCGGTCATCGCCATTGATGCCAGCCTCCTCGGATGGGGCGGAATCTTACCACCTCGGACAGTCCAAGGCAAATGGTCTCTGTCGGAATCCAGACTGCCCATCAACATCCTGGAACTTCGGGCAATTTTTTTGTCCGTGCTTCATTGGACTCCTCTCCTGAGAGGACTGCCAGTCCGGATCCAGTCGGACAATGCCACAGCAGTGGCGTACATCACCCACCATAGGGGATTCCGCAGTTGGGCGGTGATGGCGGAGTCGGCCAAAATTCTAAAGTGGGAGGAGGAACATGTACCAGCGCTATCGGCAGTCTACATTCCAGGAGTGGAGAACTGGACGGTGGACGTCCTCAGCCTAGGAGACGCTCCGTGGCCGCTTCCGCTC
Organism: Bufo bufo; assembly: GCF_905171765.1. Lineage (NCBI taxonomy): Eukaryota > Metazoa > Chordata > Amphibia > Anura > Bufonidae > Bufo > Bufo bufo. The sequence goes on along the minus strand of NC_053391.1, from coordinate 566,784,251 downwards.
AGGGACGACCTTCTCTCTCAGGGACCAGTCTTCCACCAGCATTTAGAATCACTACATTTGACGAGGTGGCTATTGAAACTCAGATGGAGTCATTCGCACCATGATTAAGGCCAGGAAGCCGACTTCGTCTAAGATATATCATAGGACTTAGAAGTCTTTCCAGCGCTTCTTTGCGGACCGTCGCCTCCCTCCACTCTGTTTCTCCCATCCCACAATCCTCTCCTTTTTGCAGATGGGGCTGGATTTGGGTCTTGGTCTTAGTTCCCTAAAGGGGCAGATGTCAGCGCTTGCAATCTTTTTCCAGCAACCTCTGGCGCAAAAGGCACCGGTTAAGACCTTCCTCCAAGGGGTAGCTTACACTGTCCCTCCTTATCGCCCCCCTTTAACCTCTTGGGATTTGAACCTTGTGCTTGGTTCTCTCCAATCACCTCCCTTCAAGCCTCTTGACACTGTTTATCTCCTCCTTCTTTCCTAGAAAGTGGCCTTTCTGGTGGCAGTCACCTCCATCAGGTGCGTGTGAGAATTGGCGGCGCTTTCCTGTAGGGAGCCCTTTCTTATTCTGCACCAAGATAAGGCGGTGCTTCGCCCTGTGCCTTCCTTTCTTCCGAAGGTAGTCTCCGTCTTGTCAACAAGGACATCGTTCTCCCCTCATTTTGTCCCTCGCATTCACATCCTAGGGAACGAACCCTCCACCAGCTGGACGTGGTTCGTGCCCTGCAGATTTATCCGCTTCAGAGTCGTTCCGGCGTACCGACTCACTGTTCATTATTCCTGAGGGTCCTCGCAAGGGTTTGGCAGCCTCCAAAGGAACGATTGCCAGGTGGATCCGCCTGGCCATTGCCGAGGCGTATCGCTCCCGGGCAAGGCTCCGCCCCTTTGTATCACGGCTTATTCGACCAGGGCAGTGGGTGGTTCTTGGGCCCGTTTCCACCAGGCTTCCGCTTTACAGTTGTGTAAAGCAGCAACCTGGTCTTCCTTGCACATGTTCACCAAGTTCTACCAGGTGCATGCTTTTGCATCGACAGACGCCGCTCTGGGCCGCAAGGTCTTGCGGGCTGCGGTGTCTTAGACTCCTGCAGTTGTGACTTTCATGAGATTGTGGTTTCTACTTCCCCGTGGACTGCTTTGGGACATCCCACTGTCCTGTGTCCCCCAATGATACGAGCGAGAAAACAAGATTTTTGTGGACTCACCTGTAAAATCTCTTTTTCGCTGAGTTCTTTGGGGGACACAGCTCCCACCCGTTGTTTTTGTTTCTAATTTTGTCGCAGGTGACGGCAGTTTATTAACTGGTAGGGTCCTCAGTTTTGAGTTTGGACCCACTGGTTATTGTTATTTTATTTCTGATTTATTTTCCTCCTACTGCTTGTACACAAACTGATATATTCTCTCCAGGCTGGAGGGGATATAGCCGCTGGAGGAGCTAACACTTTTTAGCCTAGTGTCTCCTCCTAGCGGCAGCTATGCCCACGATCCTGTGTCCCCCAATGAACTCGGCGAGAAAGAGATTTTGCAGGGGAGTCCACAAAAATCTCATTTTCCTCATTTAGTGCGGGGTGCTTTACTCACTACAACATGTGGAGTAAGTGCACGTTCAATATGGTCTTATATACAAGCCTTCCCAGTACTGCCCTACTTTAGGTGTCAACCTTCCCTCGTTCAGTGTGGAGTCATTGCACTGAAGTTGCACCAGACAACCGGTTTACCCTCTACCAGAGATGGATCTTTCACTATCAATATATAACCATAAGGTCCATTACCCCTAAGGACGCCACGTTCAGTGGTGAAACATGTTGGGGGAACGATGTGTTCAATGTTCCTAAACTTACGCTTGGCCCTTTGTTAAAATAGCACTGTGATAGGGTGTGCTGCAGGCACCGTAATCTATGTGTTTGTGACAGAGTCACTATAGCCAGGAACAGTTAGTGATTGGGAATAGACATATGGCACACTATATAATAGCAGTAGAAATAAAGATGTGAATATATATACTCCTGAGTGCCAAAACCAATCACTAACAGTATAAACTCCATTAATATACTGTGGCAAATCAGATACAAAACAGTTACAACTATACAGTAGGTGAACCCGATTTTGTGTCAATCTCGCTGTATTTCTCGGCGAGATTGAGCACATACGAGCCCCATCGCGGGAGCCAGCGCCGAGCTGGCTTGCCGCAATGGAGAGCAAGCGCGTCATAGAAGCGACGGGAGATCCGACTTGGATTCCCGCCAATTCTACACGTGTGCGGCGTTTGTTATGAATCCTGAGGGGGAAGTCCCCGCCGGATTTTAAATAAAAATCCGACCTGGGTCCCGCCCTCAGGAGCATACCGGGCCCTTAGGTCTGTTATGGGTTGTAAGGAGAGCCCCCCCTACGCCGAAAAAAACGGCGTAGGGGGTCCCCCTACAATCCATACCAGACCCGTATCCAAAGCACGCTACCCGGCCAGCCAGGAAGGGAGTGGGGACGAGCGAGCGCCCCCCCCCCCCTCCTGAGCCGTACCAGGCTGCATGCCCTCAACATGGGGGGTTGGGTGCTCTGGGGCAGGGGGCGCACTGCGGCCCCCCCACCTCAGAGCACCCTGTCCCCATGTTGATGAGGACAGGGCCCCTTCCCGACAACCCTGGCCGTTGGTTGTCGGGGTATGCGGGCAGGAGGCTTATCGGAATCTGGGAGCCCCCTTTAATAAGGGGGCCCCCAGATACCGGCCCCCCACCCTAAGTGAATGAGTATGGGGTACATCGTACCCCTACCCATTCACCTGCAAGAAAAGTGGTAAAAACACAAATAAACCACACAGTGTATTAAAATATTTTATTTTTCTGCTCCGGAGGCCGCCCCCTGTCTTCTTTATTAGCTCTTTTACCAGGGGGGGGCTCTTCTTCTTCCGATATCCCGACGGGTCTTCTCCGCTATCCGGGGGGGTCTTCTCAACTCTCCGGGGTTCTCCTTCTGTCTTCTCCTTCTGTCTTGTTGTCTCCTTCTGTCTTCTGTCTCCGGGGGGGGCTCTTCTTCTTCCGATATCCCGACGGGTCTTCTCCGCTATCCGGGGGGGTCTTCTCAACTCTGCGGGGTTCTCCTTCTGTCTTCTCCTTCTGTCTTGTTGTCTCCTTCTGTCTTCTGTCTCCGGGGGGGGGCTCTTCTTCTTCCGATATCCCGACGGGTCTTCTCCGCTATCCGGGGGGGTCTTCTCAACTCTCCGGGGTTCTCCTTCTGTCTTCTCCTTCTGTCTTCTCCTTCTGTCTTGTTGTCTCGGCGCACCCCGATTCTTCGTCTTCTCTTCTTGTTTTCGCCTCTCTCTGTTGTTGACTCGGCGCACCCCGGTTCTTCGTCTCGCGAGACGAAGAATCGGGGTGCGCCGAGTCTCGCGAGACGAAGAATCGGGGTGCGCCGAGTCTCGCGAGACGAAGAACCGGGGTGCGCCGAGTCAACAACAGAGAGAGGCGAAAACAAGAAGAGAAGACGAAGAATCGGGGTGCGCCGAGACAACAAGACAGAAGGAGAAGACAGAAGGAGAAGACAGAAGGAGAACCCCGGAGAGTTGAGAAGACCCCCCCGGATAGCGGAGAAGACCCGTCGGGATATCGGAAGAAGAAGAGCCCCCCCCCGGAGACAGAAGACAGAAGGAGACAACAAGACAGAAGGAGAAGACAGAAGGAGAACCCCGGAGAGTTGAGAAGACCCCCCCGGATAGCGGAGAAGACCCGTCGGGATATCGGAAGAAGAAGAGCCCCCCCTGGTAAAAGAGCTAATAAAGAAGACAGGGGGCGGCCTCCGGAGCAGAAAAATAAAATATTTTAATACACTGTGTGGTTTATTTGTGTTTTTACCACTTTTCTTGCAGGTGAATGGGTAGGGGTACGATGTACCCCATACTCATTCACTTAGGGTGGGGGGCCGGTATCTGGGGGCCCCCTTATTAAAGGGGGCTCCCAGATTCCGATAAGCCTCCTGCCCGCATACCCCGACAACCAACGGCCAGGGTTGTCGGGAAGGGGCCCTGTCCTCATCAACATGGGGACAGGGTGCTCTGAGGTGGGGGGGCCGCAGTGCGCCCCCTGCCCCAGAGCACCCAACCCCCCATGTTGAGGGCATGCAGCCTGGTACGGCTCAGGAGGGGGGTGGGCGCTCGCTCGTCCCCACTCCCTTCCTGGCTGGCCGGGTAGCGTGCTTTGGATACGGGTCTGGTATGGATTGTAGGGGGACCCCCTACGCCGTTTTTTTCGGCGTAGGGGGGGCTCTCCTTACAACCCATAACAGACCTAAGGGCCCGGTATGCTCCTGAGGGCGGGACCCAGGTCGGATTTTTATTTAAAATCCGGCGGGGACTTCCCCCTCAGGATTCATAACAAACGCCGCACACGTGTAGAATTGGCGGGAATCCAAGTCGGATCTCCCGTCGCTTCTATGACGCGCTTGCTGGGATGTGCTGTCGCTATCCCAGTGAGTGCGAGATCTCGGCACCACGTCGCCGAGTATCAGCGCGACGCTGTCGTGCTGAAAACACAATCTCACAAACACCTACTGTATTTGTTGCTTTAGTGTCGGTAAAGTTAATACAATAAATTACTGACACTGTCACAGTATAGGGGAATACTAGGGATATGAATATAATATCCCAGTTATGCTTCCCTGAGCTTTATGAGTGATAATAAGCGAACCTTATGGTTATACAGTCAGGTCCATAAATATTGGGACATCGACACAATTCTAGCATTTTTGGCTCTATACACCACCACAATGGATTTAAAAAGAAACGAACAAGATGTGCTTTAACTGCAGTCTGTCGGCTTTAATTTGAGGGTATTTACATCCAAATCAGGTGAACTGTGTAGGAATTACTACAGTTTTCATATGTGCCTCCCACTTGTTAAGGGACCAAAAGTAATGGGACAGAATAATAATCATAAATCAAACTTTCACTTTTTAATACTTGGTTGCAAATCCTTTGCAGTCAATTACAGCCTGAAGTCTGAAACACATAGACATCACCAGACGCTGGGTTTCATCCCTGGTGATGCTCTGCCAGGCCTCTACTACAACTGTCTTCAGTTCCTGCTTGTTCTTGGGGCATTTTCCCTTCAGTTTTGTCTTCAGCAAGTAAAATGCATGCTCAGTCGGATTCAGGTCAGGTGATTGACTTGGCCATTGCATAACATTCCACTTCTTTCCCTCAAAAAACTCTTTGGTTGCTTTTGCAGTATGCTTTGGGTCATTGTCCATCTGCACTGTGAAGCACCGTCCAATGAGTTCTGAAGCATTTGGCTGAATATGAGCACATAATATTGCCAAAAACCTTTCAGAATTCATCCTGCTGCTTTTGTCAGCAGTCACATCATCAATAAATACAAGAGAACCAGTTCCATTGGCAGCCATACATGCCCACACCATGACACTACCACCACCTTGCTTCCCTGATGAGGTGGTATGCTTAGGATCATGAGCAGTTCCTTTCCTTCTCCATACTCTTCTCTTCCCATCACTCTGGTACAAGTTGATGTTGGTCTCATCTGTCCATAGGATGTTGTTCCAGAACTGTAAAGGCTTTTGTAGATGTCGTTTGGCAAACTCTAATCTGGCCTTCCTGTTTTTGAGACTCACCAATGGTTTACATCTTGTGGTGAACCCTCTGTATTCACTCTGGTGAAGTCTTCTCTTGATTGTTGACTTTGACACACATACACCTACCTCCTGGAGAGTGTTCTTGATCTGGCCAACTGTTGTGAAGGGTGTTTTCTTCACCAGGGAAAGAATTCTTCGGTCATCCACCACAGTTGTTTTCTGTGGTCTTCCGGGTCTTTTGGTGTTGCTGAGCTCACCGGTGCGTTCCTTCTTTTTAAGACTGTTCCAAACACGCCTAATGTTTTTGCTATCTCTGTGATGGGTTTGTTTTGTTTTTTCAGCCCAATGATGGCTTGCTTCACTGATAGTGACAGCTCTTTGGATCTCATCTTGAGAGTAGACAGCAACAGATTCCAAATGCAAATAGCACACTTGAAATTAACTCTGGACCTTTTATCTGCTCATTGTAATTGGGATAATGAGGGAATAAAACACATCTGGCCATGGAACAGCTGAGAAGCCAGTTGTCCCATTAAGTGGGAGGCACATATGCAAACTGTTGTAATTCCTACACCGTTCACCTGATTTGGATGTAAATACCCTTAAATTAAAGCTGACAGTCTGCAGTTAAAGCACATCTTCTTTATTTCATTTCAAATCCATTGTGGTGGTGTATAGAGCCAAAAATGTTAGAATTGTGTCCATGTCCCAATATTTATCAACCTGACTGTATATTGATAGTGAAAGATATTCAGTATTACTCTGCACAAGCTTAGGGCCAGTATCATTCTTTTAATCATTGTCTATATTTGGGTAGTTTTATTTAATAATAAAGAATAAGTTACGTTTTAGCATTGGCCAAAAACAGGTATTGAAGGCCTTTGGCTTTTGAATCTTGCATTGCCCCCCAGATTATGTTTCTGTCTACCTGGCCAGTATCCATACTCCTGAGGTTGGATTCTTACTGTTCTAGAAGGCCTGCACTATTTTTTCTTATAGGGCCAGATTTTCTCAGATGTTTTTGTGACGTCGTACATAGTCATCACATTCTCTCCTGGAGAAGTATTTCTCCTATCTCGAATCTGTGCATTCCGCTGATGACTGCATTGTCCCCTTTAGGCAGAGTTGCTACACGGTGACAGTAGATGGTCTCTGACGAATCTACACACCTCCGATATTTTTGGCGTCCGCTTTGCTTCTACCTATCACTACAGTATTTTTGTTCTTCAGCCTGCAGTTGGGTCTGTCTGATCCAGGCAGTTTGTGAAGTATCAAGCAGCTTCTTTTATTAGAAGTCTCACGACAAGCCTCTACGGCTCTGGGGGCATCTGTCTTCCACAATACCTGCTCCTTAGGGGGCGTTTCCTTTTTAAGCAGAGATGTATGCTGCGATCCTTACATTTTGAATCGGCTTCCATGATTGTATTCCAGCGAGTATATGTACTCTCTCATGTATTGTAGCCTACTCTCTTTTAAGAGTGTGGTTGCTCAGTTTCCTCAGGCTGTCTAATGCCAGTCATGATATGGTTCCAGCATCACTTGCAGTCTTCCTTTTGTCCAGTGGCGGAGGTTGCTTTGGCTGCACTCTTCTGCCGCATTGCTCTCTGCTGCACGGCTGGGATGCTATTGATCCCCGGGGATACAGTCTTTTCCTCTTAGACTACTCCCCATTTGTCTATGGTTTTTCATTTTCTTCCTCTGATTGGCTCCCGTTGTGGCTTTTTGTCACCCTTGGCCATCCCTTATCTCTGTCTTGATAAATGATCATATTCCATACTTTTTAGTCTCTTCTCGTGCTAGATTCTTTACAAGGGAGTGGCTATTTTCTTTTACAAATTGGCCCACAGGGGTCTCCTCACGTACCTGGGAGACCCCTACAGGACTCGTCCTCTGCCAGTTGCCCAGTAATTCCTTCCAGTTTTCCCAGTTTTTCGCTGGGTTGAAGTATCCCATCCTGATACTTACACATTTGGTAAGGTTGTGTCTGGGTTTTCCTGTTGCTCGTTCGCCAGGTCTCGTGCATACCTAGATTCTACAGGTTCATTTCTGTTGAGTAGACACCCCTCAATTTTCCATGGGGCCTATTGCCTCGCAAGACATCCTGGGTGTCCAGTCCAGGTCCCCACAGCAATTCTGTGGTCCTCGTTATCCGGAAGTACCTTCCGCACATCATCTTCAGTCGTCAGACAGGCTTATCCTTCTTGTGGAAATTATGTGCTGCTATCCACATCTTCTGAAGCCTCTCAAGCCCTTGGGCTTTGTTTAACTGGGTCTTCCTCTTTTTGCCCAGTCTAAGACGCTGTGCGTTCTACGCTCTCTGGCTGGCCTTCCTGGTTCATGCTCTTCCTGTCCTATTCAGGGTTCTTGTGCATCCTTTCCCCACATTTCTGTACGGGGCCTTATGACTGGCCTTAGATTTGTTCTAGTCTTTTATTCCCTCCCCATGGTACTGCTTTGGAACGTCCCATGGTCTCCTGTGTCTCTCAGTGATACGAGCGAGAAAATAGGATTTTTTGTGCTTACCTGTAAAATCCTTTTCTCGCTGAGTTCATTGGGGGACACAGCACCCACCCAGTAAGTTATTTGCTGGTTCTTTTTGGTGGGTCCCACCTGTTCTTGGTTCTGACCCATCTCCAGCTCTCTTTCATACAACAGCTCCTACTGCTCCTTACTGTGTTTAGCTCATTGATATAGCTGAGAGGAGGAGCTAACACTTGCCTATTGTCGCCTCCTAGTGGCAGCAGCAGCTATACCCAGGGTCTCCTGTGTCCCCCAATGAACTCAGTGAGAAAAGGATTTTACAGGTAAGCACAAAAAATCCTATTATTCCAACTCAGGCCTGCAGGTGGCAGTACTGGATTGGAATATACTGTATCCTGTAATGCATAGATTTTCATTACAAAATCTAATGATTGCATCTTATAGTCACCTATGGTGACTTAAAAAAATGTAAAAAAAAAATATGTAAATATAAAAATTGAGGGTAAAAAAATCTAAATGGCCAAATTTGCCATTTTTTCGTCATTTCACCTCCCAAAAAAATTGACTTAAAAAGTGATCAAAAAATCATACACGCTCCAAAATGGTATAAAACTACAGATCGTCCTGCAAAAAATAAGCCCCCTTACAACTCTGTAGACATAACTAGAAAATAAGTTTTGGCGGTCAGAATATGGTGATGAAATGAGAAAAAAAATCTATTTCCAAAAGTTTTTATTTTTTTCAGTATTAAACACAAGAAAAACTATATAAATGTGGTGTCACTGTAATCATACTGACCCAGAGAATGAAGACTATCCTTCCTGGCCTTTTAAATACGCTTCACACCCCAAATCAAGTCAGGGGTGGGGATATACAAACCTCTTGCTAGGGGAATGCTCATTAACTTGCCACACATAACTAATAGAATCCACATATAAAATTACATCAAATGCAGCATTTCATACTGTGAGGTAACAACCCATATATAATCCCAACCAAAAATTAGGTCCACAACATGAAAAAACGCACAATGTGAACGAACTAAAAAGGATAAATTGTACCATTAATTTCCTTAGTTTACATTGTCAAAATTAAAATAATAAAAAATATTTGACAACATATAATGGAATTTGCTTTGTGTTTGCACAAGGGAACATGAGAAAAGTAAAAATAAAAATGTTAGTTTTTTTTATTCTTCTACATATATACTGATATTAATAAATTTTAATATGACTTAATAATACATAAGCTCTTTTCTCATGTTTAATCCCATTGGAGATCTGGTGTTCAGCCTAAAAAAACAAAATGGTTCTTCTCTGTAGAATCATTTTTTTTAAATGATGAACCTATCTAATCATACCCTAACAAAAGAACACAGGGAAGTGTTAGATGTGGGACTTAATTTTGCACCTACGGTGAATTTTGATGTTTTCTACCATTTTGGATATAAATACATTTTTCAGGAATCTAACTGTAAACAGACATTTCTATGATGTTGGCGACTCTGCTGGACACTCGCGGACACGCAGTGGGTGTGTCTTACGAGTCTACAGCATGGAAATGAGGATTCAGCTGAGGGTAATATGACAAGTGATCATTTTAAGGTGTTGAACCTTGTTTTATCCTCTAAAATCTCGTACCCACAGTATGGATGTCTTTCAAGAAACTATAGAAAAGGAACTTGCTGCCATATATGATACACAATGTCTCCTGGCGCTAGAGTTCGACATATCGCGGATCGGGTTGACAGATTACTGGGAGGGGCTGGAGAAGATCCAGCGGTCATGGTCCATATCGGAACCAATGACAAAGTTAGGGGTAGGTGGAGAGTCCTTAAAAATGATTTCAGGGATTTAGGGCAAAAGCTTAGGGGAAGGACCTCAAAGGTAGTATTTTCCGAAATACTACCGGTACCACGGGCCACACAAGAAAGGCAGCGGGAGATTAGGGAAATTAACAAGTGGCTCAAGAACTGGTGTAGGATGGAGGGGTTTGGGTTCCTGGAGAACTGGGCCGACTTCGCTGTCGGCTACAGCCTCTATCGTAGGGACGGGCTGCACCTCAATGGGGAAGGAGCAGCTGTGTTGGGGAAGAAGATGGCTAGAAGGTTGGAGGAGTGTTTAAACTAGGGACTGGGGGGGAGGGTAATTACACTATAGAAGGGGAAGATAGTGCAGATAGAGACCGGGGGCAAGGTAGTGGGACTGGGGGAGAAATGGAAGGAGGGACAAGAACAGTTCAGAAGGAAAGGTGTAGGGTAAAAAATATACATAAACCTCTCATATGTATGTATACTAATGCCAGAAGTCTGACTAATAAAACTGGTGAACTGGAATTAGTGATGTGTGAGGAGGACTATGACATAGTGGGAATAACTGAGACATGGCTGGATGATAGCTATGACTGGGCAGTTAATGTACAAGGTTACAGTCTGTTCAGAAAGGATCGTCAAAACCGGAGAGGTGGAGGGGTCTGCCTTTATGTAAAATCTTGTCTAAAGCCCACACTCCGTGAAGATATAAGTGAGGGACATGAACATGTGGAGTCACTGTGGGTAGAGATACATGGAGCTAAAAACAACAATAAATTACTAATAGGAGTCTACTATAAACCACCTAATATACCAGAGTCCACAGAAAATCTACTACTAAACGAGATAGACAAGGCGGCAAATCATAATGAGGTGGTTATTATGGGGGACTTCAACTACCCAGATATAGACTGGGAAACTGAAACTTGTATATCTCATAAAGGAAACAGATTCTTGGCAATAACCAAAGACCATTATCTCTCCCAACTTGTTCAGGACCCGACTAGAGGGACGGCCATACTGGACTTAATATTAACCAATAGACCTGACAGAACAACAGACGTGCAGGTTGGGGGACACCTGGGAAATAGTGACCATAAAGTAATAACCTTCCAATTATCATTCAAAAGAGCGTTTCTACAGGGAGAAACAAAAATACCAAACTTCAAAAAAGCTAAATTTAGCCAACTAAGAGAGGCCATAGGCCTAACTAACTGGGACAAAGTCCTCAAAAATAAAAATACAGCCAAAAAATGGGATATCTTTAAAAACATCCTAAAATCTCATTGTGAGAGGTACATACCGTATGGGAATAAAAGGTTAAGGAACAAAAAGAAACCAATGTGGATAAACAGAACTGTAAAGAAAGCAATAAATGACAAAAAGAAAGCATATAAAACCCTAAAACAGGAGGGTAGCACGGAAGCACTGAAAAACTATAAGGAAAAAAACAGAACATGTAAAAAACAAATAAAAGCGGCCAAATTAGAGACCGAGAGATTAATTGCCAAACAGAGTAAAACTAACCCTAAAATGTTCTTCAATTATATAAATGTTAAAAAGTATAAATCTGAAGGTGTCGGCCCTTTAAAGAGTAATGAGGGGGGAGTCGCAGAGAGCGACGAGGAGAAAGCAAAGCTGTTAAATATTTTTTTCTCCAATGTATTCACTGAGGAAAATAAACTGTCAGATGAAATGCTGAATGCTGAAATAAATTCGCCATTAAAAGTGTCCTGTCTGACCCAGGAAGAAGTACAACAGCGACTTAAAAAAATCAAAATAGACAAATCGCCAGGACCGGATGGCATACACCCCCGTATCCTAAGAGAATTAAGTAATGTCATAGCCAGACCCTTATTTCTGATATTTGCGGACTCTGTACTGACAGGGAATGTCCCACAGGATTGGCGCATGGCAAATGTGGTGCCAATATTCAAAAAGGGTTCAAAAACAGAGCCTGGAAACTATAGGCCGGTAAGTTTAACATCTGTTGTGGGTAAACTGTTTGAAGGTTTTCTGAGAGATGCTATGTTAGAGCATCTTATGGGAAATAAGCAAATAACGCCATATCAGCATGGCTTTGTGAGGGATCGGTCATGTCAAACTAATTTAATCAGTTTCTATGAGGAGGTAAGTACTAGACTTGACAGCGGCGAATCAATGGATGTCGTGTATCTGGACTTCTCCAAAGCATTTGACACTGTACCTCATAAAAGGTTAGTATATAAAATGAGAATGCTCGGACTCGGAGAAAACGTCTGTAAGTGGGTAAGTAACTGGCTCAATGATAGAAAACAGAGGGTGGTTATTAATGGTACATACTCAGATTGGGTCACTGTCACTAGTGGAGTACCTCAGGGGTCAGTATTGGGCCCTATTCTCTTCAATATATTTATTAATGATCTTGTAGAAGGCTTGCATAGTAAAATATCAATTTTCGCAGATGACACTAAACTGTGTAAAGTAATTAACACTGAAGAGGACAGTATACTACTACAGAGGGATCTGGATAGATTGGAGGCTTGGGCAGATAAGTGGCAGATGAGGTTTAACACTGAGAAATGTAAAGTTATGCACATGGGAAGGAATAATGCAAGTCACCCGTACATACTAAATGGTAAAACACTCGGTAACACTGACATGGAAAAGGATCTAGGAATTTTAATAAACAGCAAACTAAGCTGCAAAAAACAGTGTCAGGCAGCGGCTGCCAAGGCCAATAAGATAATGGGTTGCATCAAAAGGGGCATAGATGCCCGTGATGAGAACATATTCCTACTACTTTACAAATCACTGGTCAGACCACACATGGAGTACTGTGTACAGTTCTGGGCTCCTGTAAACAAGGCAGACATAGCAGAGCTGGAGAGGGTCCAGAGGAGGGCAACTAAAGTAATAACTGGAATGGGGCAACTACAGTATCCTGAAAGATTATCAAAATTAGGGTTATTCACGTTAGAAAAAAGACGACTGAGGGGAGATCTAATTACTATGTATAAATATATCAGGGGGCAGTACAGAGATCTATCCCATCATCTATTTATCCCCAGGACTGTGACTGTGACGAGGGGACATCCTCTGCGTTTGGAGGAAAGAAGGTTTGTACACAAACATAGAAAAGGGTTCTTTACGGTAAGAGCAGTGAGACTATGGAACTCTCTGCCTGAGGAGGTGGTGATGGTGAGTACAATAAAGGAATTCAAGAGGGGCCTGGATGTATTTCTGGAGTGTAATAATATTACAGGCTATAGCTACTAGAGAGGGGTCGTTGATCCAGGGAGTTATTCTGATTGCCTGATTGGAGTCGGGAAGGAATTTTTTATTCCCCTAAAGTGAGGAAAATTGGCTTCTACCTCACAGGGTTTTTTTGCCTTCCTCTGGATCAACTTGTAGGATGACAGGCCGAACTGGATGGACAAATGTCTTTTTTCGGCCTTATGTACTATGTTACTATGTATATAGATACGCATGACAATTTATCACACAAGCAACAATTAGCTTTAAAAGAACTACCGTAGCTGGTCTTAATGACGTGGTAATTAAAATGGCAGACAAGGGAGGTTCGGTAGTAGTACTTGATAAACAAATTTATGATCAACAGATGATGGGTATATTATCGGATATTTCCACAAAAATTGGATAGTAATCCTTTGAATCAATACCAACATGAATATATTCAAATTCTCTGCAAAGGCAGAGATTTAGGATTTCTAACACATAAACGGTTTGCTTTTTTGAATGTAGAATCTCCGGTTACACCCATCATCCATGCTTTACCTAAAGTACGCAAAGGCATTAATCCGCCTCCCCTATGACCTATAGTGTCAGGTATAGGTTCATTAACTGAAAGGTTAGGAGAGTGGCTGGATTCCCTTTTGCAACCATTGGTAAAAAGAGTCCCTGGTTACATAAAACATACTTCGGACATTTTGAGATGCTTTTATGATGCTAAATAGAGTACCGATTCTATATGGCTAGCCAGCGACGTTGTTTCATTGTACCCGTCAATTCCACATAATGTGGCGATTTCAGCGTTAGAGTATCATCTGCATAGATATAGTAAATACTCCACAGGTCTGATTGATTATATTCTGGACATATCTGGATTTTTATCAACTCACAATTATTTTTTCTTTGATAATAAGTATTATGTCCAGAAAAAAGGAGTTTCAACAGGTGCTAGATTTTCTCAGTTGCTTTCTAACCTTGTAATGTCATACTGGGAGGAGAGATACATAAACAATGATGCAAATCCTTTTGTTCAGATGATAGGCTGGTATGGCAGATTCATAGATGATTTCCTCCTGACATGGGAGGGCGATGTGTCTGCCATACCGGCCTTCATTACGTATTTGAATGACAACCCATATAATTTGAGGTTTACTTGCTCTTTTGATTCACATACTATTAACTTCCTTGATCTTAAATTGACTCGCATCCCTGATAATGTGATACAAACTCAAACCTATCGGAAGGAAATAACAGGCAATACGATCCTGAGGGCTAATAGTCACCATCCTATGCATACTATTAAGGCCATGGGATTATAAATCATACCCAAACCCTATAACCAACTACCCAATATCTTAATCAATACAAGAATACACGTGGACACCTTAAATGGGTGGAATAAATAAGGCCACGGCCATCTTTATTAAAGATTAGCTTAAAGTTAATTAACAATAAATCATCATAAAATAAATAATCAATGAATTAACTCATCATCAATATCTTATTAACAAACCAATCATTAGACCAGCCATAAACTCGGCCTAAACTACTGACTCAACTCGTCCGCTCACCTTATCAGTGAGCGACTTTTACCCTCCTTCTAATAAAGCAGCCGTGACAAAAATAAAATAAAAAGAGGGAAGGGGGGGGGGGGCAGCAAAACCTCCCTCAGGTACTCGTTCTGACAGCACACAGCTGTCAAACTCCTCTTCTTATAACTCCAACCTGATCCCAGCCCAGAACTCCCAACCAATCCCAAACCTGTTGCTGGGCATCCCCACTTCATTCTGCCCGGCAACGAAATCACAAAACCACATTTTCTTGGCGGGGAAATTCCCGCCAAAAGCTCCTAATGTAAGACCTCTGGGATGATGAGGATCCCTCCATATTTATTTTCGGGATCCTGACATTCCTGTAGGAGAACTGATTAGAGCACGCAGGAATTGCAGTACAGATGTTTCTTCTAATAGGGAATGTGGTGAAATGATTTCACGTTCACAGGGTAGAGGATATCCTCCATGGATGCTGACTAGAGCCCTCAGTGTCGCACAAAACAAACGAAGAAGTGAGCTACTTTTTAGGACAGAAAAAAAAGATCCAATACAGAGAAAATAAAAATCTAAGTAAATACAGAAAGGAAGGTAAAAATAATGTTATTTCACCCACATTAGTATTGACTTACAGTCGACAATTCTCCCAGATAAAGGATGTTATACTCAAATGTCTTCCGATCTTATTTGAGGATGACATTTTATATGAAGTATTAAAAAGTGGTTGTAGAGTAGTATCGAGACGGTCACGAACATTAGCCAACACTCTTTCCCCTTTCTTTTTTTCTAATGTGACCAAAACCACAACCAACATTTGGTTGAAATACATGGGTTTTTCAAAATGTGGAAGTCACCCATGTAAAACATGTAACTATAGTGTGACTGTCAAAAGCTTTCATGATTCAAAACATAGATTGGAGTTTCCAATTAAAAGTTACATTAATTACTGTAATACAGTGGGTATAGTTTATATTATACGGTGTGCTGACTGCGATTTAATGTACATAGGCAGTTCTTCTAGGAAATTTAAAACTAGAATATTAGAACATATTAATTACATAACTAATCCTTCCTGCCTGGATACATCAAACGCAGCCAAACACTTTATATTCTCACATGACCGCAGCTTAAAAAGCTTCCAAACATTTGCAATAGAAAAAGTGGTGGCTCCCCCCAGAGGTGGAGATACCAAAAAAAGATACTGCAGAGAGAGGCATTCTGGATTTGTAGGCTGAAAAACAGATCTCCAATAGGATTAAACATGAGAAAAGAGCTTATGTATTATTATTATTAAGTCATATTAAAATTAATTAATAATATCAGTATATATGTAGAAGAATAAAAAAATTATCATTTTTATTTTTACTTTTCTCATGTTCCCTTGTGCAAACACAAAGCAAATTCCATTATATGTTGTCAAATATGTTTTATTATTTAAATTTTGACAATGTAAACTAAGTAAATTAATTGTACAATTTTTCCTTTTTATTTTGTTCACATTGTGCGTTTTTTCATGCATCAAATTTTTGGTTGGGATTATATATTGATTGCATTTGATGTAATTTTATATGTAGATTCTGTTTGTTTTGTGTGGCAAGTTAATGAGCATTCCTTAGCAAGAGGTTTGTATATCCCCACCCCTGACCTGATTGGGGGTGTGAAGCGTATTTAAAGGCCAGGAAGGATATTCTCATTAGGTTACGACTAAGAACGCACCTGTGTTCGAAACGCGTCAACCATGCTGGGGTGAAGGTTTGTGTCCATGTGAGTTATATGCTACAAGAAGAAATAAAGTGCAACTGAGTTTTATTTCAAGTGCTGGAACTATTTTCTTCTACTCTCTACAAGAGCGATTAGCTCAGTGTCTGCAGGAGGGGTATAGTCGGTAGGAAGATCTAACCCTTTTTCTCACTTAGCATCGCCTCCTAGTGGCAGCAGCCATACCCATAGTCTTCTGTGTCCCCCAATAGATGCAGCGAGAAAAGGGTTTTACAGGTGAGTATCAAAAATCCTGTTTTCAATGCAAACCGCATCTGTTTGATGAAGACATTACAGTCATGATTATTTTTCATATGAGTTTTTGAAATCAAGGTCTTTTCCTTGAAGGGATTGTCTCGTCCCAACAAATCCCTTCCATATTTCCTATTAGGTCATATAAATGTGATAGATGGGGGTCCCCTGCTTGAGACCACCCTCTGTTAGTCAGAGCAGGGAGCCACTAGTAAGCTAATCTCCATGTATTACCTCCCCTAACCATAACCATGTACAAGGACAGTCAATTATTGCAGTCACTGCTAGGGAATGAGCAGCCCAGTCATGTGGGTCATATTGTAGGATTTGGATAAATGGTCTTGATTTAGCCTTTTCTGAGCTGCATAGTTATATATATTTTCTATTCTAGGAATGTGGATGACTCACACAGCAGTATTGCTTCAGGAACACCCCAATATTTTTCAGATACCTCACAAAGTGAGCATGAAATGTGTCTGCAAGACCCAGCTGAATATCTCCAAGATGTTGCAGTCCCGGATAACTTGAATCGTGAGTCATCATTAATTGCCTTCTGTTTTATATGCTTACTTATCCAAAGTGGTGGATCACACTATTTGGTTTAATACTCAGACCTATCCCAAGGATAGGTCATCGTTATCAATTCCTAGAAAACCCCTTTAAAGGGAGCCTGTCAGCGGCAAAAGCCACCCCAAACCGCCATCAGTACCTTCAAGTAGCCGGCAGTGAGTTTCTAATGATGATTTTCTTACTGCATTCTGATGAGGCAGAAGTATGAAAAACGTTCTTTTATCCTCCGTCCGCACTATTTTTCAGTCAGGCTTGAAGTCAAGGGGGCAGCGGCCTCCTTGCTTCAAGTCAAGGTAATCACACCCCCTTCCCTGCCCCTTCTCCTGTGACTGACAGCCGGCTGTTCGGCAAAGCCGGCCGGCTGTCGGGCATAAGCGCGGTTGGGGGCAGGGAAGGGGGCGTGGTTACCTTCCCGCTTCTCAATGAATCCGTCAAAGAGCTGATGTGACAGCTCGATCTGTAACCCTGATCTGTACTTCCCTATTGGCTTGTAAACATTCATTAAAGCTAAATTCTTATTAGTTTGATGACAATTTAGCTATAATGAGTGTATATGAGCTGTCAGAAGTTCAGGGCTACAGCTCAAGCCATCAGAGCAGCTCTTTGACGGATTCACTGAAAAGGGAGAAGCAACAGTCTGCTGATGCACTGAAAATTTTTAATAAAGACCAATTGAAAAGAATGGTTCCCCCCCCCCCCCCCCCCCCCAAAATAAGTAGAATGCAATAACCAAAAAATGCCCACAAAGGCGTCCACAACCAGTTTTTTCTTAACTTTTAACTTCATTTTTGTTTTTTACTTCCAGCCTACCCAAAGCCATAACTTTTTTTTATTTTTCCAGTCACATAGCTGTATGAGGACTTCTTTTTTGCGAAACAAATTGTACTTTCTAGTGGAATACAGTGTAGTGGGAAGCAGGAAAAAAAATTCCAAGTGGGGTGGAATTATAAAAAACATAATTCTGCCACAGGTTTATGGGTTTTTACAGTTTTTCCTATGCGCTAAAACTGTTATTTTCATTCTCTGGGTCAGTATGATACTGAATACTGAAAAAATAGCAACTTTGGAAAAAACTAATTTTTTCTTTGCATCCCCATAACTTTTTTACTTTTATGTGCACAGAGCTGTGTGAGGGTTCATTTTTTGCAGGATGATCTGTACTTTTCATTGATACAATTTAGGTGGGTATGACTTTTTGATCACTTTTTATTACATTTTCTATGGGAGGTGAAGCAACCAAAAAATGGTGAATTGGACATTTTGACTTGTTTTGCCGTTTGCCGTATGGGATAAATATTTTAATAGTACAGGCGTTTTCGCATGACATTTATTTTTTTAAATTGTTTATATATTTTTAATTTTGGGGAAAGGGGGTGATTTTAATTTTTGTATTTTTTTTTTATATTTTACATTATTTTATATTTTTTACACTCTTTAATAGTTCCCTAGGGAACTAGAACATTAGATTGCATCTCTCATAGACTTCAATGCATTAACATTGGACGCTATGAGAATTACACTAAATTTAACTAATGTGCGGCAGCCTCATGTCACTCAGGGGGACCGAGGCTGCCACACACTACATCCGGCTTCCCCATCATCGCTAGGGGAGTCTGTGCACGGCCGGGAGTGCGCGCTTCCGGTTTTTATCCTCCCAGATGCTGCAGTCACATTTGACCAAGGCATCTGAGGTGTTAAATGTATGCAATCGCCATTATCGATGATCGCATACATAAGCCCTGGGGTGCCTTCTGTTTAAAACGGCGGATACCCGACGGCTGTGGCGTCCACTTTAATATTCTTTATATTAAAATAAAGGGGAACACTCCTAATATTTCTGTAGTTATAAATACTTGCTTCACACATAAAATAATAATTTTTGAAACTCTGTATTGTACCATTCCTGTCATTTTTCCATGGAACGTATGAAGAAATAAGGTGTTATCATTCCGCTTGTCAATAGGGTGTATCCCTAAACTCACGCACTAATTGGACAACATCCAGCTGTATAGGGACACGTCCCCGTAGTGTGGCTGCACATGGTGCAGATTACTCACTTTTCTTTCCACACGGATTTAATGCAGAAAAACCGCAGCATAATACAGTTCCAGCAAAGTGTACGAGAGTAGACAAACCTCAGGTACACTTTGCTTTTTTTCTTAGGCATGGGAATTGTACTGCTGGGCGGATTTTGAAATCTACTGGATGTCAATTATTGTTGCAGTTTTTTGTGCAGATGTCAACCTTTTCAATAGAAGGGTGAGATCTGTGAAAAATCTGCACCAAAAAACACACCAAAAGCACAATAAATAGAGCAGATTTCTTACAGATTTTCTGCACACAAATCGGAACCCTGTGCAGCCACCCTTACTAAGGTGATTGGTAACACCCAGTTGGTGACATGCTCACCATGAAGACCACACAAAAAAAGTCTGCATTCAGATTACCGTATATTTATGTCTGCATCCATTCCACAATTTTGCGGATCGGAACCAGTCATTTCAATAGGGCCGCAAAAGACCGCACACCGAGTGCTGTCCGCATCCATACTTATGTGCCATGGCCCTGCAAAAAAGATAGAACATGTCCTATTCTTTTCCGCAATTGCGGACAAGAATAAGCATTTCTATCATAGGACAGGATGTACCAATCCGCAAAATGTTGAACGCACACGCCTGTTATCCGTGTTTTGATACAGGTCGTCTGAATAAGCCCTCTACTGGCAGTGCGGATTTTAAATCCCCAGTCAAACTATGCTATGGATTTTCACCACAGATTTCACCCTTTGCGAAGCACATGGTGAAATCTGTGACAATTCGCAGCAAAATCCATGACAAATCCACATGTAAGTCATGCAGATTCTGCAGAGCATTTGTTGTGGAATTCACATGGCAGATTACATCCCATGTGGACGTACCCTAAAATAGTTTCTATTTTTAATGTTCTGTGAAGCCGTGGTGTAATAACATGCTGAATGTGGAATATCACTTTATTTTGCAGAGATGACAATGGATGAGGTTTTTATAAATCCAGGCAGCGATCCAATGTTCTCAGTCCTCACTTAATAATGAAATCTTCCAGGAACGTTTTCTCAACTTCCATTATCTACAATGTACAAAGTGATAGAAGAAGTGCTCATTTTGGGAAATTCAAAGACAGTGTGCGTGTTCAGTGATGTATACCATCAGGGAGGAAGTGCAGGTTGCAATTGTATCTCTGCGCAGTAGGTTACAAGGTATTTAGAGCATTCCTGTGTATTAAATCATGACCAAACTCCTTTTTCATTTCTGACCACGCCGTCTTGTGCTGATTATGTACTGAAGTGGGAGAACAATGGAAAAAGAAAAGAGTGGTTCATCTGTGTCGCCGTCTGCAGGTAGAATGTAGAAGGCGTCCCTAACAATACATGTCCCTTACTACTCTAGGCTCCTTATATGCCAAACTTCATAGCGCTATCCGTCAGCTTTTAATCCAGACCCTGAATTCACTTTAATCTGTCAAAATTCATCCCAGCGCAGAATTCAAACTCTCAGTTGTTGCTTTTTAAAGAGTTAGCATTGATATTTTTCTGTATTGTATCATATTCATTTTCATACAATATTTTAATGCCTTAAAGGGGTTCTGCAGTTTGTTTAAACTGATGATCTATCCTCTGGATAGATTATCAGCATCTGATCGGCGGGGGTCCGACATCAGGGACCCCCGCCGATCAGCTGTTTTGAGAAGGCAGCGGCACTCCAGGAGCGCCGCGGCCTTCTCACTGTTTACCGCCGGCCCAGTGACGTCACGACTTGTATCAACTTGCCTGGGCGCGGCTAAGCTCTGTTCACTTCAATGGAACTTAGCCCCGCCCAGGCCAGTGATACTAGTCATGACGTCACTGGGCCTGCGGTAAACAGTGAGAAGGCCGCGGCACTGCTATAGCAGTGCCGCGGCCTTCTCAAACAGCTGATTGGCGGGCGTCCCGGGTGTCGGACCCCCGCCGATCAGATGCTGATGATCTATCCAGAGGATAGATCATCAGTTTAAGCAAACTGCAGAACCCCTTTAAGATTTTTCAGGAATATATCATTCTGTACAAACTGTGTAAGGTGCAGAGATATTCTGCCCTAGATACAAATAATGGAGGGAATTTATCATAAGGGGAATATTTGAAGTCAGTTTTGCTTGAGCCTGCGTTGGAGTACTTTACGCCACATTTATCAAATGTCTCATGTTTGATAAATGTGTCTTATCCTTAAAGAGGTTCTCCGGGTTCAGGGCTGAACCTGGATATTAGCTGTTCTTTATTCCCTGACTATGAGTGGAGCATCAGAGCATTTCCTTGCTCCGATGCTCCCCCTTGTCACGCTGCATCGCACAGTGCAAGACGGGGAGCTAAGAGGTAGCTTATAGTGTTGAGCGAACTTCTGTTTTAAGTTCGGCGTCTAAAGTTCGGCTTCCGGTTAGCGGAGAATCCCGATATGGATTCCGAATTCCGTTTTGATCCGTGGTAGTGGAATCAATAATCGGCCATTATTGATTCCGCTACCACGGACGACAACGGAATTCGGAATCCATATCGGGATTCTCCGCTAACCGGATGCCGAACTTTAGACGCCGAACTTAAAACAGAAGTTCGCTCAACACTAGTAGCTTAGGCTCTGTTCATGTATGCCCCATAGCTGCTATTCATGACGGAAGATGCCGCACTGCTGTATATTCTGTCATTTTGACGACAAGGAATGCACTAGAACTGAAGTGTGATTCAGGTTTGCCAACCTCATTTTTTATATTTCTGGACAATGTATCCAAAAAATCAGACAGCCAACATTTTTACAGACACGTCAGAAAACCATAATAAATTATAAAATCTACACATAATATATAAATGGTTCAGAATACTGAATTATGAGCCGTAAAATGATTACAACTCCAGTAATCCATATAAGCTTCTACAACTTAAAAAAACCTGGATGCATCAATTTTTTAAAATGGAAAAGTGTCCTATTTTTATATCCTGTCCTTAGTGTGAATACTGTATGCTCTCACTTTCTCAGATATGATAGAACTTCAGTAAATAGAATATCCTCCATTAGACATTGTAGCGGAGCTGCAGGCAGCGATTATTGATCCGAGCTAAAAAGCAGCCAGTAAATATATATATATATATATGTATTAGGTAAACACTAATGAAAGGGTTCTGACTTTTGTATCTTTTTGGGTCCACAATTGTGCTTCTAGTTTTAAAGGGAAAATACATATAAAAGAACCCACTTTTGAAGGTGTGTGACCACCTCAAGGCCTCTTTCACATGAGTGATACAGAATGTGTCAGGGTCTGTTCAATAAAAAATTATTATTTTGCACACAAGTTGAATCAGTATTGTCTGTGATTGCATTCAGTGTTTCAGTTTTTCCATCAGGATTGCATCTGTTTTACATCCGTTTTTCACGCACATGAAGAAAAACTGAAGAATAACACACAGCATCTCCTAGCAACCATCAGTGAAAAACTGCGTGCGAATGTCATGCGTGTGCTGTCAATTTTTTGTCACTGACCCATTGACTTGAATGTACCAGTCCTGCATGAAAAACGGATATAGACGGAACATGCTGAGATTTTTCCTGAACAGACGGATGGTCATTCAAAAACGATGCTCATGTGCATATACCCATTGAAAAGAATGGGTCAGGGTTCAGTCCAGATGCTATCTGTTTGCAGAACTGAACGTTATCCAGACGGAAAACTAAAACTCGCTCGTTTGAAGTGGCCTCTACTTATGAACATTGTCGACTTATTCGTGAAGTAGCATGGATTTTATGAACATTGGGGCAGATTTACTAATCCTGCCTAAGATGTAGAAATTGTAAATCTAAAGATCCGCCACATTCATCACAGTTGCTGACGCTGTATGATAAATCTGGCGCACCTTTAGACTGTCTAGTCCAACTTTATGCCACCTATTAGTTGGCTTACTTTGTGGATCTGAAGCCATGTCTTTTTTCCACGAAGCCTGCAGTGCGTTACTCCTTTTGGCTTACTTTCTTCATAAGTAATGTGTGTAATGAGATTCTACAGAATTCGGTAATAATAAATGAGGGCCACTGTTTGCTTCAGCAGGATGGTAAATGCTATTAGTCATATAATACAGTCGTTATTGTCACAATCTTTATGTACTGCAAGATTTCTTATACTTCAAAGAAGCTCTGAAAAACATTTCCATGAAACTGCCAATTGTGTACCTGTCAAGTGCCCTGACTTCATAAGTCTCTGAGTTTCTGGCGTTTCCTGGTATTGTTAAAACTGGGTTGAGGCTTATTTGCATCTGTTGGCAGGTATGCGATTGCAGTATTTTACCATTATTCTTCATTTTACATGCTATACTGCTAGAATATTCAGTTACAAAGTACATTTAGTTTGTCCTCCAGTTACCAATACTGATTCTCAGCTGCCATATTTGCTCCAATGGTGCCCACTTTTCCTGATTTGCATATGGTGCTGTGGAGCAGGGTCACATGTAGAGATGAGCAGAGTTTTGAAAAAATTGATTTGGCAACTTCATCGCATTTTGCCAAGAAATTAGATTTGTTCCGAATTAAATTGTCACGAAACGCTATAAATCAGGTATACCCAGGCCACTCTGCCTCAGGGTACGGCCACATGGAGAAGCCGTGCTGCGGACGGGTTGCGGCCATGCTGCGGTGAAGAACCTCGCAACCAATTGGCCCACTGCTGCCTCTCATTTAATAATGAAGACCGCACTGTATAGTCCTACTTCATTGTTAATGGCTGCGCAGCACCTTTAATGCACCTTTAAATAGGGGATGTTGCTGGTATGGGGTTTGGCTGGTTAGGTGGGGGCACAATGGGCATATTATTGTTGTTCTGGCCTGCAATCCCCAGAATATTAATCAGCTCTGGCATAGCCACTTCTCCAACCCCAGCGCTCTCCTGCCCTACAGGTGGGAGTTCTTCTTCTGCTTTTCCTTCTTCTCCACATAATCTAATATCGATGACAATATGTCATCAGGAACATCCGGCCTCTTGTTTCTTTGCATTTTGAGGACTTTTCTAGGACCTGGAGACTTTGAAGGATGATTTTGAAGAAGTAAAGCCAGCAAAAGATAAGGATGGTGTCATGGATTGCCATGCATTAAAGGTACCTGCACACGTAACAATATTTTCCATTGGGAAAATTGACCTGTTGTGTGGATCTAGAAATCTGCAGCATGTCAATTATATTTGTGGTTTTAGCTGCAGATTTCACCCTTTTCTAATGAAGAGCGAGATTTGTGGCAAAACTGCATCTATTCTGCACCAAAAACGCTGTTGGATATTGCAGGTTTTGGTGCTTTTTGTGGTGCAGAAACACACAGAAATGTGTGCGGATCCTCTGCATGTTTACGTACACCCGTGTGCAGGTACCCTAAGGCACCATGATGTACAGGTACATACCAATGTGGGCACAGGAGGTATGGCCACACAATCAACAAGCAGGAGCCCGTCAGTGACTGATAGCAGGGCTCCTGCTATTAGGCTAGGTCTACATGACAGATAGGGCGCAACATTTGTCGCACAACATTTTGTTGCACCAATGTCGCTCGACAATTTTTATAATGGCAGTCTATGGTGTCGCACTGCAACATACTGCGACGCAACAGTCGCAGAAAAATCCATCTCAAATGGATTTTCTGCGACTGTTGCGTCGCAGTCGCAGCATGTTGCAGTGCGACACCATAGACTGCCATTATAAAAATTGTGGTGCGACATTAGTGCAACAAAATGTCGCGCGACAAATGTCGTCGTGTAGACCTAACCTTATGGTTGGGATCAGGGAAACCTTTGGTCTTGGCCATTTAACCCCTTAGATACCGTGATCAACAACCGCAGAATCAAGGGAGCTTGACAGAGAGAAGGTGCTTCTTCTCTGCCCATAAGCCCCCCGTGACATCATTAGGCCTCTTTCACACTACCGTTTTTTTTTTCCGTTTTGCGGTCCGTTTTTTGCGTTCCGTATACGGAACCATTCATTTCAATGGTTCCGCAAAAAAACGGAATGTGTTCTGTATGCATTCCGTTTCCGTATTTCCGTTCCGTTGATAGAACATGTCCTATATTTGGCCACAAATCACGTTCCGTGGCTCCATTAAAATCAATGGGTCCGCAAACAAAAACGGAACACATACGGAAATGCATCCGTATGTCTTCCGTTTCCGTTCCGTTTTTTTCTGAACCATCTATTTAAAATGTTATGCCCAGCCCAATTTTCTCTATGTAATTACTGTATGCTGTATATGCCATACGGAAAAACGGAACCGAAACGGAAACACAACGGTAACAAAAAAACGGAAAAACTGATCCGTGAAAAACGGAACGCAAAACACTGAAATGGACATACTGTAGTGTGAAAGAGGCCTTATGGTCAATACATTTTCACTTGTGACTCCAGTCTGTATCTGTAAATGTATTGGATGAAAATGAAGAAATACAGAATATCTTAAAAAACTAGTGATGGGCACATGATGTACTTATTGTATGTGACCGATTTATCCATACCTATGCACATGCAAAGTTTAGAAGTTATGTACAAAGCGGCCATGTGAGCACATCAACTGACCACCAGTAACTTTAGGACACTGAGCAGCTATATGTCCACAGAGCCATATGCAAGTCAAGGCTAGGCACAATTACAGTGTTTGTAAGTGGCATACCTTGTTATTGCACAGTAGTGGAGCACTATTTAGTGGAAACTGGAAAACCAATGTAATAATAGTGAAAAAAAAATTGTCTTGTGAATGTGTGGTGTTTTTTATATGCTAGATTACTTTAAATAAAAATATATATGTTAAAAATAAAAAGAATGATGTAGTGTGTTTGTTACCATGTCACATATTTATAAATGTATACACAAATCCAAATGTATGCCAGCTCCTCTGTATCTGCTGGGTGAAAGATTGCAAAGCCAGAGATGCTTGCATTATAAATCCAAGAAAATCTGCCCAGCACTAAAGGGACTTCTGAATGTCAAAATAACTTTTGTTCGGCAGATTAAAAGTCTGTACCAGAGGTGTACACAGCTTTCACAGGGCTCCATAGTAAAATTTGCCATGGGCCCCCTAATGAGAATTTGCAATATTTTTTTTTTAAATGGAGGACATTTTTAATAAAAGGTAAAAGTCGAACTCTGCCTCACTTACTGTACCCAACCTCTGTATTGTGAAAGTGGAACTGGTGCTTGATAAATATGGCACTAATTCTGAGCACCTACTGCCATATATACATTGATAAATCTCCCCAATATAACTCTAAGGCTAGGGCTACACGACGACATTGTTGCACGACAATTGTTATAATGATAGTCTATGGTGTCGCACTGCGACACGACAGACACAAAAAATCTATTTGAAATGGATTATTCTGCGACTGTCGCATCGCATGTCGCAGTGTGACACCATAGACTATCATTATAAACATTGTCGCGAGACATATGTTGCTATGTAGTTGTGCCCTATGTGTTGCACGACACATGTCGTCGTGTAGCCCTAGCCTAAATCCTCTGCCTCTCACATAGTACATGATAAAACTGGATGCCTGCAGCCACCATGAGAGGAAGCTCAGTGCATAGGAATTTTTACATATTCTAAGGCTACTTTTACACCATTTTTCAATTCCCCTATTGAGATCCGTCATAGGAAAACGCTTCAGTTTTGTCCCCATTCATTGTCAATGGGGACAAAACTGAACGAAACGGAATGCACCAAAATACACTCCATTCTGTTTGGTTGCGCTCCCATCACGGACAGAATAACACTGCAAGCAGCATTTTTCTGCCCGCAATGTGGTGCGGAGAAAAACGGATCTGTCCTGACACCCAATGTAAGTCAATGGGGATGGATCCGTTTTCTCTGGCACAATATGTCATGGCTATATAAGGCATAATACAACCGAATCCGTTTATGATGGATGCAGGCTGTTGTATTATTATAACGGAAGCGTTTTTGCAGATCCATGACTGATCCGCAAAAAACGCTAGTGTGAAAGTAGCCCAAGATACGAGAATGAGATAAGCTTAGCAAAGGCTAAGTGGATTAAAAGTTTACTAACTGCTATAGAAGACATAAACAGACAGACGACATACATAATAAAGTAAAGAAACAATCACTCTAACCTGCAATCAATGGGCAAGCTCCTCATCGGCCAGCTCCCAATACGGCACATGGCCGACACCCAATGGTTAATACACAGAGAAGTAGGCACATACATCTTTCCTTTCAGATGTCACTTGGAGCTTAAAGGGGTTATTCAACACCTATAATGCCCCTGAAAATGGCCAGGCACCTCATGCAGGTTATATTTACCCCATCACTCCTGCTCCCGGCACGGCCTCCGCTGCATTACCCTAACGTCAGTATAGGGGTGAGTATAACCTGTATGAGGGGTTAGATAACCCCATTTAAACTGTTTCTTACATGCATCTCTCTTTATACCTAGTCCAGTGGCCCTCCTCCTCATAATGTCCAGCATGCAGTACTCATGTCCATGCAGCCTGGTCGTCATCTGATAGCCATACCAATGCCGGAGACCTGGCTGCACGTTACCATTACAGCCAGCACCGCCCTCTTCAATTTACCCTAGGGAATCACGCTCTAATTCAGCTATCTAGCTCCTAATGAGACATTCGCTACAGAATCTGAAACACGTAGAGCAGGATAGCGTTCCCTGAGTTAGGGTGCTTTAGCTATGAGCGATTCTCGGCTCTTTACATGGACTGACTGAGTGCAGGGCAGACAACCTATCTATACAGCACATAGTCTCTGATACATCGTCCAGCCACATTGTTTCAACCCAGCAGAGGTGAATACTTGTTGATAATTTGTACCAGATCACTGCTGAGCTGTTTCTCTTTGGGACCTGGTGTTGTCTTCATTTGGGATATGTCTTAATAGCACTGATATATTTTTAAAGAGGTTTTCCCATCTTGGACATTGGGGGTATATCGCTAAGATATGCCCCCATTGTCTGATAGGTGCAGGTCCCACAACTAGAACCTGCACCTACAATGACAATGGAGCGGGGAAACCAATGGAGGGCGCACTGCGGTTGGCTATTTTTGGCGGCCCCATAGAAATGAATAGGAGCAGGGGCCATGCGTGCGCTCCCATTTACTTCTCGGGGAGCAGCGCTTGGTGTTAGCTCTCACCGCTTCGTTGTAGGTGCCGGTCCCAGTGATGGGACCCGCAACTATTAGACAATGGGGGCATATGCTAGCGATATGCCCCCATTTTCTGAAATGGGAATACCCCTTTAATGTAGTACATCACAAATAATTATGCCCAGAAACTTGAACCTAAAGTGGATACAACAAGTCCACATTGGTCATTAATTACGCAGCAAACACGTCCCACCTGCCTGTCTCTAATTAAATGTTTAGAGGATGTTTGCTTATCTACATATTTTTTTGAAAGAAGTGTATATCATTAAAGAGTTTTTTGTTTTTATTTTAATCAACCCACCCAGGCAGTTAAAGTAGTGACAGAAATTTAAAGGGAAAGAACCAATAAGAATAACTAGAAATAACCTTGTAACAATAGTGCTGCTTGTGGCCACATTACTGCTGAAGCCAATAGGCTTGAGCAGTGCATGTGACTATGCCCACAGCCAGATGTAAACAGTGTGGGGACCGGAAGATGCAGGGCCGGCTCCAGGTTCATGTGGGCCCTTGGGCAATAAATCTCAGTGGGCCCCCTTGTGGCATTTGTCAGATGTCACTACAGCATCTGAGAGTGTTAAAAAATGGAAGCGCGGGCTTCCTGCTCAGAAGCGCCTCTCCCCAGCGGAGATCGGGGAAAGCACTCTTCCTGGTCATAGCACTGATTCCATAGATGGACATATCCATATAGGGAGTCAGAGCAGGGACTCCTAAGCCAGGAAGAATCCCGACTCTTTGGGATTCCCCACTGTTCAGCGATCTGTGAGTGGGACCCCCCAAGAGCAGTGGGCCCCGGCACTTGCCCTGCTTTGCCGGGTGCTGATACCAGCGCTGGGAAGATGGAGACAGCGGGGGCAGCGCAGACGACCAGAGCAGTAGGAAGTAGGTAAGTATGAATCTACTGTTTCAGGGGGTATGCTGCAGGAACTTGTTACAAAATCATTCATAACGGGAAATCCCTTTAAGACCCAATTATATATATATATATATATATATATATATATATATCTGGGCCTATTATAGTCAAGGAGGGCAGTCCTATCAGTGATTGCCAGCTGAGTATAAACAGTCATAAGGGGGGGGGGGGGGGGGGGACTGTCAATCACTGATAGGACCGCCTCCTGGACGTCAAAGCCCAAAATGAGCAGGAATTTAAATGTATAAAATACAAGTTATATGAAATCTTTTCCCACAAATCTATACATCAATCTGCTCAGCTCCTGCTGCTCTATAACATGCTGCCTTCAGCTCAGACACCACATTCAACGTAACAGGTTCCCTTGCATAACAATTGAAAATGATGTCTTCACCACATGGCTATGATTTCATTATTGATTTACTTGTGATCAAGAAGTCATCCATGTATTGTACACCACTGCTGCTCTAAGAACCTCATGGCTCTGACTTTATGCATCCATTCATCTATTCTGCATAGTCTCACACCTTCTACATGGCACTTATAAACCTATGAGGCAATGGGTTCCTCTAATTATTCCCTTATCTCATTATTATTCTGTTTTCTTCATGTGACAAGGAAATAAGAGTGGAAACTTGTACATACTTGTTCTAGCCATCTATAGATATAAGGCTGAGAAACAGTTTGTGTGTCGATCTAAGCCACAAAAAAAAAAACCTTGTGTGGTAGATGAGAGATAGGGGATTCTTCTTTAGTAGATGGCAACCAGAAAAATCACATGCATCTTTTAGGCTACTTTCACACTAGCGTTTTTTTTTTTTTCGGTATTGAGATCCGTCATAGGATCTCAATAGCAGATGAAAACACTTCAGGTTTTGTCCCTATTCATTGTCAATAGGGACAAAACTGAACTTAACGAAACGGAATGCACCAAAATGCATTCCGTTCCGTTTGGTTGTGTCCCCATCGTGGACAGAAAAACACTGCTAGCAGTGTAAGTCAATGGGGACGGATCAGTTTTCTCTGACACAATAGAAAACTGATCCATCCCCTATTGACTTTCAATGGAGTTCATGATGGATCCGTCATGGCTATAGAAGACATACTACAACCGGATCCATTCATGACGGAAGCAAGCAGTTGTATTATTGTAACGGAAGCGTTTTTACAGATCCATGACGGATCCGCCAAAAACGCTAATGTGAAAGTAGCCTTAGGCTTAAAGGGAGCCTGCCACCTCACCAAGCCCTATGAAGTACAGTACTACATGAATAGTACTGCTACCCCTGACTCCAGATCACACCTACACATTGGCGCTGTAATACATTGCTAGGACGCATGTACACATAATAGAGAGGACTCCAGGATAAGTCCTTTCAATGTATTAAAGCACCGGTTTGTGGGTGCACAGCGTGGGAATGAGGGTGAACATGGACATTGAACTTAGTGAACCGGAGTCAGGGATAGCGGTACTATTCATGCAGTACTGCACTTCACAGGACTCGGGAGGTAACAGATTCCCTTTTAATCGGTCATACACGTATAAAAGACCTTGAATAGACAGGTCAATCATGCATTTACATAAGAGGGTGGGTGGATTTTCAGTGCCCCATTTATATAATATATATATATACACTCACCTAAAGAATTATTAGGAACACCTGTTCTATTTCTCATTAATGCAATTATCTAGTCAACCAATCACATGGCAGTTGCTTCAATGCATTTAGGGGTGTGGTCCTGGTCAAGACAATCTCCTGAACTCCAAACTGAATGTCAGAATGGGAAAGAAAGGTGATTTAAGCAATTTTGAGGGTGGCATGGTTGTTGGTGCCAGACGGGCCGGTCTGAGTATTTCACAATCTGCTCAGTTACTGGGATTTTCACGCACAACCATTTCTAGGGTTTACAAAGAATGGTGTGAAAAGGGAAAAACATCCAGTATGCGGCAGTCCTGTGGGCAAAAATGCCTTGTTGATGCTAGAGGTCAGAGGACAATGGGCCGACTGATTCAAGCTGATAGAAGAGCAATGTTGACTGAAATAACCACTCGTTACAACCGAGGTATGCAGCAAAGCATTTGTGAAGCCACAACACGCACAACCTTGAGGCGGATGGGCTACAACAGCAGAAGACCCCACCGGGTACCACTCATCTCCACTACAAATAGGAAAAAGAGGCTACAATTTGCACGAGCTCACCAAAATTGGACTGTTGAAGACTGGAAAAATGTTGCCTGGTCTGATGAGTCTCGATTTCTGTTGAGACATTCAAATGGTAGAGTCCGAATTTGGCGTAAACAGAATGAGAACATGTATCCATCATGCCTTGTTACCACTGTGCAGGCTGGTGGTGGTGGTGTAATGGTGTGGGGGATGCTTTCTGGGCACACTTTAGGCCCCAATTGGGCATCGTTTAAATGCCACGGGCTACCTGAGCATTGTTTCTGACCATGTCCATCCCTTCATGACCACCATGTACCCATCCTCTGATGGCTACTTCCAGCAGGATAATGCACCATGTCACAAAGCTCGAATCATTTCAAATTGGTTTCTTGAACATGACAATGAGTTCACTGTACTAAAATGGCCCCCACAGTCACCAGATCTCAACCCAATAGAGCATCTTTGGGATGTGGTGGAACGGGAGCTTCGTGCCCTGGATGTGCATCTCTCAAATCTCCATCAACTGCAAGATGCTATCCTATCAATATGGGCCAACATTTCTAAAGAATGCTATCAGCACCTTGTTGAATCAATGCCACGTAGAATTAAGGCAGTTCAGAAGGCAAAAGGGGGTCCAACACCGTATTAGTATGGTGTTCCTAATAATTCTTTAGGTGAGTGTATATATATATATATATATATATATATATATATAGAACTACAAGTAAAAAAGCACATTGTTTAATGCACAAAGACATAAGTAAATGGTTAATTTATGAAAAGAGGGAAACTGCATTGTTGCTATACTTACTGTAAGAAAAAATAGAAGCTCATTTTGATATAGAAGTCTTAACTAGCAGGTCGGCTGTCTCAATTAGTGTCCTTCTATGCACTCCCTAATCCCCCGCAGTGGGTTATACTTGAATCTGACCTATTGACACCAGTGTCCTCATTAGCATTAATTTGGTCTCCTGATATGTCTTTAGGTGTCGTGGATCTCATGTTGCAGCTATGGCGGAAAATCTATTTTAAACACAAACTTCAAAGCCCAATCTCTTGCCTCTAATACCCATATTTAGAAACCCTCTTTTCCCCCCTGGGCTGTCGACAACTTCCTTTGTTTGGTGGAAACATGCTAATTTACGCCGTGTTGGTGTCTTCTTACTTCAATCCAAACTCACGTCCAGAGCATATCTTCACTCTACTTTCTCACCCTCACCTACCGAACTTTTCAGTCAATCAGGTCTTCCATGTCTTGACATCCCTAATCCCTATAGAATATACAATGTTTGAATGGCTCTGCCAATATAGAGCCAATATAAACTCATCACTCAGATATGAAGTTTGCCCTTATGCATGGCTGGGAGGTAGACTTTGGGGAACCCCCACACTGGAGAACTAGCACGAATGTTGCATGGCCGATAGCATAGGGAGTTGGCAGGTAACCCTAATGTAAACCTGTCTGAAGATACTTCATACAGTATATATGGTACCCTCACTGCACCTCATTTACTCAATGGTTTTGTGGGTGCCAGAAATTTGGTAATAACCTACTCATATGGTGGACCTGTCCCATAGTTACATGGTTCTGGACTAATATCCGGAGAAGATTATTTGAGGTATTATTTGAGGGCATGCCGAGTGATCCCATAGACATACAGCAGCAGACAGGAAGAGAGAAGGGAGACTGTCATGGAAGGGAAGAGCGTGCACAGCCCTGAGCTAAACCCACACCTCTGTCCCGTGTACAACTGGACGACGTTCCCTAAACTGAATACATGCTGGGCCTTAAAGGGAACAATGAAACTGGAGAAAATAATAAACAACTCGACAGGCAGGTACGGATGGGTAAAAACACAAACAATGCAAATATAAGCAGCGGTCAAAATACAGGACGAAAGATACATATACAAGAGTAAGCAAGGTCAAAACAAGCCGAGGTCAGTACAAAGGAATAACTAAATCACAACAAACACAAGCCGAGGTCCGAATGCCAGGAGGTCACGTCAATTCAGAGGAAACAGCAGAAGCGGGGTAAAGGAAACAGAGCCGAGGTCAAAGTACAATGCAAACCAATACAAGGAATTTGGTAAATAAAAAGACCTTATTCACAGGCAACCTGTGGCCAGTAGGCTGCCTGTTTAAATAGTCCTGGCTGGTGAGCATAACTTAGCCGAGCATCGATCATCATTATCGGCGCTCGGCTCTCCTGCAGCTCGCCTGCTGTCATGGAGACGAGGACGCAGGCTACGTCCCTGTCCCTTTCCTTGCACAGGGTGCCAGCGGTGCTGCGAAGGAAGCGCGCATCGCCAGCCCCTTGTTACAGTACAGTAGAAGGGGGGATTCTACGAGGGGACACCGGACCAAAAGTTATAGGGGTGGGTTTTCTCCGGATGAGCCAGATGAAACCCTTTCACCAGTCTGGCAGCATGTAACTTACTCATCGGCACCCAAGACCTCTCTTCTGACCCGAAACCCTTCCAATGCACCAGATACTGGAAGGCTTTCTGGACCTTTCTAACATCAAGAATCCTTAAGACCTCAAATTCAATTTGTCCGGCAACCTCCACTGGAGGCGGGGGTTCCTGTGAAGGAACGACAGGTGACACATACTTCTTTAGTAAAGACTTGTGAAACACATTGTGGATGTAAAAGGAGTCAGGAAGTTTTCGTTCAAAAGATAGAGGGTTAATAACCTTAATAATCTCATAAAGACCAATAAATCATGGAGCAAACTTATGATGGTACTTATTTAAGTATTTAAACTTATTACTTATTTAAACTTATTAGATGGTACTTTAAGAGACAGATTTTTGGTAGATAGCCATACCTTGTTACCCACCACCAAATCCACCCCATGAGAGCGTCTTTTATCAGCCTTGATTTTCTGAACCTCTGGGCCCAGACTGTGCACAGTTCTCTAACCAATTTATCTGCTTCCGGAAATTGTGAAGAGGGTGGCGACAGTGAATTAAATCGTGGATGGAAGCCAAGATTACAGAAAAAGGGTGACACTCCAGTGGATGAGTTTACCCGGTTATTAATAGCAAACTCAGCCAAGGGTAGATGCCGCACCCACAACTGTTGGTTGTCAGCAATATAACATCTCAAAAACTGTTACAACGACTGATTCAACCATTCAGGTAATATCACATTTATGTCAAAAGGCTCTCCAAAACCTAGAAACAAACTGAACGCCTCTATTGGAGACAACATTTTTCTGGAATCCCGTGCAGACGTACCACATGATCCACAAACAGGGAATCCAGAGTCGTAGCATTAGGGAGCTTAGCCAATGGGACAAATGCCATCTTACTAAATCTTTCGACCACTACCCATACCACTGACTTACCCTCAGAGGGAGGCAAGTCAGTAATAAAATCCATGGAAATATGCGACCATGGTCTACTAGGAATGGGTAATGGTCACAACTCACCAGCCGGGGCGAGTTCTGGGTGTTTTGGCTCTAGCACACACCTCACATGAAGATATATATGAGTTGACATCCCTTGATAACGTGGGCCACCAGTAGGACCTGGAAATGAGTTCCTTGGTGGCATTAACACCGGGATGTCCACAAAATACTGAATTACGGCACTCACCCAAAAGCCGGAGGCGTAAGTGACCTGGAACAAACAACTTATCATTGGAGGACTGTACCGGAGCTAGATGTTGTGCCGCCTTAATTTCAGTGGTAAGATCGGATGATATTGAGGCCACAATGATACTAGCTGGTAAAATTGGTTCTGGAGGAGTGTCTGGAGGTTGAAAGGCATGAAAATTCCAGGACAAGGCGTCAGCTTTTACATTTTTACTTCCTGGCCAGAAAGTAATAGAAAAATTAAAACGCGTAAAGAACAGCGCCCATCTTGCTTGTCTAGGATTTAAAAGTTTTGCGGATTCCAAAAACAATAGATTTTTATGATCCGTAAGAACAGTGATGCAATGCAGAGCCCCCTCCAAAAAATTTCACCACTCCTCAAAAGCCCATTTAATAGTGAGCAGCTCTCGATTCCTGATGTCGTAATTTCTCTCAGTAGGGGAGAACTTCTGAGAGAAAAACGCACATGGCCTAAGGTTCGTAAGTTTAGATGACCCCTGAGAGAGAACTGCCCCTACTCTGTCCTCCGATGCATCTACCTCGACAATAAAAGGTTTTTCTTGATCCGGCTGAATCGGGACAGGGGCATCGCTGAAACACCTCTTGAGGGTTTCAAAGGTTTCTATAGCCTCAGATGGCCAATTAACAAGATCCGCCCATTCCTGGTTAGGTCGGTAAGAGGTTTAGCGATTACCGAGAAATTTTTTATAAATCTTCGGTAATAATTAGCAAACCCCAGGAAGCGTTGTAACGCTTTAAGGGAAGAAGGTCTCATTCACTCCTGAATGGCTTGTACTGTCCCCGGATCCATCTTGAAAGATTGAGGGGTAAGTATCAAGCCCAAAAACAAGATTTCCTGTACCCCAAAAATATTTTTTTCTTTCTTAGCAAATAATTAATTCTCCCTAAGGACTTCCAGCACTTGTCTGATATGGATGACATGGGATTCCCAACTAGGTGAGAAGATCAGGATATCATAAATTTGACAATAAACTGTCTGAAAAGGTCATTAACGAAATTTTGAAATACCGCCGGCGCATTACAGAGACCAAACGCATGACTAAATATTCTAAGTGACCCTCAGGAATGTTAAAGGCAGTCTTCCACTCGTCTCCTTCCCTAATACAAATCAAGTTGTAAGCTCTTCTTAAATCCAGCTTAGAAAACCAACAAGCCTCAAGCACCTGATTGAACAAGTCTGGAATCAACGGTAAGGAATATTGATTCTTAACAGTGATTTTGTTTAATTCCCTATAATCGATACAGGGTCTCAAACCTCCATCCTTTTTCTCCACAAAAAAGAACCCTGCCCCCATGGGTGACACCGAGGGTCTGATATGACATTTGATCAAACTGTCCTTGATATACTCCTTCATAGAAATCCGCTCCGGACCGGATAGATTATAAATACGGGGTCGAGGAAACAGCAGAAGCGGGGTCGAGGTCAAGGTACAATGCAAACCAATACAGAGAACTTGGTAAATGAAAAGACCTTATTCACAGGCAACCTGTGGCCAGCCTGTTTAAATAGTCCTGGCTGGTGAGTCACATGACGTGGCCGGCATCACGTGACTCACAGCTGCCCAACTCAGTCAAACACTGATCATCGCCTGTTGTCATAGAGACGAGGACGCAGGCTACGTCCCTGTCCCTCTCCTTGCGCAGGGGGCCGGTGGTGCTGTGAAGGAAGCGTGCATCGCTGGCCCCTCGTTACAGAGACGACACGTGTGCACTGCACGCGTAGTCTTCCTGTACAGCTGATCGGCGGGGGTGCCGGGTGTTGGACCCCTGCCTATCTCATATTGATGACCTATCCTGAGTATCCATTTTTAGTGGATACTCATATTCATTTTCGTATGTAACCTTTGACATACCATGTTTTATTCATGCTATTTTGCCAATAAATACTTTTTGAAACATAATGGGTCATACACTCATTGTCCAGTGTAATTTGATTATATTTCAGTGTTATAATTTACAAAAAATTGTAATGTGCATAGAGAGAGGGCTTCTTTACTACTGGTTCTATTATTTTGCTGAGATACCCCAGAGAATATTCTATCGATCAGATTCAGACATCTAGTCTGTAGGCACTAGGCCTGCCTCACCTAATACAGCCAAACCCCCCCCCCCCCCCCACACTCATTAACTTTGCTGGTACTGTATTACAATGCAGTTTTTCTGCACAAAAATCTGCACAAAAAAAAACACATGTAATCCACATCGTGTGCAGTCACCTTAAGGCCCCTTGCAGACGAGCGTGTCCAGATTAGGTCTGGATGCGTTGCGTCTGCGATCAGGCAAAATCGTGCGAGTGTGTACTCAATTTGAGTTAGTTTTGACTGCGATTGCGTTGAGAAAGTTTTGCACGTGCGTGAGAAAAAACTGATTGTGGTATCCATACCCGGACTTCTTCACAGAAGTTCGGGTTTGGGTTAGGTGTTCTGTAGATTTTATTATTTTCCCTTATAACATGGTTATAACGGAAAATAATAGCATTCTTAATACAGAATGCTTACTAAACTGTAGCATGAGGGGTTAAAAAATAAAAAAAATTAACTTACCTGATCCGCTTGTTCGCGCAGCCGGCATGTCTTCTTTCTTCTTCTTGCCAAAGGACCTTTAATGACTTAATCGCCATAGTGGCACCTAGCAACCATGCGTAAAAAATCGCACCACATCCGCACTTGCTTGTGGTGCAAGTGTGAAAGGGGCCTTATACTCCCTTGCCTGCTGGAGAGACTTAGCAGCCAGCCCAATGGCTGCCAAAGTCAGCTGGCAAGTTAACCTGTTCCCGACCTCCTTACGACTATATATGTCAGTGGTCGGGACTTTAAATATGGTGCCCGCTCGCGAGTGCAGAAGGCGCCATAGCCGTGGGGTGCAAGCTTTTTTAAACTTTTAACCCGTCATGGTCAGATGTCACCACGGCATCTAGACTAGCAAAACCCGTAAGCGTGCTTCCAGGTGTGCTCCGGCTCCCCCTTGTGAGGATCAGGGAGCCAGATGCAGTGTGTGGCAGCTCCTATGGAGCTGTGACAGGGCTCCATAGGAATACAGTGTATTTCTTGTACACTTAAATTCTAACGCATTGGAGAGTATGAGAGATCGGAAGATTGCTTGTTATACAGGTAGTTCCCTATAGAAACTATAAAAAAAAGTGTAAAAAAAATGAAGCAAATGTTTTTTTTTAAATAACGAATTGTTAAAAAAAATATAAAAATTCAAATCAACCCCCTTTCCCCAAAATAAAAATAAAAATACATAAACAATTAAAAATATAAACATCATGGGCATTGGCATGTACAAAAATGCCGGTACTATTAAAATATAAAAATATTTATCCCATACAGCAAAACGGAGAAAAAGTCAAAATGACTGATTCACTGGTTTTTGGTCACTTTCCTCCCCCAAAATTTTTTAATAAAAAGTTTTTAAAAAGCTATACCTTTCTGATATTGCTCCACTATCTTTCTGCGCAACATTGTGGGAATTGGTGATCCTCTACCCATCTTGGCTTCTGAGAGACACTGCCACTCTGAGAAGCTCTTTTTATACCCAATCATGTTGCCAATTGACCTAATTAGTGTTAATTGGTCTTCCAGCTCTTCGTTATGCTCAAATTTACTTTTTCCAGCCTCTTATTGCTACTTGTCCCAACTTTTTGGGGATTTGTTGACACCGTGAAAATTGGAATCAACGTATTTTTCCTTTAAAATGATACATTTACTCGGATTAAACGTTTGATCTGTCATCTATGTTCTATTACAAATAAAATATTGACATTTGCCATCTCCACATCATTGCATTCAGTTTTTATTCACAATTTGTTTAGTGTCCCAACTTTTTGGGAATCCCGATTGTAGAACTGGCAGTTAAAGGGTCATTCCCATTTCAGACATTGGGGGCATATCGCTAGGATTTGCCCCCAATGTCTGATAGGTGAGGGTCCCACCTCTGGGACCTGCACCCATGCTTAGAACGGAGCCCGCAAAGTCCCGGAGGGTGCACCACCCTCAATTCATTCCTATGAAAGCACTGGTTCAGCTATTTCCGTCAGCCCCATGGAAGTGAACGGAGCAGTGGCTTCGCTTGCACGGTGCACCTCTCATTCATTTCAATGGGTCTTCCAAAATATCCGAGCATGGCCTCAGCTATTTTCGCTGATCCATAGGAATGAATAGAGGGAGGCTGCGCATGCGCCGTCCGCGCTCTGGGATTTTTTGCGGGCTCAGTTCTAAGCATAGGGACCCACACCTATCAGACATTGGGGGCATATTCTTAATGTTTCTTTAAGAAGATTTTTTTTGTAAGAACATATTTATATAATAAATAACTGTTTATTTTTTTTTTTTAAATGTGTAGGGACAGTGAAGGTGAGTTTGTAATATACTTTTCTCACATCATTAGGTTTTTGATGTTGATTACCTATGGTCAGGATAGGTCATCAATATCAGACTGTTGGGGGTCCAACTTTGTATGTGTATTTCGCCATAGTGATCTGCACCTACATACAGGTTGTGCTGACTGAATCCCCCACATTTTTTCTTTGTAGTATATATTGGAGGCGTGGAGATCTCCATGCAGTCATGCACACCTGACCAGTTAGTCTGCCCTGGAGGCTGGTTTTAAAATCAGTATAAGGCCTATTGCACACGACCGTATGGCTTTTTCAGTGTTTTGCGATCCGTTTTTCACGGATCCGTTGTTCCGTTTTTTGTTTCCGTTGTGTTTCCGTTTCTGTTCCGTTTTTCCGTTCCGTTTTTCCGTATGGCATATACAGTATACAGTAATTACATAGATAAAATTGGGCTGGGCATAACATTTTCAATAGATGGTTCAGCAAAAAACGGAACGGAAACGGAAGACATACGGATGCATTTCCGTATGTGTTCCGTTTTTTTGCGGACCCATTGACTTGAATGGAGCCACGGACTGTGATTTGCGGGCAATAATAGGACATGTTCTATGTTAAAACGGAACGGAAAAACGGAAATACGGAAACGGAATGCATACGGAGTACATTCCGTTTTTTTTGCGGACCCATTGAAATGAATGGTTCCGTATACGGACCGTATACGGAACGCAAAAAACGTCCAGTAAACGGGGAAAAAAAACGTCCGTGTGCAATAGGCCTAAAACTGAGTCTACTTTTACAGCGCCTACCAGTAGCCATTTGGCTCCAGGAGAAGTATATAGTGGGCTCAGCATGCATGTTGGTACTTGCATCCCTGGATCCGATGAAAGCTGTCACGGCACCGGACGGGGTAAAAAGCAGAGTGTGCCTGGCGTGCATGCTGTACCTGCGCTCCCTGGACTTTGTGTGGCTATCATGGCCCATAAACAGGTAGGAACTAGTGTTAGGGACCACTCCATAGAGGCGACCTTGACGTGGTGAGTGGCTTATTACGCTTTGGCCAAAATGTACACCAATGCCTCATTCAACATCCAGCATAGAGGCAGGGCAGAGTGCTGGTTCCAGAGTGCTATTGCATTTGTGTTTTTGCGTTAAGATGTGGTTTTGTGTCCGGTCATAAAAAACAAAAAAAAAAAACGGATCTGTCACTGAAAACTATGTAAGTCAATGGTGACGGATGTGTTTTTTAGGAGCATAAAAAACTGAATCCGTCAACCATTGACGTTCAATGTACTTAGTGACAAATCCCTTTTTTCGTTTTGATTTCACACAAACGCATTCTAACAAAACGGATACTGCTGTGCAAAATCAAAATGGATCCATTTAATTCCGGTATTGAGATCCTCTGCCGCAACTCAATACCGGAATTAACAAAGCAAGTGTGAAAGTAGCCTTATATAGTCTGAAGAATACAAAAATCTTCATCCACGACACAGAAAGTTTCTTTTTTACGTTTAATGGATTCAATAAATATAAAAGCAAATTAATCACAATAATCCACAGTTTACAATAAATACATCTTCAGTACAAAGTACATAAATAACAACATATTAAATAATATAGTGTCTTAAATAATGATAAATAAATATATAATTTAATTGCATGGTATAAAACATGTTATCTGTTAAAATACAGATAGTTACCTAGGTGACAGCTCAAAATACAAAATGTAATCTATAAACCAACAATCACAGGATCTCCGTAGGTTGGGTTATTCACCTTTTTCAATTCAACCTTATGGTCGACACGACAAACCAGCTTTGGTCACTTCTCTACTCGCAGCTTTAAGCCGATGGTAAGTAATCTGAGACAGGCTGTTATGGAAGAACTACCTGACAAACCCATATGAAGACAGTGGTTGTCAGGCAGTGTGTCCTCTAACAACCAGTCTGCCTTCAAAAGTTTTTCCAGGCTGCTTTCTTCCAAAAAGTGTGCCACCCTTGCCCACAGGTTGCGTATGGTATTGCAGCTCGGCGCCTTTCACTTCAATAGATTTGAGCTGCACAACGGTGGTGCGGTTTCTAGAAGAAAGCTGTTATCTAATACTTTTACATTACTGAGCTGACTTCAGACCTTGCTAGTAGAGAAGGGGACAATAAGTTTGGCAGACGTTATCACAGACTGCATTATTAGTATTAACATGTATATGAAGATATATTCAGGCAGAGAACCGATTTCAAGTGACATAATAAATGAAACCAATCCTGATACTTGTCATAATAATATCTAAATACTTGTCAGCCTGCATTGGAGGCATAAATCATTAAATATATAATATTTAATAGCACTGAAGACAGAGGGATGAAGGCTAATGCCTTGGGTGTGTTGTGTGATCTGCCGGGTTCCCAGGGGAAAAGACTCGGGCTATGAGGATGC
Organism: Bufo bufo; assembly: GCF_905171765.1. NCBI lineage: Eukaryota > Metazoa > Chordata > Amphibia > Anura > Bufonidae > Bufo > Bufo bufo. Next base: position 566,742,368 of record NC_053391.1, on the reverse strand, counting down.
CCACGGATAAAAGTGGTGAGCCAATCTTCTTTTTCAAAAATTCTTCTGTAACCTTTTTGGGTGCAGTCTGAATTGTGGCTTGATAGTTACAGGCCTATTAGGTAAAAAAAGAAAAAGTTGTGATTTCTGTACAGAACGCAGTAGGTCGCAGGATAATGAACAGTCCATATGCTAGGAAATCACCTCATCGAAAACTTCTTGTATGTTATTCTAAAGTGCACCAGTGATCACAGCAGTGCAATGGATGAAATGCAAAGCAAATCCAGCAGATTTTTTTTATATATATTAAAATATATCAAAATGTATATAAATTGGATATCCCTGTAATCGTACTGACCCATAGATTAAAGGTAATGTGCCATTTTTACCACACAGCCAACATAGTAAAAACATAACCATAAAGCAATGGCAAAATAGTTTTTTTTCCCAACTCCACCCTATTTTGATTTTTTTCCCAGCTGCCCGCTATATCGCATTGGAATATTAAATGGTGTCATAGAAATGAAAACATGAAAATTGTTTAGGATGAGAAAAAATGTATTAAAAATATATATATATTAGTGAGTGTTTCATTTAAATGTGTAGTAGAAACCATTTCCCTTTTTCCAATGTCCTTGCAAGATGGATTGTGACCACTAGATGTCACAGCTTGTTCAGGAAGTAAATGGCAGAATGCCTTACTTTAGGATTCCTTCTGTTCCTACCCCCTGTACACACCCGGATTGCTGCTCTTTTTGTTTACCTATAAAACTACTAAGAGATAGAATTTCTGGCAGCAGAATACAGAGATTGAAAGGGTTAACCCCATGAATCATTTTCATAGCAAAAGTACAGAAAGGCTGGTTAAGGCCTCTTTCACAGGGGCGTGTGTGCCCAGTGGTCGTGCTGCGGCCCGCAAGATGCGGGCCACAATGCACGAGCACAGTCCGTGGGGCAGCCGCAGCGGATCGCAAAAAGATAGAACATGTCCTATTTTTTGGCAGAACGGAAGTGTGGGACAAAACCCCACGGAACCACTCTGTAGAGCTTCCGTAGGGTTCCGTTCCGTGCTTCCGTTCCGCACCATTCCGCATCTCCGGATTTGCGGACCCATTGCGGTCTGCAATACGGTAACGGGGCACACACGCCCGTGTGAAAGAGGCCTAACGCTGTTTTAAGCCTCCTGAACAGATGCTACTTGTTAACCACCTCCGGACCGCCTAACGCAGGATCGCGTTCCGGAGGTGGCAGCCCTGCGCAGAGTCACGCATATATGCGTCATCTCGCGATGGGCGAGATTTCCTGTGAACGCGCGCACACAGGCGCGCGCGCTCACAGGAACGGAAGGTAAGAGAGTTGATCTCCAGCCTGCCAGCGGCGATCGTTCGCTGGCAGGCTGGAGATGTGTTTTTTTTAACCCCTAACAGGTATATTAGACGCTGTTTTGATAACAGCGTCTAATATACCTGCTACCTGGTCCTCTGGTGGTCCCCTTTGTTTGGATCGACCACCAGAGGACACAGGTAGCTCAGTAAAGTCCCACCAAGCACCACTACACTACACTACACCCCCCCCCGTCACTTATTAACCCCTTATTAGCCCCTGATCACCCCTGATCACCCCATATAGACTCCCTGATCACCCCCCTGTCATTGATCACCCCCCTGTCATTGATTACCCCCCTGTAAAGCTCCATTCAGACGTCCGCATGATTTTTACGGATCCACTGATAGATGGATCGGATCCGCAAAACGCATCCGGACGTCTGAATGAAGCCTTACAGGGGCGTGATCAATGACTGTGGTTATCACCCCATATAGACTCCCTGATCACCCCCCCTGTCATTGATTACACCCCTGTCATTGATCAACCCCCTGTAAAGCTCCATTCAGATGTCCGCATGATTTTTACGGATGCACTGATAGATGGATCCGATCCGCAAAACGCATCCGGACGTCTGAATGAAGCCTTACAGGGGCGTGATCAATGACTGTGGTGATCACCCCATATAGACTCCCTGATCACCCCCCTGTCATTGATTACACCCCTGTCATTGATCAACCCCCTGTAAAGCTCCATTCAGATGTCCGCATGATTTTTACGGATGCACTGATAGATGGATCCGATCCGCAAAACGCATCCGGACGTCTGAATGAAGCCTTACAGGGGCGTGATCAATGACTGTGGTGATCACCCCATATAGACTCCCTGATCACCCCCCTGTAAAGCTCCATTCAGATGTCCGCATGATTTTTACGGATGCACTGATAGATGGATCCGATCCGCAAAACGCATCCGGACGTCTGAATGAAGCCTTACAGGGGCGTGATCAATGACTGTGGTGATCACCCCATATAGACTCCCTGATCACCCCCCTGTCATTGATCACCCCCCTGTAAAGCTCCATTCAGATGTCCGCATGATTTTTACGGATGCACTGATAGATGGATCCGATCCGCAAAACGCATCCGGACGTCTGAATGAAGCCTTACAGGGGCATGATCAATGACTGTGGTGATCACCCCATATAGACTCCCTGATCACCCCCCTGTCATTGATCACCCCCCTGTAAAGCTCCATTCAGATGTCCGCATGATTTTTACGGATCCACTGATAGATGGATCGGATCCGCAAAACGCATCCGGACGTCTGAATGAAGCCTTACAGGGGAGTGATCAATGACTGTGGTGATCACCCCATATAGACTCCCTGATCACCCCCCTGTCATTGATTACCCCCCTGTAAAGCTCCATTCAGATGTCCGCATGATTTTTACGGATGCACTGATAGATGGATCGGATCCGCAAAACGCATCCGGACGTCTGAATGAAGCCTTACAGGGGCGTGATCAATGACTGTGGTGATCACCCCATATAGACTCCCTGATCACCCCCCTGTCATTGATCAACCCCCCTGTCATTGATCACCCCCCCTGTCATTGATCACCCCCCCTGTCATTGATCACCCCCCTGTCATTGATCACCCCCCTGTCATTGATCACCCCTCTGTAAGGCTCCATTCAGATATTTTTTTGGCCCAAGTTAGCAGAATTTTTTTTTTTTTTCTTACAAAGTCTCATATTCCACTAACTTGTGTCAAAAAATAAAATCTCACATGAACTCACCATACCCCTCACGGAATCCAAATGCGTAAAATTTTTTAGACATTTATATTCCAGACTTCTTCTCACGCTTTAGGGCCCCTAGAATGCCAGGGCAGTATAAATACCCCACATGTGACCCCATTTCGGAAAGAAGACACCCCCAGGTATTCCGTGAGGGGCATATTGAGTCCATGAAAGATTGAAATTTTTGTCCCAAGTTAGCGGAACGGGAGACTTTGTTAGAAAAAAATTAAAAATATCAATTTCCGCTAACTTGTGCCAAAAAAAAAAAATTTCTATGAACTCGCCATGCCCCTCATTGAATACCTTGGGGTGTCTTCTTTCCAAAATGGGGTCACATGTGGGGTATTTATACTGCTCTGGCATTCTAGGGGCCCCAAAGCGTGAGAAGAAGTCTGGTATCCAAATGTCTAAAAATGCCCTCCTAAAAGGAATTTGGGCACCTTTGCGCATCTAGGCTGCAAAAAAGTGTCACACATCTGGTATCGCCGTACTCAGGAGAAGTTGGGGAATGTGTTTTGGGGTGTCATTTTACATATACCCATGCTGGGTGAGAGAAATATCTTGGTCAAATGCCAACTTTGTATAAAAAAATGGGAAAAGTTGTCTTTTGCCAAGATATTTCTCTCACCCAGCATGGGTATATGTAAAATGACACCCCAAAACACATTCCCCAACTTCTCCTGAATACGGCGATACCACATGTGTGACACTTTTTTGCAGCCTAGGTGGGCAAAGGGGCCCATATTCCAAAGAGCACCTTTAGGATTTCACAGGTCATTTACCTACTTACCACACATTAGGGCCCCTGGAAAATGCCAGGGCAGTATAACTACCCCACAAGTGACCCCATTTTGGAAAGAAGACACCCCAAGGTATTCCGTGAGGGGCATGGCGAGTTCCTAGAATTTTTTATTTTTTGTCACAAGTTAGTGGAAAATGATGATTTTTTTTTTTTTTTTTTTTCATACAAAGTCTCATATTCCACTAACTTGTGACAAAAAATAAAAAGTTCCATGAACTCACTATGCCCATCAGCGAATACCTTGGGGTCTCTTCTTTCCAAAATGGGGTCACTTGTGGGGTAGTTATACTGCCCTGGCATTCTAGGGGCCCAAATGTGTGGTAAGGAGTTTGAAATCAAATTCTGTAAAAAATGACCTGTGAAATCCGAAAGGTGCTCTTTTGAATATGGGCCCCTTTGCCCACCTAGGCTGCAAAAAAGTGTCACACATCTGGTATCTCCGTAATCGGGAGAAGTTGGGGAATGTGTTTTGGGGTGTCATTTTACATATACCCATGCTGGGTGAGAGAAATATCTTGGCAAAAGACAACTTTTCCCATTTTTTTATACAAAGTTGGCATTTGACCAAGATATTTATCTCACCCAGCATGGGTATATGTAAAAAGACACCCCAAAACACATTCCTCAACTTCTCCTGAATACAGAGATACCAGATGTGTGACACTTTTTTGCAGCCTAGGTGGGCAAAGGGGCCCACATTCCAAAGAGCACCTTTCGGATTTCACAGGTCATTTACCTACTTACCACACATTTGGGCCCCTAGAATGCCAGGGCAGTATAACTACCCCACAAGTGACCCCATTTTGGAAAGAAGAGACCCCAAGGTATTCGCTGATGGGCATAGTGAGTTCATGGAAGTTTTTATTTTTTGTCACAAGTTTGTGGAATATGAGACTTTGTATGAAAAAAAAAAATAAAAAAAAAAATCATCATTTTCCACTAACTTGTGACAAAAAATAAAAAATTCTAGGAACTCGCCATGCCCCTCACGGAATACCTTGGGGTGTCTTCTTTCCAAAATGGGGTCACTTGTGGGGTAGTTATACTGCCCTGGTATTCTAGGGGCCCAAATGTGTGGTAAGGAGTTTGAAATCAAATTCAGGAAAAAATGAGGAGTGAAATCCGAAAGGTGCTCTTTGGAATATGGGCCCCTTTGCCCACCTAGGCTGCAAAAAAGTGTCACACATCTGGTATCCCCGTACTCAGGAGAAGTTGAGGAATGTGTTTTGGGGTGTCTTTTTACATATACCCATGCTGGGTGAGATAAATATCTTGGTCAAATGACAACTTTGTATAAAAAAATGGGAAAAGTTGTCTTTTGCCAAGATATTTCTCTCACCCAGCATGGGTATATATAAAATGACACCCCAAAACACATTCCCCACCTTCTCCTGAGTACGGAGATACCAGATGTGTGACACTTTTTTGCAGCCTAGGTGGGCAAAGGGGCCCATATTCCAAAGAGCACCTTTCGGATTTCACTGGTCATTTTTTACAGAATTTGATTTCAAACTCCTTACCACACATTTGGGCCCCTAGAATGCCAGGGCAGTATAACTTCCCCACAAGTGACCCCATTTTGGAAAGAAGAGACCCCAAGGTATTCGCTGATGGGCATAGTGAGTTCATAGAACTTTTTATTTTTTGTCACAAGTTAGTGGAATATGAGACTTTGTAAGAAAAAAAAAAAAAAAAAAAAAAATCATAATTTTCCGCTAACTTGTGACAAAAAATAAAAAGTTCTATGAACTCACTATGCCCATCAGTGAATACCTTAGTGTGTGTACTTTCAGAAATGGGGTCATTTGTGGGGTGTTTGTACTGTCTGGGCATTATAGAACCTCAGGAAACATGACAGGTGCTCAGAAAGTCAGAGCTGCTTCAAAAAGCGGAAATTCACATTTTTGTACCATAGTTTGTAAACGCTATAACTTTTACCCAAACCATTTTTTTTTTACCCAAACATTTTTTTTTTATCAAAGACATGTAGAACTATAAATTTAGAGCAAAATTTCTATATGGATGTCGTTTTTTTTGCAAAATTTTACAACTGAAAGTGAAAAATGTCATTTTTTTGCAAAAAAATCGTTAAATTTCGATTAATAACAAAAAAAGTAAAAATGTCAGCAGCAATGAAATACCACCAAATGAAAGCTCTATTAGTGAGAAGAAAAGGAGGTAAAATTCATTTGGGTGGTAAGTTGCATGACCGAGCAATAAATGGTGAAAGTAGTGTAGGTCAGAAGTGTAAAAAGTGGCCTGGTCTTTCAGGGTGTTTAAGCACTGGGGGCTGAGGTGGTTAAATGCTTGTAAAAAAAAAAGAGGAGTTTCAAGTATTTGTACAAGCGTTCTTGGTGGCGTATTTTTTATTTTGTAATCAACTTGCAGGATAACAGGCCGAACTGGATGGACAGATGTCTCTTTTCAGCCTTATAAACTATGTTACTATGTAAGATCAAAAACTATGGGATAAATGCCAGTAAAATGCCATACCCAAAGCCACATACGCCACAAAAACCACAAAAAGAGGCAAAAGTCAATAATTTGATATTGACTTTAAAGTAATATTGGGCAGCATTTTTTATTTTTTACATTTTGTGAAAAATGAATCCAGTCTGGTCCTTCCTGGACAAGTAGGGCAGAAAGTCATTTGTATTGGCTGCTCTGCAATTAACAGAGACTCTGTATTCAGATACATGGCTATGAGGAGAGTGACTAAGGGTACTTTTACACTTGCATTAAACTTTTCCGGTATTGAGTTCCGTCCTAGGGGCTCAACACGGGAAAAAAACTGATCAGTTTTATCCTAATGCATTCTGAATGGAGAGTAATCCGTTCAGTATGCATCAGGATGTCTTCAGTTCAGTCACTGTACGATTTTTGGACGGAGAAAATACCGCAGCATGCTGTCCAAAATTCCAAAATTCCAGAACACTTGCCGGAATGCCGGATCTGGCATTATTTTACATTGAAATGCATTAATGCTGGATCCGGCCCCAAGTGTTCCGGAAAAACGGATCCGGTTTTGCGGTCTGCGCATGCGCAGACCTTTAAAAATGTGAATAAGATAAGTACCGGATCCGTTTTTCCGGATGACACCTGGTATTGCAATGCATTTGTGAGACGGATCCGCCTCCGGATCCATCTACAAATGGTATCCGTTTGCATACAGATTGCCGGAACTGCAACTGCGACGGAACTGCCTGCCGGAATCCAGCAACGCAAGTGTGAAAGTACCCTAAGCGTACGGCCCACCAACACAACTCATTAGGCTGTTGTTCACATTGCTATGCAGTTTAAACACCAGGTGGCACCATAGTATGTAATACTATGGTACTGGACAGCATGCACACGCCAAATATTGTCCACTTGTTATTGTATACAGTAGATATGATATTTAATGGTGGGACAACCCCTTTAACCCAGGGCCGGAGAACACAAATGTAGGTAAATTTTGTGTTTCAATTTTCTTCTCATTCAGTTTACCTTTAGTAGGAGCAGAATATTTGATATAGTCTTTTTCACATTCATAAAGTCTTCATTTTGACTGCTGGTTGATAGAGTTAATAGAATGCTTTCATAGTATGAAAGGACATGAACGATGCGCTTCAGACAAGTCTAGAAGAAAGACGAAATAGAACATGATCATCATGCATCAATGATTGAACCAGATTATGGATTTCTACTAAAACAATCTATAATTAATCTATCTATTATCTCTCTATCTATCTATCTATCTATCTATCTATCTATCTATCTAATATCTATCTATCTATCTATCTATTATCTATCTATCTATCTATCTATCTATCTATCTATCTATCATCTATCTATCTATTTCTCATATCTATCTATCTATTTATTATCTATCTCTTATCTATCTATCTATCTATCTATCTATCTATCTATCTATCTATCTATCTATCTATCATCTATCTCCTATCTGTCTATGCCATGTCTGTCTAGTTGGAAATATAATCAATGTATTGATTTATCTCTCCATCAGTCATACTGTTGTCTTTTTCCCGGCTTGTTTTTTAGTTATATTTTTTTATCTTCAGATGCAGCAGAGACAAGTTTATCATTTAACACAAATAACCAATGCGTCCTCTATAATTCTCCATAGGACTGTAGGTAAATCTATTTTAATGACCACTTCAGCTTTGCTACATATGTATATATTTTTGCATCACCATTAAACATTGGCCAATAACAAGATAAAAAACAGATATTTTTATACTGTTATATGGATGATTATTTACGATTGTCATGTAGGAGAAAATCATGATTACTACAAGAACGCAGCACAAGCCATTTTTAGATACAGAAATCTTCAATGCATTTGAGGAAACCTATAGTATGGTTTACATGTATAGCCTGCAAGAATTTCAAGCATGTCTTTGAAGTGGATGAGGTAAGCCCCGGACTGTACACAGTGATCATTACATAGACCTGTGGATATTCCACTGTATTTCCAGCTCACATTTGCTCTGTACTGCCGCAGGTAACTGGTGGAGTGTCTGTCCGAGATGCCAGCTGGTTTATCTGGGATAGGAATGTTACGAAGCTGGTTGAGGTTGGCTCCAGATGAAAAAGATTAACAATTTAATGTCAACCAGAGCTAAGTGCTGCCTGATGATTTCACTGGAAGGCTTGTGTTTCCTGAACTCCATTGAGTTACATAAGGGAAAATAATGATGTAATTACTGATGAGCACAGCCCTCAAACCAACACACGCCCTAAGTGATGTCACAAGATACGTATACGGATACGTTAGTCTGGAAGCTTATGAATATTGCGTCATCCTATAGAAAAGTCCTGTCTGCCGAGTATAGTGACTGGGCTCCTGACTATGGAGTGTCTGCCTCCATTGTGAAGGTACTGCATGGACATTCGCTCGCTTAGACCACTGTTTATTCAGAATCTCTTACCTCTGGATGTGAAACAAGATGTTCTGGTCCGCAATGATGGTGGCACTGGATTCTGGGAACATCATCTAGAACTATATTATCTGTGGAATTCTGCAAAAGACCAGAAATTGGTATGAGACATACAGATCTGTCCAGGAGTGGATTGGCCATAGACCTTACAGGGAAATTTCCCGGTGGGCCGATGCCGAAGGAGAGCGCCAGGGCCCTCCTCACAGCCGGCCATTGGAAGTTTTTGGGGATGTATTTTGTGCTGCTGGCAGTATTTTGTGATGAAATGTGGTATTTGGATCTGTTAGGAAGGTATAATGTGCCACAATATGGTCAATTTGGACCTGACTACGAGGCTACTTTTAGTATTTTTTCCAGGGCCACTTTAAGTTCCCAGTCTGCCCCTGGATCTGTCCACCTTTAGGCCACATACTAGTGATCGTGAGCCAAAACCAGGAGCATAGGCTACACAGAGACAAGGAATAATGGAAAAATGTTCTCATGTTCTGTGTTCTTGACCTGCACCTGATTTTGGCTCAAAATCACTGACCAATCACTGCTTGAAAGCAGGCCTTATCTTAGCTCAAATTTGGTTAAGGCCTCCAATTTCTCATGAAACCAATTCAATACAATATTCATTGAATATTGCAACAAAACCTTTGACAGGCTGCAATTCACAGACAAACCACTAGGTGGCCACACATTGACACATAGAGGACAAACATTTTGTGACACACTATAGCATGGAACAATGTGGTTTTGAAAAGCTGGTCATCACAAACCTATCATGACATAGACATCCAAAAGGAAAGCTAGGAGAGGACACATCTGTATCATTTTACACATTATTGCATAAAATGATATCAAGTGATTTGACATGCTATGTATTATGAGAGACGACTTGCATAGAGGGCATCATACATTGTAATTTTTACACATTAAGTTAACATACCGTGCACTATTTCATATTTGTTCCTATGAGATTATTGTGAAATGTCTTAATAAAAAAAAAAAAAAGAATATTCTAAAGGATAAATTAAGATACAACAAGGTGCACAAAAAGCTAATGACAATTGCACAAAAAGCAAATGACTAATTCAGCTTTGCTAGATCTGCTCAATACGTTTATTTTGTATTACCCTTTATATAACAGTATCCTATTGTTGTATTAGAATGGCTTAAATAAACTTCTGATATCCAAGACAGAATCTTGGTGACCATCAGTGAAAAAAGTCTCAGCAACTTGTAATAAGGTGGGGAAAAAAAGGAAATTTGGACATACTGTAGGTACTTATACGTTCATTCGAATGTATAGAAATGAATGAAAATTATCTAGACGTAAAGCTGGTTTTCTTACCGTAGAGCTATGAATCTTCAGGGCTTGATTGTAGAGGGTTTGTGTCAGGTGCTTGAATTTATTCCAGTGACAACTTCTAGAGTGGGTATTATGGATTGGACTTGAGACTCCCAAATCCTGGTGATGGGCAATGAAAATGGCCAGGAGAAGCAGCAGGTTTCTGGAAGGCATGTTCTGTTGTCTGTTCAGCTCAAGCTCTGGAGGTATCCAGTACAGAGCACCAGTGGTAGCTACTAAGCCTTGGTTTCAGCATATATATGCGCTTCTTCTGAGTCAGACCTTGGACAGGGGCATCCCCTTTTGTATGTACCTGAGTTATGGGGCAGGCCCACTGCTTCTACATGAAAGCTTTGGTAATGATAGGCCTATCACTCAAAGACACAGAGAGAAGAGGCGGGCTGAATCATTCCCTTGTCTGATGGGGATGCTTTTTGTTATTCCATTGCTCAATATGCAAAAATTCCATCTATTCATGTCCCTTGAAATCTTGTTTAGTTTCATCCTATTGTTCAGTGAAGGGACAAACCTTTGGCCACCTGTTCTGTAGAGTCCCAACAGAGCATACAACAAAAAGGCAATATAACTTGATTTAATAAAAAAAAAAAATATATATATATATATATATATATATAGAGAGAGAGAGAGAGAGAGAGATTATTTTCAACGAAAATAGACCTTAAACCTTGAAGGTCATAGACTAACCACAGAAGAGTGTATTCAGTGTAATATATGGACCTGGAAATAATTTTGACCACTGGAAATATCGTTTTAGTAGGGTTCCATATTGCATCTCTAAACCAGAATAATCTTATTTGGGTCCTAGGTTTCAGCCAGTGAGACAGGTTACCAAATTGTTCCATATTACTGTGCATACCAGGATCAGAGATTTGGACCTGTGGACCCTAGACTAACCCTACACAAGCACAGACCCCAGACCAGACCCTGAACTCATGAACTAATACAGACCCCAGACCAAGAGTGAAGTAATCTGCAGGAATGAGAGGTCTCCTCTTTTACCATAAGTATCCTGTATATTGCAATAGACTAAGCAAATATGAGGGTCATCCACTATAAGAAGATTTTACGCAGGATAAAAAAAAAAGTGGATTTTTCACGTGTCTATAAAAAAAGTTGGTGTCTTGTATTTTTTTTTGAAGCTGTAGAAGCTTGTGCAGATTGTGATGATGGTGGTCACGGTAAATGCTGCTAATGCCGTTATATCAGTATTTTGAGTTAAATCAGCTTGACAGCCCGAGAAGAAATACTGTACAAAGACTTAAAGCAACAGGCACTGCAGGGAAAATTTATCAAAACTTAATTAAAAGGTAAAAGGGGAGCAGTTGACATAGCAACTGATCAAGTTATAGGGATAAAGAAAATATGGCTGAAAATACGCTGAAATCTGATTGATTGCTGTGGGCACTGAGATTTTTAATTATATCGGATAACCCCTTTAGTAGGAACACAGTGATATATAAATACCACATGTTCAAATTAAAAAAGAAGTTTAAAAAATTTTAAATATAAAAAAATTTAAATAACCTCCTTCCCCTATTTTACAAATAAAAATAAACAATAAAAGTAGGCATAATCCCCTCATCTAAAAATGCCTGAAGTATTAAATAATAGTATAGTATTTTATATGGTGAACTCAGTGGAACTCCATCTTGGGAATTTTTTATTTTTTTTAAATGGCTGAACCTTTGTTTTTTGGTTTTGCATCCCAAAAATGGTATCAATAAAAACTACAGATCAACCCTCAAAAAATGAGCTGTCACACAGCTCTGTAAATGTAAATATAAAAAAGTTATGAGAGTCACAATATGGCGATGTAAAGAAAACCCTTTTTTTCAGTTTATTTTATTCAGACTATTAAAACATAACAAAAACATATAAATTTGGTATCACTGTAAACATACCAAGCCACAGAATAAGGCCTCATGCACACAACCGTATGTATTTTGGGGTCCGCAAAAAACGGATACGCAGAAAATATGGATGACGTCCGTGTGCATTCTGTATTTTGCGGAACGGAACAGTTGCCCCTAATAGAACAGTCTTATCCTTGTCCGTAATGCGGACAATTATTTTTTTGCGGAACGGAAATACGGACATACAGAAACGGAATGCACACAGAGTAACTTACGTCTTTTTTTTGCGGACCCATTGAAATGAATGGTTCCGTATAACAAATGAGCCCTTACACAGCTTCGTAGCCGTAAATATACAGTTGTTTGGGGGGGGTCAGAATATGGCTTAGCTTCTCCCGGGCTAAGAGCGGGGCGCTCTGATTGGATGCAATCTGCAGTCCCCAATGCACGGGCAACGTCCAGGACAGATTGATTCCCATTAAACTTTAATGGGTCCATGATCTGTCCCCACCGCAAAAAAATAGAACATGTGAATGGGTCCGCATATTGCGAACCCACTCTTTGCGGGCGCAATACGGCCACGGTCGGGCAACGGCCGTGTATATGAGGCCTAAGTTTAAACGTCTCTTCCAGGAATGTGGGGGCTCTTGTTATCAGATAAGCACTTTAGTTGCTAATTGATTCTCCATATCTGCCCTCAGTCATTCATATCACTAGTTACGCAGTAATTTCGGAAATTACATTGCTGGAAGTTTCATTACATATTGGGAAGAAAGGTGCAATTCATTTCTGGATTTCCCATATCATATTACATTTCTGAATGAAATAATAAGGGCGGCTTATAACACAGTCTGGTCTGCAGGAAGACGATGTATGACATCATGAAGAAACCCAGAAATTTAAAGCAATTGGAAAATTACTTTAACCAGGTGCTCGTATGGTACAGGCTCCTTACACACATGAATATGGCTAAAATAAAATGCCAGAATATGCTCAAACTTTTTTTTTTTAAGGCATCTGCATTTTTGCAGTTTTTTTGGTGGAGAATTTTTAGTGTTTTTTTTTAGTACATGGCTGTGTAAACTGGCTTTTTTCCCTATAGTGAAAGAGATTCAAAAATACTACAAAAAAATGCAGAGCTACAGCTTGCAGCATTTTTGAAAAGACAAAAAAACACCACCTAAATAACAAAAATGGCAGTTGCAAAAAAAAACCACTTGTGTGGCTTGGGTTTCATATTTTACAGACCTTTAGCTAACATCTGGAGCTTGCGTTTTCACTGTAAAACATGCAAAATAAATTCAAAAATGCAGAGAAACCCTAAAAAAGTAGGTGTGAAAGTGGAATTCCACAGCATCCTGCAGTCTCTATTTCCAAAACAGGTCACAAGGTAGAATTAGGAATTGTGGACATCCGGGGGTGAACTTCTCAAGTGATTTTAAGGGAAAGGGAATTCAACGTGTTGTAAATAAAATTCAATCCTTTATTGTGATAAATCACATAAAAAAGCATGACCCTCTGTCATTTGACGAGTTTCTCTAAACAAGTGGTCTTAATCATAGACCTATAATTAAGACCGCTTGTTGGTCGAAATGCATTAGATGACAACGGGGACGTGCTTTTTTATGTGATTTATTACAATAAAGGATTTAATTTTATTTACAACACTCCCTTTCTACATTTTTGAAATCTGAGATTTGTAAATTAACTGTTAAACAAACTCAGGCTGGGAATGTTGCAATGCCACTGTCACAGAGGCCCCCTAGAAATAGAAGATGGGTTACTGTAGGTTCTGGTAGACTTAGAGTTATTGATAGAAGACATGTCCCACAGTCTGTGGCTCTCCATAATTCATTTGCAGCACTTTCAGAGTGCAAGAGCAACATGGAGGATGGCTCAGTCACAGTGGGCGAGGAACAATCATCTCCTATGCCTAAGGTATGCAAGACTGCAGCCAAAGAGAAAAAGGATAAGGTGAGGACTGATAGAAAGAAAGCAGCTGTTGTTGGGCTATTCTTCTATCACAAGAAGTGTAAAGTTTGAGGAGAATGGTTTTGTGAGATGTCTCCCTGGTGCAACCGCTAGCAGGGACAGAAGACGTATCCTTAATATTTTTAAGTAAGCAAAGCAGGAAAGGGAGGTGGATGTTCTTGTCCATCTTGGGACAAATGATCTGGCTTGCAATGAGGTTTCAAAGGTGAGGTAAGCTTTTCACACACTTGGTAATGATATATGGGAGGTTGCATCGACTGTTTCATTCTCTGCAGTTTTGCCTGTACATAACCCTCAGCATGACAGGCAGATGCACATTAAGGAATTCAATGTGTGGCTTGGTGAATGGTGTCTGAACCAAGGCTTTGGCTTTGTGTCTCATGTTAGCTCTAGTTGGAATGGAAAAGATCTGTACAAGAAAGATGGTTTGCATCTTTCTCTCAAGGGAATGAATGTCCTCAGTGAACAGTTCAAAGTATTTGCTAAGGAGCATTTAAACTAGGAAAGGGGTGCAAAAGAGTGATAATCCATCAGTCCGATTGCCCCCCGGAACAATGCCAGAAGATGCCAGTAGCACATAAGTTAGGAAATAACAAGCTCAGAGTCTTGTCTACAAATGCTCACAGTTTAGGGAATGGCATCTGAGAATATAGATTTAGTGGCTGTTACTGAGACAATGTTCAATTAGAGTAATGACTGGGATATAACAATACCAGGGTTCTCTCTATATAGGAAAGACAGAGAAGGCAAGAAAAGGGGAGGGGTGGCCCTGTATGTGAAAGATATCATAAAATCTAATACAAGTTAGCGAGACCAATTTAGAGTAAGTTTGGATTATGTTACAGCTTGATAATCATAAGGTAACTCGTGTAGGTGTGATATACAGACCACCTGGCCAAGTCAAAGAATTAGATGATCTAGTTGAGAAAATAGCTAAAATTACATTGAAAGGGGAAGTTATCATTATGGGAGACTTTAATCTTCCTGATGTAAACTGGAAAACCAAAATAGCTAGTTCTGCCAGGAGTACAGATATACTAAATTCCCTACTGGGGTTATGTCTACAGCAAGTAGTTTAGGAGCCAACCCGGAAGGAGGCCATTTTAGATTTAGTATTCACAAATGGGAATTTGGTATCTGATATTACTGTGGAGGAAAGCTTGGAATCTAGTGATCACCAGTCAGTGTGGTTTACTATAAGTACACCACACAAAAACAAAAGTTTTAGATTTTAGAGAAACTGACTTTTCTACAATTAGATTAGGGGTATACGAGTCCCTATCAGACAGGAACAGTTTCAATGGAGTCCAGGAGAAATAGGACTACTTAAAAGTGGCACTACTGAAGGCAACAGAAAATTGCATTAGGCTTGTCAATAAAAGCAAAGAAAGGAATAGACCACTGTGGTATTCAGCAGAGGTGGCCAAAATCATTAAAAACAAAAAGATAGTATTTAGTAATTATAAAAAAGAAAAACGAGGATGACAGGAAATTTTTGAGGATTAGGCAGAGAGAGTCCAAGCAAGTTATAAGAGCTTTTAAAGCACAGGCAGAAGAGAAATTAGCTCAGTCAGTGAAAAAAGGTGATAAGACATTTTTCAGATACATAAATGAAAAAAGGAAATTAAAACAAGGAATTACCAAATTAAAAACAAAAGAAGGAAGGTATATGGAAGAAGATAAAGAACTAGCTGACTGCCTAAATGAATACTTCTGTTCTGACTAATGAATCTTTTGATGCATGTGTCTTTACAGAGGACGAGGTTCTAAGTCAACTGTCTAAAATTAATACAAATAAGTCACAGGGGCCTGATGGGATACACCCAAAGCTGTTAAAAGAGCTTAGCGGTGTACTAGCAAAACCATTAACAGATTTAAATAACCAATCATTGGTAACAGGAGTCGTCCCAAAAGATTGGAAATTAGCAAATGTTGTGCCCATTCACAAGAAAGGTAGTAGGGAGGAATCGGGCAACTATAGGCCAGTAAGCCTGACATCAATAGTGGGGAAATTAATGGAAACCATACTTAAGGATAGGATTGTGGAACATCTAAAATCCCATGGATTGAAAGATGAAAAACAGCATGGGTTTACTTCAGAGAGATCATGTCAAACTAATCTTATTGATTTTTTGGATTGGGTGACAAAAATAATAGATGGTGCAGTAGACATCGCTTATCTAGACTTTAGTAAGGCTTTTGATATTGTCCCACATAGAAGGCTTATCAATAAACTGCAGTCTTTGAGCTTGGACTCCCATATTATTTAATGGATTAGGCAGTGGCTGAGGGACAGACAACAGAGGGTTGTAGTCAATGGAGTATATTCAGACCATGGTCTTGTTACCAGTGAGGTACCTCAGGGATCTGTTCTGGGACCCATATTGTTTAATATCTTTATCAGCGAAATTGCAGAATGCCTCGATGGTAAGGTGTGTCTTTTTGCTGATAACACAAAGATTTGTAACAGGGTTTATGTTCCTGGAGGGATACACCAAATGGAAAAGGATTTAGGAAAAGTAGAGGAATGGTCAGAAATCTGGCAACTAAAATTTAATGTTGATAAGTGCAAGATAATGCACCTGGGGCGTAAAAACCCAAGAGCAGAATATAAAATCAGTGATACAGTCCTAACCTCAGTATCTGAGGAAAGGGATTTAGGGGTCATTATTTCAGAAGACTTAAACATGTATAGCTTGGAAGAAAGACAAGACAGAGGGGATATGATAGAAACTTTCAAATACATAAAGGGAATCAACACGGTAAAAGAGGAGAGAATATTTAAAAGAAGAAAAACTGCTACAAGAGGACATAGTTTTAAATTAGAGGGGCAAAGTTTAAAAGTAATATCAGGAAGTACTACTTTACTGAGAGAGTAGTGGATGCATGGAATAGCCTTCCTGCAGAAGTGGTAGCTGAAAATACAGTGAAGGAGTTTAAGCATGCATGGGATAGGCATAAGGCCATCCTTCATATAAGATAGGGCCAGCGGCTATTCATAGTATTCAGTATATTGGGCAGACTAGATGGGCCAAATCGCTTATTGCTAAGGACATGATGAACAATCCTTAAATCTATGCCGTGACCTGTTTAATGACTCCAAAATCTGATGCTGGATTGCATTTTCTCTATACAAGGTGAATTTCTGAAGTCATGCATGACAGATTTCTGGCTTCAAAAAGTTGCAAGTAGGTTGTTTTTTTTTGTTTTGTTTTTTGGGGGGGGGGTCGATTTTGAGACTTTTTAACTTTCAGTGTAACCTACAGATTAGGAGTGAAGCATTTCCGGGGTGTACTTTAAAGGGAATCTGTCACCTGGTTTGAGCATATTAAGGTGTTACTACTGCCATGTACAATACATTTTCACCACTGAGGAAGGTACATACGTGTACCGAAACGCATCTGGTGGCGATTGTAAAAGTACAGTGTGTACGGGATCACACCACAAATAAAGCAAGTACGGACATTATTCAAAGTTGTCGTCCCGGTAAGCTCAGTACTCATGCGCTGGAAAAAGACACAGACGGCAGAAGGGAGAGCGGAGACCCGCACTGCATAATCAAACCGACAGCAGTGAACAACTCGCAGCAGGCTGTGACAAACAAAGCGAACAGTCACGCTGAGACAACAGGAGATCGGAATAACTCGCAGCGGGCTGTGACAAATACAGTGAACAGTTACTCTGAGACACCAGGAGACCGGAATATAAGCCGACAGAAGAATCGCAGGGGGCCGTGAGTAACACCCGATATCATTGTATACAAACGGCCTTAACAGCAACCTGCAAGTCTGAATTGCTTTAATTACCCAACAGGGTGACTGTGCTCAGTAGCCTAATTTTGACACGTATATAAGTGCCTAAAGTTACAAACAACATTAATGCGAATAAGATTGCAACAAATAGGAACGGACATTACATCATCTGTCCATATCAGATGAAACATTGGTGAAACACACACCCAAATACTAGTATACAACCGCATTATTTTTATTTTTAATATTTTATGCGTGAGCTCCGCATTGCAGAAGGACCAGTTTTATAGATTTATTGTGAATATTATCTGGGGGATTTATAATACATTGTTTGATTACATGTGATTAAATGTTTTTATGCATACATTTTAAGTAAAATAACTTGCTAAATATTGTGAGCCAGCCATTTTTTTGTATATTTTTTATTTTATTTTTTTAATTTCTGTTTATTTATCAAGACACATTACACAGAATAAAAGCCATTGACATTTCACAACATCAAAATCCTGATATAACATACGATGTCAAAACCTAATATAGCATCTTGATACATTTTTATTTTATCCCCAACCCCTCCCCCCATTAACTCCAAACTCCCTTTTCCTAAGGTGATTCTGACTAACCTTATTATTATGATTCAAGGAACGTACTGTGAAGACGTGTCAATAAGGTTTAAAAAAATTATCTCTAATAACCTATCTAGACACTTTTTCTTTTTCTTTTTTCCTCCTCAAATTGCTAACCTTCCCAGGTTGCCTCCTAATTGGGAAACAAGGTACCATTTTGTTTGTTTGAAAGGAGACATTAGTTCCTGTATTTCTTTGTCTGATAGCGTGTCTGAAATTAATTTCTTCCATTTTTTCATGAACCTGCCTACTGTCTTTTCCTTATGTTTTTCTATCTCTAATCTCCAAATAAAGCATATGCTTCATCGTACCCATGACCTCTTCCCATTCTGGCGCCTCTGGTTGCTGCCATCTTCTCAAGATTGATTTTTTTAACAGACATCAGTACAATGTGCATACTTCCTTCTGCTACCCCCAGGGCCTTGCTCATCAGATTGATCCCTCGGGATGTACTGAAAAATACACTGTATGAGGATTAGACTTTACCTATATCTCCCATACCCTCCGGATATAATTAACGGTTCGGGACCATAGTGGTTGCAGTTTTGGGCAAGTCAATAAACTGTGCAAAAGTCCCGCCTTCGGCAAAGCACATTTAGGACAGTGTCTCAGGTAATAGGCTGGGGCCTCTCTGTAAGACAAGTCGAATGCATAAGCAGCCCTATGCAGTATGCGCAGTTGTGTTTCTCGCCATTGTTAATTTAGGATTGCTTTCCTGATAAATTTCGAAACCCTCCCTCCAGCTCCCTCTCCCAGGTATGGAAAGCTCTATCTACCATACCCAACATTTGTGTACTGTGGATTTTGTAATATATTGCTGACAGAGAAAGCATGGATGCCTCCTTGACTAAAAGCGTGTCGAACCATAACATTCTGTCAGCTTCACCCAACTTCTCCGACTGCAATCTGCAGTAAGATTTTATCTGTTGATAAGGGAGGAAATGCGGAGCTGGCAGTTGGTGTTTAGCTTTGAATTCTTCCCAGGGAATCAGGGACTGACCGGTGGTGTCCAACATATGATGCAACTTATGTATACCTTTATTTCGCCAAACCTGAAACATCTTATTTTCCTTTCCCTGGGGGAAAGATGGCAAAGACCACAGTGGCATCTGTGGTGGCACATAGAATGGAAGCCTATAAATCTTCCTAATGGCTTTCCATGACATAATCGTATCTATCAGGACTACATTTTGTTTGATCTGGGATGGGATGTCACTTAATTTCGTGTGTAGTAACACCGCCAGATGCCACGGATGGGCCAATTCATGTTCCAGGGAAGTAGCTGAGAAAAAGGAGGTGCCCCATACCCAGTCCCTAACATGCTGAAACAAAGCAGCCAAGTTATAGTGCCTGATATTTGGCAACTGGAGGCCACCTTCCCATTTTAGCATAGTAAGTTTCTCAATAATAGATGGATTGTCTGCAAGGGATATAGGAGCTCAGAGAAGCAAGACATTTTAATCAGGTGAGCTCCTCCACTTAATTAGAGTGGAAGATCTTTCCATTTAATCAAGTTCTGTATTATCTTTTGAATCAGGGGAGGATAGTTCAGGGAATATAGTGCTTTTGAGGAGTGCCCAATCTTTATCCCTAAATATTTAATATAATCTTTTCTGACCTCTACATTGTTAAATTGCCGCGTGTCATTTTTCTTGTCATTGAGAAAAAGGATTTGGCTTTATTTTATAGCCCGTTGACAAACCTTAATAAATTAAGGCATCTAATATCGCTTTGAGGTGCGATTCTGGAGAATCTATGTGAAGCAAAAGATCATTAGCAAAACATGCTAATTTGATCTCTATCTGTCCCACTTAAATTCCCTTGAACAGGTCGGACTGTTTTAGATATAAAGAAAGTGGTTCCAAAGCTATGTTGAACAATAGTGGGGATAAAGGACACCCCTGTCTAGTTCCTTTCTCTAGTGTTTTTTTATTGGACAGGAAGCCTGGCATGTATATTTTCGCTTGGGGCTTTGATTACAGTGTTTTTAAACAGTTGCGAAATTCCCCCGTAAAGCCCATGGTGTCAAGAACCAAGTCAAGGCATTTCCAACTTACGTTGTCAAAGGCTTTCTCGGCATCCACAGCCAGCAAAGCCGGATTATCCTCGTGTTTTCTCACTCTCAGCCCATCTTGGACTTTCCTTATGTTAGTTACCGCCGATCTACCTTTCATGAAACCTACCTGGTGGTCTCCGATTATAGACGGTAACAGAGAGGCTAGTCGATTGGCTAATATTTTTGAAAGGAGCTTGACGTCTTGATTGATAAGTGATATGGGCCTGTAAGATCCTGGCTGAGTCAGGTCTTTATCAGGTTTGGGAAGCATCTTTATATTAGCCATCTGGCCTGATAATGGCAAGCTACCATTTTTTATGATAGAATTATATAAGGGGGTGAGAATGGGGACTAATTCCCCCAACAATACTTTATAAAATTCTGCCGGGAAGCTGTCAGGTTCCGGAGCCTTACCATTTGAAAGAGATTTTATAGTCGTCTTTAGTTCATCTTCCGTAATTTCTCTATTCATAGCGGCACAAAACTCCTCCGACACCGAGGGTAAGTTTATTTTATTCAAAAGGTCTATGGCCCTTTCTGTCTCAAGGGCATCCTGGGTGTAAAGGGATTGAAAATATTCTCCCAATACTCCCACGATTTCCTCTGGTTTGGTTCGAAGGCTTCCCTTCTCATCTTTCAGGGGGTGATAATGGGCTTGCTTAATGTACGGTTTAGTAAGATTAGATAATAACTTTCCTGCATTATTACCATGTTGAAATAAATCTGCCTTCTTGCGTTCCCCATACCATTTGGTTGCCTGTTCTAAGTTATAGTCAAAAGTGTGCTTGGCTGTTACCCACAGTATTTTATTTGACTCCGTTGGGTGGTGTAGAAAGGTTGTGTATGATTCCCTGAGCTTCCTAGTGGCTTCATCAAATTTTCCCCTAGCTTCTTTTTTTTTCTCCTTATAGGGTAAGCCATTATACGACCCCTTAACCTGTTGTGGACACATGACGTACCGGTACAGCATGATGTCCCGGTACTTAAGGACACATGACGTACCAGTATGTCATGTGTAGTTCCGATAAAAGTTTAAAGTAAAAATAAACAAAAACGTAATTTTCCCCAAATAAAGTTTAAAAAAATTGGTAAAAATTAGGGGGGGGGGGGGGGAAGTAGACGTATTAGGTATCACCACGTCCATATCGACCGGCTCTATAAACATATCACATGACCTAACCCCTCAGATAAACTGTAACGGTCACGTCCATACACACACAGGGGAAAGGATAGTGACCACTGCGCTCCACCCTCACCCCTGGCCCTGCCTACTTGCCTCACGAGTCCTGATGACAGGGGACAACTGGACGACAGTCCCTAACTTAGGATATGTGCAGGGAAGACAGACAAGACAAAATACGGAACATGAACGGACCGGATCAGAACCAAGAGAGCTACGCAGAACAAAGGATTAAGCAAAGAATGGTCAGGAGAAGCCGGGGTCAAATACCAGGAGAGCAGAGAAGTACAAGAGGAGTCCTAAGAGAGTAGTCAGGTGGGAGCCGAGGTCACAATACCAGGACGGATGCGCAGTACAGGAGGAGCAGGCAAAAGGATGGTCAGGGAACAGGATCAGGTAAGTATTCAGCAGTCCAACAAATAGAAAGGAACCTAGAAATTAACAGGCAACCTGTAGCCAGCAGGCTGCCTGTATTTATAGTGGGGAGTGAGGGTCATGTGACGTGGCCAGCGTCACATGACCGACAGACCAACCAGTCGAGCACCGAGTGATCAGCTCGGCGTTCAAGGCAGACTAGGAGCAGGGAGCCACCCAGCTAGTAAAGCCGCCCTGGGAATGAGGTCAAACACAGAACCTAATTCCAAAAGCTAAGCAACAGGTCTGCGGGCAATGGGGGACCGAGTGCACCTTCGGAACCCCGTGACAGTATCCCCCCTTTTACGAGGGGCCACTGGACCCAAGACTTCAGGCGATGGCTTTTCAGGGTGTTCTAAATTAAATTTACGAACAAGTCTAGGAGCATGAACCTCCCTGGCAGGTACCCAAGATTTCTCTTCAGGTCCATACCCCTTCCAGTGAATCAGGTACTGCAAGGAATTACGCACCTTCCTGACATCCACTATTTTAGACCACATACTAGACAGCATCATTAACAAGAACCGGCGGAGGCGAGGCTTTTGATGGTACTACCGGTTCAAAATATTTTTTAAGCAGAGATTTATGGAACACATTATGAATGTGGAATGACTCAGGCAGCTCCAACCTAAAAGATACCGGGTTAATCACTTCCGTGATCTTATATGGTCCAATAAAACGAGGAGCAAATTTTTTAGAAGTTACCTTGAGAGATAGATTCTTGGATGACAACCATACTTTATCCCCAACCTGAAAGTTTACCCCCCTTGAACGTCTCCTATCGGCCTTGAGTTTTTGAGAACATTGAGCCTTTTCTAGGTTCGATTGAACCCGGGCCCAAACTATGCACAGTTCGGAGGAGAGTTTATCCGCTTCAGGGTTAGAGGAGGAGACGGACGACCCAGAATGAAAACGGGGATGAAAACCATGGTTACAAAAGAAAGGGGAGACCCCAGTGGAAGAATTGACAGGGTTATTCAAAGCAAATTCAGCCAACGGAAGGAATTTGACCCATAATTGCTGGTCATCAGCAACATACAACCTCAGGAATTGTTCCACAGACTGATTAAGGCGTTCAGTCTGCCCATTACTCTCAGGATGGTAGGCGGAAGAAAAAGACAATGAAATTTTACATCTTTGACAGAAGGCCCTCCAGAATTTGGACACAAACTGCACACCCCTGTCAGAAACAATATTTTCCGGGATGCCATGTAAACGAACAATCTCTCTCACAAAAATAGACACCAGGGTTTTAGCATTCGGAAGTTTAGACAGGGAAATGAAATGAACCATCTTGCTAAACCTATCGACCACTACCCAAACCACAGTCTTACCCTCCGCCAGCGGTAGGTCAGTTATAAAGTCCATCGAGATATGGGACCAGGGTCTACTGGGAATGGGTAGGGGTCGTAGGTTACCAGCAGGGCGAGTCCTAGGTGTCTTAGACCTGGCACAAACCTCACAGGCTGACACGTAGGACTTAGCATCCCTGGTCAGAGTGGGCCACCAATAAGATCTAGAAACCAGATCCTTAGTGCCCTCAACACCCGGATGTCCACAAAAGGCAGAATCGTGACACTCCCCCAACAGCTGGAGACGAAATTGTACGGGAACAAACAACTTATCTGTTGGGGTGGATGCCGGTGCCAGATGTTGTTCAGCCTTAATGCGAGCCGAGATATCCTGGGTTAGAGCTGCTAAGAAGATGTTTGTTGGTAGGATGGATTCAGGCGGCATCTCAGTGGGTTGAAAAGCATGGAATCTCCGAGATAATGCGTCTGCTTTCACATTTTTACTTCCCGGCCTGAACGTAATGGAGAAATCAAAACGGGTAAAAAACCGAGCCCATCGGGCTTGTCGGGGATTCAACCTCTTAGCTGACTCGAGAAACATTAGGTTTTTATGATCAGTGACAACAGTTACTCGATGCGTTGCCCCCTCCAAAAAATGCCTCCACTCCTCAAATGCCCATTTAATAGCCAGCAGCTCCCTATTCCCTATGTCGTAGTTTCTCTCCGTGGGAGAGAATTTCCTGGAGAAGAAGGCACACGGTCTTAGGTCTGTGAGGCTAGCAGGACCTTGTGAAAGGACTGCTCCTGCGCCATCCTCGGACGCATCCACCTCCACAATAAAAGGTTTCTCCTGATCAGGCTGGATCAGAATGGGAGCGCTACTGAATGCCTTTTTTAACGTTTCAAATGAAGAGATGGCCTTGTAGACCAATTCTCCAAATCCGCCCCTTTCTTCGTAAGGTTGGTCAATGGCTTAGCAATTACAGAAAAATTCATGATAAATTAACGATAGTAATTAGCAAAACCCAAAAACCATTGTAAAGCCTTTAAGGATGAAGGCCTTACCCATTCCTTAATTGCTAAAACCTTACCAGGATCCATCTTAAAGGCGTGAGGAGTCAAAACATGCCCTAGAAACAGTATCTCCTGTACACCAAAGACACATTTCTCTTGCTTAGCGGATAGCTGGTTTTCCCTCAACACCTCTAATACTTGTTTGACATGAGACACATGAGATTCGAAATCTGGAGAGAATATCAAAATGTCATCAAGATAGACAATAATAAATTTACCTAAGAACTCCCTGAGAATATCGTTCATTAAGTTTTGGAACACAGCTGGGGCATTGCTGAGTCCAAAAGGCATCACCTGATATTCAAAGTGTCCTATCGGAGTATTGAACGCTGTCTTCCATTCGTCTCCCTCCTTGATTCGGATTAGATTGTATGCCCCTTTCAGGTCAATCTTGGAAAACCAGGTTGCCCCCAGAACCTGGTTAAATAAATCCGGAATCAATGGGATAGAGTATCTATTTTGGACAGTGATCTTATTCAATCTCCGGTAATCAATACAAGGCCTAAGACCATCATCCTTCTTTTTAACAAAGAAAAACCCTGCTCCCATAGGAGAGACTGAAGGTCTAATATGCCCTTTAACAAGGCTCTCCTTAATATAATCTTCCATAGCCTTGCGTTCGGGCCCTGAAAGATTATAAATTCGCCCTTTAAGAAAATTCGGCACCCTCTATTAGCTCTATGGAGCAATCATAAGGTCTATGGGGGGGTAGAACCCCGGGTCATGCCAACCTGCATGGGTTCCTCGGTGGAGGCCTCAGTGTTGTCCCTGGAAAAGGCCTCTGGCTGGAACACCATCTGAGAACAGAACTGTCGTTCTTGTCGTCTCTCTCTAACTCGTCGGTCAAGTCGGACAACTAGGGTCATCATCTCCTCTAAGGTCTCTGGAATTTGATAACTGACTAATAGATCTTTTAAATTATTAGACAGACCAGACCTAAACTGACTCTTCAGGGCTGGTTCATTCCATCCTGAGGGGACACACCACCGTCTGAATTGGGTGCAATACTCCTCTGCAGGGAGATGGCCCTGAACCAGTGCCCTAAGAGCCGTCTCGGCTACCAGGGCCCTGTCTGGTTCGTCATAGAGGGTACCCAGGGCCTGAAAAAAAACCTCCACAGAAGTCAGACAACTGGCCCCAGGAGGTAACGAGAATGCCCAGGCCTGGGGATCACCCTGTAGAAGAGAAATGATAATCCCCACGCGTTGGCTCTCGGGACCGGAGGACACGGGGCGCAAACGGAAGTAGAGTTTGCAACTCTCCTTAAAGGAGAGAAACCTCTTCCGGTCTCCAGAAAAGGGTTCTGGGAGCTTGATCTGGGGTTCAAAATGTGGACTGGAGGGCAGAGGAGTGGAAAAACCTTGCCCTAACTCAAAAGAACGGAGTTTCTCTCCTGGCTCCTGCACCACCTGTGTCAAGCTAGAGACATGGTCAGTCAGGGTAGTAAGCGGATTCATGATACAGTGGTTATTGGGCCTGTTAATCTGTAATGGTCACGTCCATACACGCACAGGGGAACGGATAGTGACCACTGCGCTCCACTCTCACCCCTGGCCCTGCCTACTTGCCTCACGAGTCCTGATGACAGGGGACAACTGGACGACAGTCCCTAACTTAGGATATGTGCAGGGAAGACAGACAAGACAAAATACGGAACATGAACGGACCGGATCAGAACCAAGAGAGCTACGCAGAACAATAGATTAAGCAAAGAATGGTCAGGAGAAGCCGGGGTCAAATACCAGGAGAGCAGAGAAGTACAAGAGGAGTCCTAATAGAGTAGTCAGGTGGGAGCCGAGGTCACAATACCAGGACGGATGCGCAGTACAGGAGGAGCAGGCAAAAGGATGGTCAGGGAACAGGATCAGGTAAGTATTCAGCAGTCCAACAAATAGCCAAGAACCTAGAAATTAACAGGCAACCTGTAGCCAGCAGGCTGCCTGTATTTATAGTGGGGAGTGAGGGTCATGTGACGTGGCCAGCGTCACATGACCGACAGACCAACCAGTCGAGCACTGAGTGATCAGCTCGGCGTTCAAGGCAGACTAGGAGCAGGGAGCCACCCAGCTAGTAAAGCCGCCCTGGGAATGAGGTCAAACACAGAACTTCATTCCAAAAGCTAAGCAACAGGTCTGCGGGCAATGGGGGACCGAGTGCACCTTCGGAACCCCGTGACATAAACACTGTAAAAAATAAAAAATGTCACCTTACAAAAAGTACAACAGCAAGTGATCAAAAAGGTGTATGCCCACCAAAATAGTACCAATCTAACTGTCACCTCATCCCGCAAAAAAAAGAGCCCCTACCTAAGACAATCGCCCAAAAAAAAAAAAAACTATGGACCAGAATATGGAGACACTAAAACATCATTTTTTTGTTTTAAAAAAGCTGTTATTGTGTAAAACTTAAATTAAAAAAAGTATACATATTAGGTATCGCCGCGTCCGTAATAACCTGCTCTATAAAAATATCACATGACCTAACCCCTCAGGTGAACACCGTAAAAAAAAAAGAAAAACGGTGTAAAAAGAGCAATTTTTTGTCACCTTACATCACAAAAAGTGTAATAGCAAGCGATCAAAAAGTCATATGCACCCCAAAATAGTGCCAAACCGTCATCTCATCCTGCAAAAAATTAGACCCTACCTAAGATGGTCGCCCAAAAACTAAAAAAAACTATGGCTCTCAGAATATGGAGACACTAAAACATGATATATTTTTTTATTTAAAAAATGAAATAATTGTGTAAAACTGTAAAAAAAATGTATACATATTAGGTATTTCTGTGTCCGTAATAACTTGCTCTATAAAAATATAACATGACCTACCCACTCAGATGAATACCGTAAAAAAAAAAAAAGTGTAAAAAAAGCAATTTTTTGTCACCTTACATCACAAAAAGTGTGATAGCAAGCGATCAAAAAGTCACACGCACCCCAAAATAGTGCCAATCAAACCGTCATCTCATCCCGCAAAAATCATACCCTACCCAAGATAATCGCCCAAAAACTGAAAAAACTATGGCTCTCAGACTATGGAGACACTAAAACATGATTTTTTTTTGTTTTAAACTTAAATAAATAAAAAAATAGTATACATATTAGGTATCGCAGCATCCGTGACAACCTGGTCTTTAAAAATACCACATGATCTAACCTGTCAGATGAATGTTGTAAATAACAAAAAATAAAAACATATTTCCTGTTACCTTGCCTCACAAAAAGTGTAATATAGAGCAAACAAAAATCATATGTACCCTAAACTACTACCAACAAAACTGCCACCCTATCCCGTAGTTTCTAAAATGTCGTCACTTTTTTGGAGTTTCTACTCTAGGGGTGCATCAGGGGGGCTTCAAATGGGACATGGTGTCAAAAAAACAGTCCAGCAAAATCTGCCTTCCAAAAACCGTATGGCATTCCTTTCCTTCTGCGCCCTGCCATGTGCCCGTACAGAGGTTTACGACCACATATGGGGTGTTTCTGTAAACTACAGAATCAGAGCCATAAATATTGAGTTTTGTTTGGCTGTTAACCCTTGCCTTGTAACTGGAAAAAAATTATTAAAATGGAAAATCTGCCAAAAAAGTGAAATTTTGAAATTGTAACTCTATTTTCCACCTAAAGGGTTAAGAAAGTTTGTAAAATCAGTTTTGAATACCTTGAGGGGTGTAGTTTCAAGAACGGGATAATTTTTGGTTTCTATTATGTAAGCCTCACAAAGTGACTTCAGACCTGAACTGGTCCTTAAAAAGTGAGTTTTTGAAAATTTCTGAAAAATTTCAAGATTTGCTTCTAAGCTTCTAAGCCGTTATAACGTCCCCAAAAAATAAAATGGCATTCCAAAAATGATCCAAACATGAAGTAGACATATGGGGAATGTAAAGTAATAACTATTTTTGTAGGTATTACTATGTATTATAGAAGTAGAGAAATTGAAACTTGGAAATTTGCACATTTTTCCAAATTTTTGGCAAATTTGGTATTTTTTTTATGAAGTACAATACGTGACGAAAAAACTATCTCAGAATGGCCTGGATAAGTCAAAGCGTTTTAAAGTTATCACCACATAAAGTGACACTGGTCAGATTAGCAAAAAATTGCCTGGTCCTTAAGGTGAAAATGAGCCCGGTCCCTAACAGCTTTTGCCGTGTCCCAAAAGAGGGTGTAGTTTGAAGTATGCTCTTTGTTATCTTGAGAAAATTCCCACCACCAACCTCTAAATCTGTGAGCAAAATCTTTGTCAGATAGAAGGTGTTGGGGGAGTCTCCATATAAAGTTCGACCCATGGGGTACCTCATCCATTATCTGCATTATTACCGGGGCATGGTCCGATATAATCATGTCGGATATCTTCACACATTTCATTTTAAGCAGAATGTTTGGGGAGGCTAAAAAATAATCTAATCTTGACCAGGACATATGAGAATGTGAAAAATGCTTAAACTCTCTCTCCATTGAGTGATGGTGTCTCCACACATCCACCAATCCTGTGGCCTGAAGTAATGTAGAGAGTGTATACACCCCTATCCTTGGGTCCCTTCTGTGTATTACTTTGGCGTCTGTCTTCTATCTTGTCATGTACTCTATTGAAATCCCCTGCTACCACCAGATGGCCTCTGCCCTCTTGCAGGATATTAACTTCCAGTGCCTTATAGAAGTTTTGTTGGGGGAGTTCAGGGCATACACGTTATAAATTGTGATAGGTCCTGTTGGTGATTCCAATACTAATTTCAGTAGTCTACCCTCCTCGACTGAAGTGACGGTTGTTACATTATATTGTAAGCGTTTGTGCAAAAGTATAATAACCCCTGCCTTTCTTCCCAAAGATGGGGAACCTACTACCTGACCCACCCATGATTTTCGAAGTCTCCAGAAATCTGGTTCTAGATGTGTCTCCTGCAGCAAGGCCACATCGGCATCCAATTTTTTCAGGTGCCTTAGAATAGTGGTGCGTTTAGAATGGGATCTCAGTCCCTTCACATTCCAGGTCACTATACACATGATGTTAGGAGTGAAATGGTAACTGCAGGAGGCACACCCAGGCAAGACAGGCCCGGATTTTTAAAATTACCCCATACTGAGTACGTCCCAGCTTGAATCACGGAGCCTATAACTCTCTTCAATGTCAGAATCACCTTTCCCCCCTCCCTAGCCCTTCCAGTAAACAACCAAGCCCCTTTCCCATAATGCAACGTTAACAACCAACATCTTGACTTCTCTTTTTTCGCACATAATAACGCATAGCCATTGCTACTAGCTAACTCACGTTGACACATTTCCGGATCCCTCATCACTCTCGACCACTTGCCCTTTTGCAAAAAATTACTCTTTGCAGACTAGTCATATTCACTACGTATAGCTGTTTCCCAGAAAACACAAACAGTGACTCTATCTCCTCCCGCTTTAACTTTAAGGATACAGATATCCCCAACAACATTTCTGGGGGAACTCAACATTAATCTCACATGTCCCCTCAGCGAAAGCCACGTTGTCATCCCCACACTAAGTCTTGGCTTTGAGATAGTTGCGCCAGCTGGTTCTCTGGTGCGGTCGTCAACCTTGGAGATCCACGACTGGACTGCCTGCTCTCCCTTCTTCCTCTACCAGAGAACATGCTCATCCGTGACGGACTGGTTTGAGAGGTGAGGATGTTGTCTTTTTCTCCTAGTCCTTCTTGAGCCTCTTTTGGGGTAAGGAAGGTTGATATAGATCCATCCGCTCGAAACACCCTCAGCGTTGCTGGGTATTGTAGTGTAAACTAGATTTTTTTTCTTCACTAAAGTGGAACAGACATCGGAGAAAGCTCTTCTGCATCTCGCCACTTCTGCTGAATAATCGCCAAATAGCAATATCTTGCCCCGTAAAATTAGCTGTTGCGAATTACGGCGATACTTGTTAAGGATCGCTTCGTTCGCTGCGTACTTTAAGTACAATAGTATTCCTGGGTCTAGTTTTACCCAGCTCTTGATCCTTGGGTCTTTGAGGGCCCAGTCTGTGGGCTCTTTCCACCGTAAATGAACCTTGGAGACCCAGGGCTTGAGGCGTGCTTAGGCTGGAAATTAAGGTGGGCTGGGCACTGCAGGGGGGGCGTTACTGGGCTCAAGAGAAGAAGAATAACGCCCCTCTGGGCACTTTGGAGGTTTATTTGCATAACATAAAAAGCGCTTTTTTTAATCAAAATGACACCATGAAACGAAAAAAGAAGACCACAGCAGGAAAAAAGGTAGTTTATTGTACATGGCAATGGTGACAGCTTAATATGCTAAAACCTGGTGACAGATTCCCTTTAATTGGACAGTGGCTCCAAGTTGATGGTAGAGCCCGCTAACCAAGAACCCCAGACCTTATAAAACTTGCCAGAGCACCCAAGAGACACATAGGTAAGTTTATACAGCTGAAGCATTTTGCTAACCTCTTGGATTCAAGCAGATTTAGTGGGTCGTTTTGGGAGTTTCTAATTAAACAGAATAACTATTTTTTTTGCATAACAGAGTAACAATTTAAATACAGTACCCAAAGCTATGCTAAGAGAAAGATTATCTACAAATCCAAAGAGATAGACTTTGGGGTGTAGTATTTTAGAGGTGGTCAAGTGAGTCTCCATAAAGTCAAACACTTTCCACCACTAAATCTGCCAAGCATTAAACTCCCAAAACATATGTACCACCGTGGCATCAGCCATCCGGCATCTAGGGCATCTAGGACACACCTATCACATAAAGTCTGGATGGACTATAGTGCATCCTATGAATAACTTTAACCTGTACTAGCTAGGGGCAGATTTAGTGCATGATAGGCCCGGGCTGTCTATCCAACTTGGGCCCCTCCCTCCATTTTATTTATTTATTTGTATGAAGAGGCTGCGGTGCTTCCTGAGTGCCAAAGTTTCTTCCTAGGCCATAGGACTTCTCCAGACTAAAAAAATACCCCAAATTACCTCAAATTGGCTCTTAAACTGAAAAATGTAGTCGCCAAATTTAAAAAACATGTAATTATAATTAAAAAAATTGGAGGAGAATACAGCACTACATACCTCTTACATCCAGGGACATCACCTGTCATGTAGACCTTCTCTTTCATCTTCTCCTCTGTTTGACCCAGTCCGCCATGACAAATTATTTCAACCGCATCTCGTCTCTACAGAGTTTGTTACACAGAAATGTTAGATTTCTCAATTTTTCCATCAACCTCCCCATTCTGGTGTCCCGACAGTGTCATCCTGCTGCAACTCCCAATACTGTGCCCGTTGTGCCCCCCAATGCCCCAGGTACTATACTGCTAAAAAAATAGTGACCCTAATAGACATAATTGGGTTCATTTATCAAACTCGTGTAAAGTAGAACTGGATTTCCAAAGGAGCTGTCAAAAATGAAAGGTGGAATCTGATTGGTTGCTATGGGCAACTAAGCCAGTTCTACTTTACACCAGTTTGATAAATTACCCCAAATGTCCCTATAGTGCCCCCAGCAGTTATAATGTCCCCTATAGAGCCCCCAGTAGTAATAATAACACCCTATATTGTGCTCCAGGTAATAATCCCTGTATAGTGTCCCCAAAAATAATAGAATTGCTCTACAGTGCCTCCCCAATAGCAACGCCCCCCACGCTGCCCCCATATAGTAATTTCCCCCACACTGCCTTCACATAGTAACCCCCCCATAGTAATTTGCCCCCACACTGTAATTTCCCCCACACTGCCCCCATATAGTAATTTGCCCCCACACATTAATTTGCCTCACATAGTAATTTGCCCCACACTGCCCCTACATAGTAATTTCCACCACATTGCCCCATATAGTAATTTGCCCCCATACAGCCAGCCCCAGTATAGAAATATGTCCCTACACAGCTAGTCCCAATATAGTAATTTGCCCCGATGTACTGTCCCTTCACTAATATGTCCTCCTGTGCCTCCCTCCCCGATGTCCCCCAAAGTTGGCACATAAAATAAAAAAAAGAGAAAAAAAAACAACAACTAAAAGCTAAATACTCATGTATGTTCAGGCGCATGATGGCAGGCTTGCACATGTCACTGTGCTGCCTCCCGGCACAGGCGTGCGATGACGTCATCACGCCCGCCTGCGCCGTGATTTTACTACCGCATAGGCCGATTGGCGAAGGGCAGGGAACTATGCACTCCCGTGCCCTGCCGTAGTATGTGGGCGTTCCGACCTGAACGCCCCTATTATAATCCGCCATTGGTACTAGCTTATCTAGCACTAATAAGAGGGGACTCGAGGTAAACAGAAGATTCTTGCAGTCATCCATATCTGGAATTTCCCCCTGCCAGCATGCAAGTACCTTATCTGTGTAATGCAGGAGAGGACAGGCCAATCACACAGTGACTGACAGCCTTCTGTGTGCATACACTGACAGAGGGCATCACTGTGTGTGATGGGGGTAATCAGGACTCACTGGCTCTCCTGGGAGTCCAGTCAGGATTTAATTTGAAATCCTTCTCCAAATAATCTAAACCTATATAACACAGAACTCTGCTTCTCCTCTGTTTTACCCTATTCTCAGATAGGGCAGTAGAAATCCACTGACAAACTTGCTTTAAGTTTAAATACACAATAAAAACCTACAAATGTCATATCATCACATATATGACATTAATAGATATGAGAACAATACATAGACAATTAGCTCCAATAATCCTTGGCTAAAACGGGCAACAACTCTCCTGTGTACAATATGCCACCAGTGGGGAAGATATTCCTATTATTCTAAATAGTTCTACTCTCCTTAAACAAAAGGGAGAGTACTCTAAAAAGGATGGTCCTATATTCTTGCCCATTCACCCAGAAGAGCATTTGTGAGCTCAGACACTGATGCTGGACAACAGGAACTAGCATGCAAGTGTAGTGAGCCAGTAGATCACCTTATGTTTAAGAGTTAAATGTTGAGATTTATTGTCAAATATTCTCTTATGCAATATGTATCTCTAATGGTTATGTATTAGCAGCAAATAGTAAAACTGGTAGTCCTAGTTAGGTTGCCAAGAGACAGGCTGGACCTGCTTCCTCCCTAGATTGTAGAGTAGAAGGAGTGTCTAGTCATCAGAGCTAGAGGTAACACGTGCATGTCTGAGTTCCATATAAGTAGACCTGAAGAGAAGCCTGATCCTGGTGATCTTCATGAGGCTGAAAGCTGCAACAGATCAACTTAGGCTACTTTCACACTTGCAAAACAAGCCGACACAAAACAAGCCAGAAGCGGCTGGATAAAAAACTGCCTCTCGGCATGTTTGCCGTGCTGCGGCCGGACCTCCGGCACGTCCCCATTATAGTGAATGGGGCCGGAGTGGACTTCCACCACCACGGTGGACTTGCGGTAGCAGAGATGCGGCAGGCTGTTCCCCCGATAGAACATCCTGCTAGAAAAGGCTACCGCAAGTGTCAAGGTAGCCTAAATAGAGAAATGACCCCTCAAAGAAAGAGAACAAACATTTTTTTAAGGCTCATGCACACGGCCG
Source organism: Bufo bufo (assembly GCF_905171765.1). Classification (NCBI taxonomy): domain Eukaryota; kingdom Metazoa; phylum Chordata; class Amphibia; order Anura; family Bufonidae; genus Bufo; species Bufo bufo. Next base: position 566,708,450 of record NC_053391.1, on the reverse strand, counting down.
AGAGCGGTCCGTGCTAACCCGGCCGGGATTCCTGCTGACCGCAGGAGCGCACGGAGTCATTGCTTGCTATGACGCCGTGTGCTTCATGCAGCCGCTGCTGTACAGTAATACACTCGTATAGATACCAGTGTATCACTGTACAGCAGCAGCGGCATGAAGCGCACAGCGTCATAGCAACCAATGACGCTGTGCGCTCCTGCGGTCAGCAGGAGCGCACGGCCGTGTGCATGAGGCCTAATGGTTGAGAACCAACAAGGCCGTGGCAATGACTTAAAGGGGTATTCCCATCTTGGACATTGGGGGCATATCGCTAGCATATGCCTTAATGTCTCAAAGGTGCAGGTCCCATCTCTGGAACCAGCACCTATACTTAGAAAGGAGCCCGCAAAGTGCCGGAGTGTGCACCGTGCATGCATGGCTGCCCTCCATTCATTTATAAGGGAGCACCGAAAATAGCCGAGCAGCGAGCTCAGCTATTTTCAGAAGTTCCTTTGAAACCAGCCAGCGCTTGGCTATTTTTAGTGCTTCCACAGGAATGAATTGGGGGCGGCCAAATATTATTATTTAATTATTTATGCATTTATTTTATGCACTTATATAGCGCTGACATATTTCGCAGTGCTTCACAGATATTATCATCACATATGCACGTGCACCCTCCAGCACTTTAAAGGCTCCGTTCTAAGTATAGGTGTGGGCCCCCTGGGGTGGGACTCGCACCTATCAGACATTGGGGTCGTATCCTAGTGATATGCCCCCAATACCCAAGATAGGAATATCTGTTAACAGGAAGAGTTAATGAGAACTGAATTACACGCTTGTGGTTATTTGGGATGATTGCAAAGTGTATCGACAGTAAAAATCGGGGAGGATTACCACCATCATTGTTGCTGCCTATACACAGCTATTGGAAATGCGTAATATTCTTCGAAACTGTGCCTGTTGCTGCTATATGTGCTGCTATCCCCATCATCAATTCAGTAAAGAAAGACTTTATTTATTACTGCTAAACGGGCTTGGCTATTAACTATCATTCATCCACAGTGCTCCATCCTACATCTGCCTTCCTGCCTTGCACATCATCAGCACACAAATCTAACATCAAGGGCACCTCACCCACCATCAGGCAGGAGCCCTGATATCAGGTTGTGCTTTGAGGGGAAAACTGGTTGTGTGCACACTGAGCCAACTGGAGCACTGAGAAGGATTAGCCACCGTGAGACTCATTGCTACTGCCACCAATCCCATCCTCTCCAACTGCCAGCCACCATGACTTTTCCACTGTGACCCTGCCATGCTGTACAATCTCTGTTTTAGTTCATCCCAAAGGTGTTCAATGAGGTTTATGTGAGGGCCAGTCAAGTGGAGGAAAACAATCGTCCAAATTGTCTTGGTATGCTGAAGCATTAGGATTACCCGCCACTGGAACAAAGGAGCCTAGGCCAATCCCTGAAAAACAACCCCGCAGTATTATTCCTCCTCCGCCAAACGTTACAGTTGGCACAGTGAAGACAGGCAGGTAATGTTCTCTTGGCATTCTCCAAACCCAAAACTCTTCCATCAGACTGTAAGGTAGAGAAGTGTGATTTCCAATTGTCATTACACAGAACACATGTGCTTTACCCCACTCCATCCCAAGCATGGCATTGCACTTGGTGATGTAAGACTTGCATGCAGCTGCTTGGCCATGGAAACCCATGCCATGAAGCTCCATGTACACAGTTTCTATGCTGATGTCAATGCCAGATCTAGAAATCTCATGAAAGAACATTGCAATGGTGACTAGTGTTGAGCGAAGCGAGCTTCGGAATGCTTCATCCGAAGTCGCTTCATTCAAAACTTATGAATAATACTGTACGGAGATCCGTCTCCGTACAGTATTAGAATGTATGGGCTCCAATAAGCCAAAGTGAGTTATTCATGAAGTCGCGCGTGACTTTGTTTAATAACTTTGGTACTTGATTTTTAAAGGGGAAAACCACTTGAAAACTTGAAACCGAACTTGGCTTGGGTTCCGAGGTACTAGTCAGAACCAAAGCCGAGTTCCGTTTCAAGTTTTAAAGTGGTTTCCCACTTTAAAAATGTAACTACGCACGACTTCGTGAATAACTAACTTCGGCTCATCGGAGCCCATACATTCTAATACTGTACGGTATTATTCCGAAGTTTTGTATTCCGTACAGTATTATTCCGAAGTTTTGAATGAAGTGACTTCGGATGAAGCATCCGAAGCTTGCTTCGCTCAACACTAATGGTGGCATTCTATTTCAGTACCATGCTTTAATTTAGTGAGGTCTTGAGCATGACACATTCTTTCAGAAATTTATGTAAAGGCAGACTGCATGGCCAGGGGCTGGAATTTATACTCCTGTGGTAATGGGACTGAATGAAAACACCTGAATTCAGTGATTAAGAGGTGTGTCCCAATACTTTGTCCATAGTGTATTATATTACGTACTGTATATGACTGTATTATGTTTGTAAGATAGACATGGTTCACATCCTATCCATTTCAGTTGCTCGTTTTTAAGGGATAGTTTCAAATATTTTATGTCTCTGAGTTTGTGACATTTTGCGGGGATAAATGTGCATACAATATTGCCCCAAAAACTGGGCAATGACGTGTGACGAATCAGCACCATAGACATCTGATTACACAGCAATTTTCATTTATCCACAGACAGTGTAAATACTACTGGTGACTCACACGTTGCAAGAGCGATGACATATGTATGTCACAACACTGTTGTTTTTTAGGCCTGTCATAGCGCTTATCGGCTAACTTCCCTTAAAATTGAATGGCATGATAAAAAGTGTGGTATTCTTTATCATAATGAGCAATAATCCAGTACACTCCACCCTAAAATTGTAATTGTAGTAAAAAATTTTATGCAGAATTTCCATGTGGATTATCATGCAGTTTTCAATGTGTTTTTCACACAAAATTCTGCATATACGGTATTACTTGTGGATTTTGATGCAGATTTGCTCCAGATCCTACCCTTTGCATTGCAAAAAGTGAAATGTGCATAAAGAATTGACATGCTATCAGGGCCGATCCTAGGGTCACAGGCGCCTGGGTGCAGAAATATTTCTGGCGCCCCCACATGGGCGTGGTTATCTTACTAACTCCTCCCCTTTACAATGTTTCTATGGCAACAACTTCAGCCCCCAACTTCAGCCCCACCAATTTGCTTTGACAATAACTTAGTCAACGGCTTTGACAAGTCAAAATAAATGTCATGTGCCAGTAGCCAGAGCCCCCCCATATCATGTGCCAGTAGCCAGAGCCCCCCATATCATGTGCCAGTAGCCCCCCTTATGTGCCAGTAGCCCCCCTATGTGCCAGTAGCCCCCCTTATCATGTGCCAGTAGACCCCCTTATCATGTGCCAGTAGCCCCCTTATCATGTGCCAGTAGCCCCCCTTATCATGTGCCAGTAGCCCCCCATATCATGTGCCAGTAGCCAGAGCCCCCCCCCTATCATGTGCCAGTAGCCAGAGCCCCCCCCCCCCATATCATGTGCCAGTAGCCAGATCCCCCCCATTATCATGTGCCAGTAGCCAGAGTGCCCCCATATCATGTGCCAGTAGCCAGAGTGCCCCCATATCATGTGCCAGTAGCCCCCCATATCATGTGCCAGTAGCCCCCCTTATCATGTGCCAGCCCAGTAGCCCCCCTTATCATGTGCCAGCCCAGTAGTCCCCCCTTATCATGTGCCAGCCCAGTAGCCCCCCTTATCATGTGCCAGCCCAGCCCAGTAGTCCCCCCTTATGTGCCAGCCCAGTAGCCCCCCTTATGTGCCAGCCCAGTAGCCCCCCTTATCATGTGCCAGCCCAGTAGTCCCCCCTTATCATGTGCCAGCCCAGTAGCCCCCCTTATCATGTGCCAGCCCAGCCCAGTAGTCCCCCCTTATGTGCCAGCCCAGTAGCCCCCCTTATCATGTGCCAGCCCAGTATTGTACCTATATAAAAAAATAAAAAAAAATAATACACTTATACTTACCTCCAGCAATGCGATGCGATGCAGGCCGCCTCTTCCGTCTGTGTCCCTCGCTATACGGCTCAGGCGACGCGATGACGTCATCGCGCCGCCTGCACCGGCCTCTGATAGGCTGCCAGCACTAAGCCGGCAGCCTATCAGAGGAACAGGAGGGGACACACCTCTCCCTCCTCTGCCGCAGCACAGGCATCTGTATTGCCGTCCTGAGGACGGCAATACAGATGACTATGGAGATGAGCGCTTCCGCAATGGAGGCGCTCATCTCCTGCTCTGCCCTGCCGCCGGCCGCGGCCGCCCCCACTTGTCACCAGGGCCGCGGCCTTGCGGCACTCAGGCTTGCCGGCCCACCGGGAAATTTCCCGCTATCCCGGCAGGCCAGTCCGGCCCTGCGCTCGGCGCCTTTCGGGTGACAGCGCTTGGGGTGCGGGGCACCCACTGCACCCCGTGTAGGATCGGCCCTGCATGCTATGGATTTAAAAATTTGTAGGTCAATTTCTGCGTGGAAAATTTCTGCACTGTGGAGATGAGATTTTGAAAATCACATCTACTTTGCTGGTACTGTGTTAAGCCTCGGATTTTTGGCACAAAAATCTGTACTAAAAGTCTGTGCATAATACGCACTCTGTTCATATACCTTAAGGCCACCAGCACATGGGTGCGGGCGATCGCACATAAGATCCGCAAGAATTTCTGTACATATTTCTGAGTGTTTCTGCAGCATATCCGCACCAAAATCCATCATTTCTAACAGCGGTTTTTGGTGTGCATTTCATGCAGCTCTGCTGCAGATTTTACCTTACACTGAAAAGCGTGAAATCCGCAGCTAAAACCGCAAACATAATTGACATTCTGCAGATTTTGAAATCTGCACCGCAGGTAAACTTCCGCATGGAAAAAATCAGCAAAGTGTTCATGAGATTTATGTAATCTCATACACTTTCCTGGTACTGTAATACGCTGTCGTTTTTCTGCACGGAAACCTGTTCGGGAAAAAATGCGCGTATTCCACAACGTGTGCAGGTGGCGTAAGGGTGCTTGCACACAATGCAGATTTGTGTTCAGAAAATCTGCATGAAATCCACATAAAAAAAGCACACAAAAAACCCACACAATCTGCACTATTTATGGTAGTTTTGGTGTGTTTTTTGTGCGGGTTCTTGTGTTAACATCCTTATTGAAGTCTATGGGGAAAAGCGCTCTACAGAAGATGCGGAATCACACAAAGAATTGACATGCTCCGGATTTTAAAACCCGCACAGCAGGTCAATTTCCACACCTAACAAAAAAAGCAACGTGTACATGAGATTTGTCTAATCTCATTCACTTTGCTGGTACTGTATTACGCTGCATTTTTGTCCGCACAAAATTTGCATAGAAAAACCTCAAGTAATCTGCACCGTGTGCAGGCACCTTCAGGGCTCTTTCACACACCAATTAGGTCTCACTTTTTCTTACCACTTAGGCCCCCTGCACACGAACGTGTGCCCCCCGTTGCCGTATTACGGACTGCATTTGCGGATCTGCAATACACAGGTGCCGTTCCGTGTGCATTCCGCATCACGGATGTGGACCCATTCACTTCAATGGGTGGGAGATGCGGAATGGTGCGCATAGAACATGTCCTATCTTTTTGTGGAACGGCCGGATCGCGGACCCATTAAAGTGAATGGGTCCGAGATCCGCTGCGGCTGCCCCACGGACGGTGTTCGTGCATTGCGGCCCGCAGCACGACCACGGGGTGCACATGTTCGTGTGCAGGAGGCCTTAAAAAAAGCCATAGAAAGAGCTTGCATTTTTCCCCATACTGCATGTGTGTTTTTTAGTGGCCATTTTTTTCAAAACAAATGTGTGGATGGTATTTTTATTTCAGGCATCTTTTCCCCTGTAGAGGAGATGAAAAAAAGATCTGAAATGGATGTCATTGCTTTGCGGTATTAAAATAAAACACCATAGTCATTAAAAAAATACTGAAATGTGAACAGACACATTTAAATCAATGGGTACCTGTGCTGTCGGCAGAAAATGCGGACAGCACACATCAGTGAAAAACGGAAATGTGAACAAGGCCTTAGGGCTCATGCATATGGCCGTTGCGCGGCCCACAATCAGCGGGTCCGCAATACACGGGCACCAGCCGTGTGCACCCTGCATCACGGATGCGGACCTATTTACTTGAATGGGTCCACAACCCGGGAGATGCGGTGCGGAATGGAGGCACGGATCAGAAGCCCGCGGAAGCACTAGGGAGTGCTTCCGTTGTTTCTCTGTCCGTGCCTCCGCAAAAAAGTAGTGCATGCGCTACTTTTTTGCGGTGCGGAGAGTCGGATGCGGATCACTGACCCCATTCAAGTGAATGGGTCCGCAATCCGCATGCGGCGGCCCCACGGTCGGTGCCCATGCATTTCAGACTGCAATTTGTGGTCCGCATCGTGGGCCCGGCCGGCACACGGTCGTGTGCATGAGGCCTTAAATGTGTTTACTTGTCAAAACTGCAACCATAGTGAAAACTACCAAGGATGCTTGTGACTTTGTAAAGAATTTCTTTATATGGTTTGAACCACACCCAACTGCACCATCTGAATACACCCTTGTGCTGCCCGTGCTGTGGACCACAAATTGCGGTCCACACAGTGGCGGATCCAGAGCCTGGTGTTGGGAGGGGCACTTCCAGGTTATTTTCTGTCCGCCACCACAAAACAATGTGGTGCTTATAGAACAGACTACACAGTGTAGCGGTATACTGTATATTGTGTGGCACAGTGTATGCTATATGTGTATAACAAACATATGTCACATGAAAACGTACAATTACTTGGCTTGGTCCTTGGGGATCTCGGACACCACTTCAACACTTGGCTGGGGGGCTCGGTGGAGCTGATGTGTTTTATCCTAATGAGAAAGATTTCATAATAAGGATTTGGAGAAGGGGCAGAGGAATAGCAGAGCAGGGAGAGGCTGGTGCTGGTACTAGGGGGTCATACCATGGGGGAGTAATAAAGCCCACCATAATGCCCCCCCAGTAGAAATAATTCTCCTTATAATGTGACAGTGCAAAAAAATACCCCCTTGTAATGCCCCCAGTTGAGCTAATGTCCCCATGGTGCCCCCATAATGTGCCAGTATAAAATACCCCATATATAGTGCCCCCAGTAAATGCCCCCATAGTGCTCCTCTCCCCCTTCCTCCTAGTGCCCCCCATAATGTACCAATATAAAATGCCCCAGTAGATGCCCTCAGTCTCCCCCATAAGTATAAAATACCCCTTCTTAGTGCCCCCAGTAGATGACCCCATAGTACTCCTCTGTCCCCTACCCCATAGTACTCACCATGTGTCCCAGTATAAAATGCTACTGTACAGAGCCCCCCATATAAAATACCCCTTCTTTGTGGCCTCAGTAGATGCCCCTATAGTGCCCCCAATAATGTGCCAGTAATAAGTGCCCCCAATAATGTTCCAATAATAAGAGCCCCCCCAATCATGTGCCAGTAATAAAAGCACCCCCCATCATGTGCCAGTAATAAGAGCCCCCCTCATCATGTGCCAGTAACAAGAGCAACCCCCAATCATGTGCCAGTAATAAAAGCACTCCCCCATCATGTGCCAGTAATAAGAGCCCCCCATCATGTGCCAGTAATAAGAGCCCCCCCCCATCATGTGCCAGTAATAAGATCCCCTCCATCATGTGCCAGTAACAAGAGCAACCCCCCAATCATGTGCCAATAATAAAAGCATTCCCCCATCATGTGCCAGTAATAAGAGCTCCCCATCATGTGCCAGTAATAAGAGCCCCCCCAATGGGACAGTAATAACAGCACACCCAATGCGCCAGTAATAACAGCACACCCAATGCGCCAGTAATAACAGCCCCCCCAAAGTGCCAGTAATAACAGCCCCCCCAAAGTGCCAGTAATAACAGCCCCCCCAAAGTGCCAGTAATAACAGCCCCCCAATGTGCCAGTAATAACAGCCCCCCCAATGTGCCAGTAATAACAGCCTCCCAATGTGCCAACAATAACAGCCTCCCAATTTGCCAGTAATAACAGCCCCCCCAATGTGCCAGTAATAACAGCCCCCCATGTGCCAGTAATAAAAGCCCCCAATGTGCCAGTAATAACAGCCCCCCCAATGTGCCAGTAATAACAGCCCCCATCATGTGCCAGTAATAACAGCCCCCCCAATGTGCCAGTAATAACAGCCCCCCCAATGTGCCAGTAATAACAGCCCCCAATGTGCCAGTAATAACACCCCCCAATGTGCCAGTAATAATAGCCCCCCAATGTGCCAGTAATAATAGCCCCCCAATTTGCCAGTAATAACAGCCCTCCCAATGTGCCAGTAATAACAGCCCTCCCAATGTGCCAGTTATAACAGCCCCCCAATTTGCCAGTAATAACAGCCCCCCCAATGTGCCAGTAATAACAGCCCCCCATGTGCCAATAATAACAGCCCCCAATGTGCCAGTAATAACAGCCCCCCCAATGTGCCAGTAATAACAGCCCCCCCATCATGTGCCAGTAATAACAGCCCCCCAATGTGCCAGTAATAACAGACCCCCTATCATGTGCCAGTAATAACAGCCCCCCATCATGTGCCAGTAAGAACAGGCCCCCCAATTTGCCAGTAATAACAGCCCCCCCAATGTGCCAGTAATAACAGCCCCCCCAATGTGCCAGTAAAAGTATTGTATATATATATAAAAATAAAAATAAACACTTATACTTACCTCCATGGCAGCGATGCGATGCAGGCCTCTTCCGGCTTGTGTCCCGCGCTGTACGGCTCAGGCGGCGCAATGATGAGGCCGGCAGCCTATCAGAGGAAGGGAAAGGGACACGCCTCTCCCTCCCCTGCCTCAGCACAGGCATCTGTATCGCTGTCCTGAGGACGACGATACAGATGACTATGGAGATGAGCGCTTCCACAATAGAAGCGCTCATCTCCCTGTGCCCCGCCGCCGTCCCCCACTTCTGAGCAGGGCCGCGCCACCAGCTCGGGGGGTAATTGCCCCGTTGCCCCCCCCCTGGATCCACCAGTGGGTCCGCAATGCACGGGCACCGACCGTGGGCCAGCCGTATGCGGAACGCGACCCCATTCACTTGAATGGGGTCCGCGATCCATCAGTTCTATCTTTTTGCGGACCCAGTTCTATCGGATTTGCGGACCCATTGAAGTGAATGGGTCCGCATCCGTGATGCGGATTGCACACGGCCACGGGGGACACGGTCATGTGCAAGAGGCCTTAGGGTACGAAAACACGATCAGGTTTCTGTATGCAGTTTTGGAAGCCAAAACCAGGAGTGAATTAAAAAAAGAGAAGTTGTATCTGTCCTTTTTTCCCTTTTTATTATCCATTCCTGCATGCAGAAACCTGACCATGTGGCCGTGCCCTTATGATTCTGATGCAACTGTCCTAGAATACTGTTCAAACGTGTAGGATGACCATGATGACTGAGTTAAAGCTGTGGTCACACTACCATCAGAGGCTATGTTTGGAACCGTTGCATCAGGTTAGACAGGATACGCTGGAATACAGTGCTATTCTCCATGTCATAATGACTGACACCTAAATGAAACCTGTTGATGTCCGTCATGTGATGGAAACCATGAAGGGAGTGTGAACACAGCCTTTCATGTGGCAGTCTTTCGCCTGTGCAGTCCAGTCACCTAGCAGTACATATAGGCAGGAAGCTAAACATAGGCTTTTTTAGGGGATGGAACATGGAAACCCTGTTCTGGTAATCAGTGGAGGTCCTAACACTCAGACTCAGACTTTTTTTTTGCTACTACTTGTTTACTAAGTACAGATTTTTGTCTTTCTGGCTTCATATGAAAAATGCAGCACACTTGGGGTTTTTTTTTTACCCAGGCATTTTGACAACACTTTCTCAAAAGGGAATAAACCCCATGAGGAAAACACTAGTGATAAGACACTGTACAAAGAACATCAGAAAAGAACAACATAAAACTGTAGGTGGACAAAAAATAACCGCAACTTACAAATTCATGTGTGTAAAGATACTAAGGCTGGGTTCACATGTGACTGAATAGCTGTGGATTTGCTGTTGTTGATTTTCACGCTACAAATCTGCAGTGTTGTACAGTATCTCTGAATTGTCACCCACTGTTTAAAAAAATGCAGTTGAAAAGGGGCGGCATGTCAAGTTAGGGTCCAGTCACATGTCCGTAGTGTATTGCGGATTCACAATACACCCGGCTGGCACCCCCATAGAACTGCCTATTCTTATCCGCAATTGCGGACAAGAATAGGACATGTTCTATTTTTTTCCGGAGCCACAGACCGGAAGATCGGGGGCGCGCTCCAGAAATGCAGATGCGGACAGCACACTGTGTGCTGTCCGCATCCATTCCTGCCCCATAGAGAATGAATGGGTCCGCAACCCGTTCCGCAAGTTGTGGAACGGATGCCGACCCATTCTGCGGACGTGTGAATGGACCCTTATACAGCACATTTCTCTTAGGGATTTCACCCTTTCCAATGGAGATGGTGAAATCCAATTGTTTTTCCTCGGCAAAATCTCATGTAATAGACGCAGCCTTGTTGCAGAAACACAACAAAAACCGCAGTGGATTTTTCTGCTTTATTTTCAGTCATTTGCATAACCAAAAATCTAAGAAAAAGATACAAAACATCCTGCACGATTTGATAACTAAATATGCATATGTACATGGCAACATTTATAAGGAGAAAAAAACCGGAAAATAATGCACAATAGATGCAAGCTTTATATATGGACTAAGCCCCTCACTCTGATATGATAAAATCTGAGACTCTCAGCTAAAATATTTTGATCAAAACACATCTGTGCCCGCCTACCTGCGCCAAGGTGGTCTCAGTCAGGCAGGTCCTACGCTAAACCTATCTATGCATCTATATTCAGGACAGCAGACCCTGCACATATAGTGTGCTGCTCCTAGTCACCTCTCATTGGTTTCTTGATGCACACAGAGGTAACTAGGAGCAGCACACTTTATGTGCAGTGTCAGCTCTCCTGAATATAGATGCCCAATGGCATAGGTAGGTTTAGAGTAGGACCTGCCTGACTGAGACCACCTTGGCGCGGCTAGGCGTGCACAGATGTGTTTTGAGCAAAATATTATGGCTGAGAGTCTCAGATTTTATCATATCAGAGTGAAGGCTTAATCCATATATAATGCTTGCATCTATTGTGTTATCTATATTCTAGTGCATTATTTTCCATGATTTCTTTTCCTTTGCATAACCAGCCTAAAGGTGAAAATGTTTTATGTACCGGAAAACCTGCTATAGCTATTTTGACTGTTGCATGGTAACGTTTGCATGCTGTGGCAACCGGAATTACTTGAGGAGTAGCCATTATTGCGGAATGTAAAACCCCCTAAGTATACATCTGTTTCTCATACAAAGACTGGTGTCATAATGTTGTCCCATCTGAACCAAATGATAATCACATATTGATTGAGAAATTCCTGGAGAGCAGACTATACTCTAACCCTAACCCTGTAACCAAGAATGTTCTCACCTGTATCTGTTTTCTTTTACTGTTTGTTAATAGATGAAATTCTAATTTGACTCATGTTCAAGTTTCTACATTGTTCTAGGAGTCTGAAGTTTCATCACTGCCGTCATAATTGTTACCACATCTGATGTTACATGAGGCCTCTTGCACACGAATGTTGTGCATCCGTTCCGTGCATTGGAGACCGCAATTTGTCGGCCGGAATGGATCAAGACCCAGTCAACTTGAATGGGTCCGTGATCCAAGTTCTATTTTTTTGCGGTGCGGAGGCATGGACAGAAACACCACGGAAGCACACCGTAGTGCTTCCGTGGGGTTCCGATCCGTGCTTTCATTCCGCATCTAAGTGATTGCGGACCCATTCAAGTGAATGGGTCCGCATCCGTGATGAAGAGTGCACATGGGCCGGTGCCCGTATATTGTGGACCCGCCGTATGCATACAACGTTCGTGTGCAGGAGGCCTAATTATAAAGTTTACAAGGAAGCTAGGTCCTCCTCATGTTACAGTGCTAACTCGGTGCCCAAGTCCATTAGAGCACCTGCAAAAGATCCGCACTAATTTATGTGCAGGTTTCTGTGCGTTTCTGCACCCAAACTACTCCATAAACTGCAATTTCTAAGGGTGCCTTCACACGCGGCAGATTTTGTGGCAGACGATACCACGACTGAAAATTCTGTTGAATAAGGAAGCAAGCACATAGATTTCTGCAAGCCCCATTAGGCCTCCTTCACACGACCGTATGGCTTTTACAGTATTTTGCAGTCCTCAAAAAAACGGATCCGCACAAAATACGGATGACATCCGTGTGCATTACGTTTTTTGCGGAACGGAACATCTGGCCCCTAATAGAACAGTACTATCCTTGTCCGTTATGCGAACAATAATAGGACATGTTCTATGCTTGAACAGAATGGAAATACAGAAACAGAAGACATACGGAGTACCTTCCGTTTTTTTGCGGATTCATTGAAATGAATGGTTCCGTATATGGTCCGTATATGGAACGCAAAAAACGTGTGCAGGAGGCCTAAGGTGAATTGAACTAATTTTCAGTCGCTGAATTTCTGCCACAAAATCTGCCACGTGAAGGCTTCCTAATAGCCTTTTTTTTTGAGGATTTAATGAAGTTTTGCCGCAGATATCACTCGTCATTAGAATAGGGTGAAATCCACAGCTAAAACCACAAACATAGACATGCACAGATATGCCGCAGATATCTAAATCCACACAGCAGGTCAGGCGCACGTAAAACATCTGCAAAGTGTACATATACTGTTTGCTGGTACTGTACTACACTGTGGAAAAATTGGGCATTAGAGATGGCCTTGTGATTCGCCCGGCGGTCGTTTTGCGACGAACTTAGCTCGTTTGCAATTTGCCGAACATGTGAACATATGGCGATGTTCGCGCGCGCCATATTCTTTTGCATTGCGCCGAACTTTGACCCATGACACATCCATCAGGTGGGACAGGACAGCCAATTGAGACGTTTCAGCACATGGACACACACCCACCCTATAACAGAACCCAATCTGACAGCCATTTTACATTCTGTGTTTTGCCAGTGTAGGGAGAGGTTGCTGTGTGGAGCAGGGACAGACTGTTAGGGACACCAAACTCTAGCTAATAGGGCTACAAAGTCTTTTTAAGTACTGGTATAGGTGTGCTATCGATAGGTGTGATATACTGAGGGGTGTGATATACTTTTAATATACTTTCTAACATAGAAAGTATATTATAGTGCATTTGTACCGTACAGCTGTTGTGTTCGGTTCTGCTGCGATAACGCAGCTATATAGAGGGACAAACGCTAATTGGAATAACTAATTGCAACTGGTGTGATATACCTGTTGCCCCCCAAAAAACTGATTGAGGGGTATGATATAACTATAATATACTTTCTAACATAGAAAGTATATTATAGTGCATTTGTATTGTGCAGCAGTTGTGTGCGGTTCTGCTGCGATACTGCAGGTATATAGATGGACAAGCGTTATTGGAACAACTATTTGCAATGGGTGTGATATACCTGTTGCCCCCTAAAAAACTGATTGAGGGGTGTGATATACCTATAATATACTTTCTAACATAGAAAGTGTATAGTGCATTTGTATTGTGCAGCAGTTGTTTGCGGTTCTGCTACGATACCGCAGGTATATAGAGGGACAAGTGCTATTGGAACAACTATTTGCAACGGGTGTGATATACCTGTTGCCCCCCCAAAAATTATTGAGGGGTGCAATATACCTGCTTCCACAAAATACTGATTAAGGGGTTTGCTATATCTGCTTCCACAAAATACTGATTGAGGGGTGTGATATACCTGCTTCCACTAAATATTGATTGAGGCCTGCGATATACCTGCTTCCACAAAATACTGATTGAGGGGTACGATATACCTGCTTCCACAAATGACTGATTAAGGGGTTTTTATATACCTGCTTCCACAAAATACTGTCTGAGGGGTGAGATATACCTGCTTCAACAAAATATTGATTAAGGGGTTATATATACCTTTTTCCACAAAATACTGATTGAGGGGTGCGATATACCATCTTCCACAAAATATTGATTAAGGGGTTTGATATACCTGCTTCCACAAAATACTGATTGAGGGGTGCAATATACCAGCTTCCGCAAAATACTGATTAAGGGGTTTGATATACCTGCTTCCACAAAATACAGATTAAGGGGTGCGATATTCCTGCTTCCACCAAATATTGATTAAGGGGTTCTAGATACCAGCTTTCACAAAATACTGATTGAGGGGTTTAATATACCAGCTTCCACCAAATACTGACTGAGGCCTGCGATACACCTGCTTCCACAAAATACTGATTAAGGGGTGTGATATACCTGCTTCCACAAAATACTGATTAAGGTTTTTTTTATATACCTGCTTCCACAAAATACTGATTGAGGGGTGCAATATACCTGCTTCCACTAAATATTGATTAAGGGGTTCTATATACCTGTTTCCACAAAATAATGATTGACGGGTGCGATATACCTGCTAACACAAAATACTGATTAAGGGGTTTGATATACCTGCTTCCACAAAATACAGATTGAGGGGTGCGATATACCTGCTTCCACCAAATATTGATTAAGGGGTTCTATATACCTGCTTCCACAAAATACTGATTAAGGGATTTGATATACCTGCTTCCACAAAATACAGATTAAGGGGTGCGATATTCCTGCTTCCACCAAATATTGATTAAGGGGTTCTAGATACCAGCTTTCACAAAATACTGATTGAGGGGTTTAATATACCGGCTTCCACCAAATACTGACTGAGGCCTGCGATACACCTGCTTCTACAAAATACTGATTAAGGGGTGTGATATACCTGCTTCCACAAAATACTGATTAAGGGGTTTTTATATACCTGCTTCCACAAAATACTGATTAAGGGGTGCAATATACCTGCTTCCACTAAATATTGATTAAGGGGTTCTATATATCTATCTGTTTCCACAAAATACTGATTGACGGGTGCGATATAACTGCTAACACAAAATACTGATTAAGGGGTTTGATATACCTGCTTCCACAAAATACAGATTGAGGGGTGCAATATACCTGCTTCCACTAAATATTGATTAAGGGGTTCTATATACCTGCTTCCACAAAATACTGATTAAGGGATTTGATATACCTGCTTCCACCAAATATTGATTGAGGCCTGCGATACACCTGCTTCCACAAAATACTGATTAAGGGGATTGGTATACCTGCTTCCACCAAATATTGATTGACGCCTGTAATACACCTGCTTCAATAAAATACTGATTCAGGGGATTGATTTACCTGCTTCCACCATATATTGATTGACGCCTGCGTTACACCTGCTTCCACAAAATACAGATTGAGGAGTGCTATATACGGTACCTGCTTCCACAAAATACTGATTTATTTATTTTTTATATATACCTGCTTCCACAAAATATTGATTGAGGGGTTCTATATACCTGTTTCCACAAAATATTGATTGAGGGGTGCGATATACCTGCTTCAACAAAATACTGATTAAGGGATTCGATATACCTGCTTCCACAAAATACTGATTGAGGGCTGCGATATACCTGCTTCCAAAAAATACTGATTAAGGGGTTTGATATACCTGCTTCCACTAAATACTGATTGAGTCCTGCGATATACCTGCTCCCACAAAATACTGAGTAAGGTGTTTGATATACCTGCTTCCACCAAATACTGATTAAGGGGTTTGATATAATTGCTTCCACCAAATACTGATTAAAGGGACACTGACAGGCCCAATAAGCATATTTAGCTATATATATGAATGCACAGGTCTTCTAATGTGTATTAAAAACATATAAGTATAACCCCTGTCCACCTTATAAATACAGCAAACTGATGTTTTATAACCTGAAGTAATCGCTTTTCTTTCTGCCCAAGGGGCGGCGTTTCAGCTTCAATTCTGCCCAGCCAGCCGCCCCCCAACAGCCGTTTTGAAGCGCCGCCCAGCTCATCAATATTCACTTCGCTGAGCGGCTTCTGCTGTCCCTGACGTTCCGAGATACCGCGCGTGCCCAATAGAAAGCTATGGGCATCGGACTCACTTTCAGCTTCTGCGCATGCGCCCGGCACCCATAGCTTTCTATTGGGCATGCGCGGGATCTCGGAACGTCGGGGACAGCAGAAGCCACCCAGCGAAGTGAATATTGATGAGCTGGGCGGCGCTTCAAAACGGCAGTTGGGGGGCGGCTGGCTGGGCAGAAGTCAAGCTGAAACGCCACCCCTTGGGCAGAAAGAAAAGCGATTACTTCAGGTTATAAAACATCAGTTTGCTGTATTTATAAGGTGGACAGGGGTTATACTTATATGTTTTAATACACATTAGAAGACCTGTGCATTCATATATATAGCTAAATATGCTTATTGGGCCTGTCAGTGTCCCTTTAAGGGGTTTGATATACCTGCTTCCACCAAATATTAATTGAGGCCTGCGATACACTCGCTTCTACAAAATACTGATTAAGGGATTTGATATACCGGCTTCCACGAAATACTGATTGAGGCCTGCGATACACCTGTTTCCACAAAATACTGATTGAGGGGCACAATATACCTGCTTCCACCAAATATTGTTTGAGGTCTCCGATACACCTGCTTCCACAAAATACTGATTAAGGGGATTAATATATCTGCTTCCACCAAATATTGATTGAGGCCTGCAATACACCTGCTTCCACAAAATACTGATTGAGGGGATTGATATACCTGCTTCCACCAAATACTGATTGAGGCCTGCGATACACCTGCTTCCACAAAATACTGATTGAGGGTTGCGATATACCTGCTTCCACTAAATACTGATTGAGGCCTGCGATATACCTGCTTCCACAAAATACTGATTTAGGGGTTTGATATACCTGCTTCCACAAAATACTGATTAAGGTGTTTGATATACCTGTTTGCACCAAATATTGAGCATAAAAAGTTGATGATGCCAGATAACCCTCTTGCCCAACAGCTGACCGCTGGCTTGTCAGAACTGCTGGCCCGCCAACTACTGCCAAATAAACTGGTGGACTTGGAAGCCTTTAGAAAATTTGTGGCCATTGGAACACCGCAATGGAAGGTCCCCTGAAGGAAATATTTCTCCCAGAAGGGCATCCCAGAGCTATATGGCCACGTTCAGCGGCAAGTGAATATATCTCTGGCACACAGTGTCGGTGCCAAGATACATCTGACCACAGACATGTGGTCTAGCAAACTCGGGCAGGGAAGGTACATAACTTTTATTGGCCACTGGGTGAACCTTCTGACGACCATCAAACATCTAACCCGTGGCTCCTGTGTGGATTTGGTGTTACTGCCACGGATTGCATGCAGGCCTGCCTCTTCTCCAACTCCTACTCCATCCTCCGTCTCCTCCTCAGCTGAGTCCTCCTTTTCCACTGCTACCGCCTCTTCCGCTGCACCCCTCAAGCTCCCCAGAACCTATTCGACGTCCCAGGTGAGACGTTGCCATGCTGTGCTGCGGCTGTTGTGCCTGGAAGCCAAGAGCCATACTGGTCCTGCACTGCTTTCAGCTCTGCGGTCATAGGCCGATCAGTGGCTAACCCCGCTTAATTTGACAGTTGGTAAAGTGGTGTGCGACAACAGTGCCAATCTGCTGAGTGCGCTGAAACAAGGCAAAATGACACATGTGCCGTGCATGGC
This sequence comes from Bufo bufo, assembly GCF_905171765.1. Taxonomy (NCBI): domain Eukaryota; kingdom Metazoa; phylum Chordata; class Amphibia; order Anura; family Bufonidae; genus Bufo; species Bufo bufo. Next base: position 566,690,733 of record NC_053391.1, on the reverse strand, counting down.
AAACGTCCTGAACCTAGTCGTGCAATGATTCGTTGCCCAATACCCTGGGGTCCAGGACGTCTTGCGGCAGGCCATGAAAATCTCTGGCCATTTTAGAAGATCTTACACGGCCATGGCGATGTTCAGCGGCGACACCACCTGCCCGTCAGACGTCTGATTTGTGACAGCCTGACGCGCTGGAACTCCACCTTGTATATGCTTGATAGGCTGCTGTTAACGACTAGTGATGAGCGGCAGGGGCAATATTCTAATTCGCGATATTTTGCAAATATTTAGTAGAATATTAGGCATATTCGAGAATTCAAGATGATTTTCTTGATCGCGAAAATCGGGCATGTAATATGCGCGTTTTTGCGTATGCACAATACTGGCATGGCCTAGTTTTGCTACCTTTTTCCAACTGCGGGAAGCTTGCAGAGACTGGAAAAGATGGTGGGCAGCAATTTTCACGACGGTGAGGAAGAATTCCTGATCACTGTAAGTAATGTTACATTACAGCACTGTATTTCATTACATTTTGCATGCATTGCAGAACAATGGCTTTATATGCAGATAGAGTGTTCCAAAATATTTGTGATTACGAAAAGATGCGCTATTGATGCGAATTTGTATTTGCAATACATACAACTTCACATTTTATCAGGTCTGACTACATATTACTGATTGGTGCAAGTATTGTTGTGACATCACAGCACTATGTCTGTAGCATGTATGTATGGACAGCAGAGAAATATCTCTCAAATTCACATTGCACATCCATTTTCCTGCCACACACTATATACCACACACACACACAGTCTATATATTAGAGTTTGTGTCCTGTTAGTCAGGAGAAGCTTTTTTTGTCTGACCGCCAGTATTTTCTGGTTCATTTAGGGTTACCCAGGGTGCACCACGGGGAGGCGAACCAGCTGTACACCCCATACCGTACCGTCACTTCACTAGACAGGTACATCTCTGCTCAGCTGGCCAATATCCGATTGCTCAGACCCCACACACATACAATTGCAATACAATCCGATCTTATAACGGTAACATGAAATCTAATATTCCCCTTTAAACACTAAAATTGTTTTGGCTGTGTTGTTGATGACATTATTTTCAATACTTGAATTAAAAAAATTGGGATTATATGCTTGCATCTTTATCCTGCAGCGCATGTTGGAGGGGGGGTACGACGGGACCCGGGTCCAGGATAAAAAACTGCGGATCGTGAGGGAGGTAAAGAAGGAGCTTAGGAGGGAGTATAAGGGAAAGCATAGTGCGATGGCCATCATGAAACATTAATCAGATTTGAAGAGGAGGCACATTGGCTGGATCACAGAGAACTGTGACAGAAAATTCCCAGGTACTATGCTTACATCACTTTTGTATCTCTCGCCTACATTCTGTAATGTATATATACAGTTATGCAAATAAGTATTTCATCCCTTTACAAATGATTACTTAGTACCTGGTGTGACACGTAGTAAATCAGCCGTTAACATCATACATCTCTACCTCGCTGTGAGTGTGTGTGTATATATATATATATATATATATTGATACACACGGCGAGGTAGACATGTATGATTTAACCGGCTGATTTCGTACGTTTCACACACACACATAAATATATATACGTGTGTGTGTGTATAAATACATAAACTGCAATCATCATTCTGTATTCCAGTAAAAGGCCCCGTCCATCATTACATTAGAATACATCCCCCACTTAATTTGCATTTGTTATGAGTTCTGAGTTGTTTGTCAAAATTATCAATATTGTGTGATTACAGGAGTTCCCGTTCCTTCAGTCCGCCACAGGAGTTCCATGGAGGATTTGGAGGTGGTAGATGTCTCTGTAGAGGAGGAAGAGGGAGAGCAGGTGGGACCCTCCCAGAATGTGGATGCCCCTTCCCCACCGGATGTTGGCGAAGTGGTGGAGGTGGCGGCGGAAGAGGCCGGACCCTCCCATTAGCCGTATTCCCCCCCAGCTCATGATGAGGAGGATGTCACCAGCCCCCGCCAGGAGGGTAAATATGTGCACACAGCAATATAATTCAGTATACATAACATATTCAGAAACATTAACCCTTTCTACCTCAGGCCAGTTTTCAACTTCCTGCTCAGGCCATTTTTTGCAAATCTGACGTCTCACTTTATGTGTTAATAACTTTAAAAAGCTTTTACTTATCCAGGCCATTGTGAGATTTTCTTGTCACATATTGTACTTCATTATAGTGGTAAAATTGATTTAAAAAAACAAAACATTTTATTCATAAAAAAATACCTAATTTACCATAAATTGGGAAAAATTAGCAAATTTCCAATGTTCAATTTCTCTTCTTTTATAATAGATAGTAATACCTCCAAAAAATAGTTATTACTTTACATTACACATATGCCTACTTCATGTTTGGATCTTTTTGAAAAAGGTATATATTTTTTTGGGACGTTAGAAGGCTTAGAAGTTTAGAATCAAATCTTAAATGTTTAACCCCTTAAGGGCCGGGCTCATTTTCACCTTCAGGACCAGGCCATTTTTCGCAAATCTGACCAGTGTCACTTTATGTGGTGATAACTTTAAAACGCTTTGACTTATCCAGGCCATTCTGAGATAGTTTTTTCGTCACATATTGTACTTCATGACACTGGTAAAATGGAGTAAAAAAAAATCATTTTTATTTATAAAAAAATACCAAATTTGCCAATAATTTGCAAAATTTTGCAAATTTCCAAGTTTCAATTTCTTTACTTCTATAATACATATTAATACCTACAAAAATAGTTATTACTTTACATTTCCCATATGTCTTCTTCATGTTAGGATCATTTGGGGAATGACATTTTATTTTTGGGGGACGTTACAAGGCTTAGAAGTTTAGAAGTAAATCTTGAAATTTCTCAGAAATTTTCAAAAACAAACTTTTTAAGGACCAGTTCAGGTCTGAAGTCACTTTGTGAAGCTTACATGATAGAAATCACCCAAAAATGACCCCATTCTAGAAACTACACCCCTCAAGGTATTCAAAACTGATTTTACAAACGTTGTTAACCCTTTAGGTGTTCCACAAAAATTAATGGAAAATAGAGATACAATTTTAAAATTTCACTTTTTTGGCAGATTTTCCATTTTAATATATTTTTTCCAGTTACAAAGCAAGGGTTAACAGCCAAACAAAACTCATTATTTATGGCTCTGATTCTGTAGTTTACAGAAACACCCCATATGTGGTCGTAAACTGCTGTATGGGCACACGGCAGGGCGCTGAAGGAAAGGAATGCCATACGGTTTTTGGAAGGCAGAGTTTGCTAGACTATTTTTTTTGACACCATGTCCCATTTGAAGTCCCCCTGATGCACCCTTAGAGTAGAAACTCCAAAAAAGTGACCCCATTTTAGAAACTATGGGATAGGGTGGAAGTTTTGTTGGTACTAGTTTAGGGTACATATGATTTTTGGTTGCTCTATATTACACTTTTTGTGAAGCAAGGTAACAAGAAATAGCTTTTTTTTTTGTTATTTACAACATTCATCTGACAGGTTACATCATGTGGTATTTTTATAGAGCAGGTTGTCACGGACGCGGCGATACCTAATATGTATACAATTTTTTTTATTTATGTAAGTTTTACACAATGATTTCATTTTTGAAACAAAAAAAATCATGTTTTAGTGTCTCCATAGTCTAAGAGCCATAATTTTTTCTGATATTTTTGGGCGATTATTTTAGGTAGGGTCTCATTTTTTGTGGGATGAGATGACGGTTTGATTGGCACTATTTTGGGGTGCAAATGACTTTTTGTTCGCTTGCTATTACACTTTTTGCGATGTAAGATGACAAAAAATGGCTTTTTTTACACCGTTTTTTTTTTTTTTACAGTGTTCACCTGAGGGGTTAAGTCATGTGATATTTTTATAGATCCAGTCGATACGGACGCGGCGATACCTAATATGTATACTTTTTATTTATTTATGTAAGTTTTACACATTGATTTCATTTTTGAAACAAAAAAAATAATGTTTTAGTGTTTCCATAGTCTAAGAGCCATAGTTTTTTCAGTTTTTGGGCGATTATCTTGGATAGGGTATGATTTTTGTGGGATTAGATGACGGTTTGATTGGCGCTATTTTGGGGTGCATATGACTTTTTGATCGCTTACACTTTTTGTGATGTAAGGTGACAAAAAATTGTTTATTTAGCACAGTTTTTATTTTTTACGGTGTTCAGGGGTTAGGTCATGTGATATTATTTTTAGAGCTGGTCGATACGGACACGGCGATACCTAATATGTATACTTTTTTTTATTTGTGTAAGTTTTACATAATAATATTTTTGAAACAAAGAAAACCTCATGTTATAGTGTCTCCATAGTCTGAGACCCATAGTTTTTTTATTTTTTGGGCCATTGTTTCATGTAGGGGCTCATTTTTTGCGGGATGAGGTGATGGTTTGATTGATACTATTTTGGCGTACATGCGACTTTTTTGATCACTTTTATTACCTTTTTTGGGAAGTAAGGTGGGCAAAATTAAAATTTTCTCATAGTTTTTATTTTTATTTTTTTATGGCGTTCACCGTATGGGAAAAGTAACATGACTGTTTTATAGATCAGGTCGTTACGGATGCGGCGATACCTAATATGTGTAGTGTATTTTATTTTTTTAATTTTTATTCAGTGATAAATGTGTTTTTTTATCTTTACTTTTTTCCCTTTTTTTTTACTTTTTTTTTTACCCAGACCCATTTGGTTCTTGAAGATCCAGTGGGTCTGATGTCTGTATAATACAGTACAGTACACTATATAGTGTATTGTACTGTATTTTACTTACACTTTGTCTGAACAGATCTATGCCTTTAGCACAGATCTGTTCAGCACCATGGACAGCAGGATGCCTGAGAAGGCGTCCTGTTGCCATGGGAACCTTCCCCGTCTGCCACAACTGAGCAGACGGGGAAGGAGGGGGGCTCCCTCCCTCTGTGACCTCATCCTGTCTGGGGGCTGCAAAGCCACAGCAGCCCCCCGATGGGAGAAGGAGGGAGCTCCCTGACTGTTAACCTTTTTTATACAGCAGTCCGTACGTATGTATGTAGCGGTCCGTACGCACAGATGTCAGCTGTTTATATCAGAGTGTCAGTAATATGCTGACACTCTGGTATACCCACTGGACGCCAATGAATATTCAAGAGGAGGCGGGCGGGGGATCGCGATCCCGCCTGCCGCACCACCCGTCTCCCGCACCGCCTGCAACCCCCCCCTGCACCACCCGCCGGCATAAAATCATTCACGGGTGCAGGGGGGTGAAAAAATCTTTATTTTGGGCATTTTAAAGTTTCTGATCCCCGCGGGTACCGCGGGGATCAGAAACTGCAAAAAGCCCTGCAAAACGAAAATGATTTCAGCGGGCATCCTGTTCCGATTAACCCCTGCTGCGCCGCAATCGCGTTTTAAACCCATGACATACTGGTACGTCATGTGTCCTTAAGGGGTTAAGAACTGTTCCAAGCCCCAATTTTTTCAGGACCAATTCAGTTACAAAGTCACTTTCTGGGGCTTACATTGTGGAAACCACCCATAAATCACCCCATTTTAGAAACTACGCCCCTCAAGCTAATCAAAACGGATTCTACATACTTTGTTAACCCTTTAGGTGGCCCACAAGAATGAAATGAAAATGGGAATGAAATTTCAAAAAATCACGTATTTTAGCAGATTTTAAATTTAAATACATTTTTCTGAAACACATCAAGGGGTAACAGTCAAAGAAAACTAAAAATCTGTTACCCTGAATCTGGAATTTACAAAAACACCCCATGTATGCTCAAAAACAGATGTATGGTCGCACAGCAGGCTTCAGAGTGGAAGTAGCACCATATGGCGTTAGGAGAGAGGATTTAGCTTGAATGGTAATTAGGAGCTATGTCGCATGTGAAGACCCTGAGGTGGCCCTACAGTGGCAAACCCCAAAAAGTGACTCCATTCTGGAAGCTACACCCCTCAAGGAATATACTGAGCACTTCACAGAATTAGGAAACGCTTGGCTGTGAAAATTTGGAATTCAAATTTTTTCCAGAAAAAGTTGCTTTACACCCACATTTTTCACTTTCACAAAATGCAGCCCACATTTAGTTCCCCATTTTCCCCCGAATATGCCAACACCCATTATGTGCTCAAAAAATTATATATGGGTGCATGGCAGGGCTCTAGAGTAAAACTGCCAAATATGAATTTTGATGACAGGCCTAAATTGGCAGACATGTACTGTATTTTAGGTGCCATGTGGCATGAAATAAATTACTGAGGTCCCCAGAAATGAAAAACCCCAACAATTTCTGAAAGAGCACCCCCGTACAAACATTTTAAGGGGTTTTCCACCCCTTTTGACCTAACAGTTGTCCCACATGAAAAATTATGCATTGGTTGTTGGAAAGTGGATATGCAAAAGCGAGGTAGACTAAATCAGAGATATAAAGTGGAAATATTACAGGGATGAAATTAAACTTATTCACAATGGATAAGTGGTAAATTTTAAAACACTACTTCATGCACAGGCCAGGTTTTTAATGGCAGGTTTCACAGTGGTAAATGGTGTCCTCCCTAATGCCCCTTTTTGAACACACTCTGCATCTTTTTTGGGTCCTTCCCTTTCTTGCTGTCTGGGGGACTTCAGCTGGGAATGATCTGGAACAGCTGCAAATGAAAAAAAAAAATCTGTGCAGCAATTTCGGATGTTCTTCTTCTTTTCTTCTTTTTTCTTTTCAGCATGAGGGGGTTAAATAGCAGTGGTGTGCACCACAAGTCCCAGCAAGCCACAAGCAGCATAGAAAGATACATAACCTCTCTGCATGCAGTCACCAGCTAGAATGGCTGCATGTAGGGAAGTTCTGCCTCTTCCTGTACAGCTACAGCCCTGCCATTGGCTGGAGCATTGTTCCAGCCAATAGCAGCGCTGGCAGGCAACCCAAAACACTAATGTCCCCTGCCTCAGACAGGTGATGACCTTTTCATCGCCGGTCACCGACAAATGACACCCACGGCCCCCTGCAGCTCCGGAGCTGCGATGCGCATGTGTAAGGAATCCGGCCAAAAGCAGCAATCAGGGCTGCAAGGGGCCAGAAAAACCTCCCGCAGCCCTTAGTTAACATGGCTGCCTGCTTGGCAGAGCAGCCTTTGCACCCCTGTTCCTGAACGATTTTGTCTGGTGGCCGGGTGTTCGTTGCGCCTTAATAGTATGGCGCTGGGTGGCAAGTCACGTCCTGCTGCACTGTACTATTATGGCTATGGTCAGAAAGGGGTTAAAACGGCCAACAATGAGGGGATAACACAAAGTACAGAAATAGAAAACAACAACACTGGACACTAACTTTGTAATCTACATAAAAACCATTAACTAACCAAATAAATAACATAATACTCTACTTAACTATCACTAACTAACCAACTATATAATTAGCATAAATATCATTAACTAATGAATAGAGATTAAAATCGGCAGTACTTAAACAAATACTACACACAATGCACTAATTGCCTCTTAATCTGAATTGCAAGTAATTTTTATATATTTTTTTTCCTAACAAAACAGTACTCAGTAAATTTAAAACACTACTGAACAAGATGCAGCAGGAGAAGAAAAAAAGCATGCAGGAGATCGAGGAGCAGCAGAGGCAGCTGCCAAATAAGGTAAAGGAGATCCATGAGCAGCAGCGGAAGCTTGCACTGAAGGTGCAGCAGTTTGATGCGCTGCAACTAAATCAGATGCAGGAGTTGCGTGACCTGCACAAGCTACTTAAAAAGTTGCCATAGAGCCATGTTTGGATCGAACTATTGAATAAAAAGTTTTTGCAGTTAAAACGTGTGCTTACTTTTTTAATACTGTTATGTTTCAGTAAGGCCCCATGGCAAACTCACCAGGATCAGGACAGACAGCAGCAGCATCGAGTAATAGTAACAGTGGAGTATAAGACCTAAACATAACTCAGCAGGGTCAGGACAGACAGCAGCAGGTACATGGTAACGGTGGAGTATAAGGCCTACACATAACTCAGCAGGATCAGGACAGACAGCAGCAGGTAAAGGTAATGGTGTAGTATAAGGCCTACACATAACTCTGCATGATCAGGAGCAGGTTCTTTGCAGCAGGAATGTGTTCCCAGGAATGGTCCCCCACCAGACCGGGGCAACACCACAAATAAACTTAGACACCTCTGACAGCTGCAGATTATTTGTCTAGAGCAGGAATGTGTTCCCAGGAATGGGCCCCCACTAGACTGGGGCAACACCACAAATAAACTTAGAAACCTCTAACAGCAGCAGATTCTTCGTCTAGAGCAGGAATGTGTTCCCAGGAATGGGTCCCCACCAGACCGGGGCAACACCACAAATAAACTTAGACACCTCTGACAGATGCAGGTTCTTCGTCTAGAGCAGGAATGTGCTCCCATGCATACAAAATGCAATATTTTCAGTTGAAATATATTTTTTTCAAAGGTATTTTAACTTTGTAAAGCCCACAATAAATTAGTACAAATTTAGCTCTACGCGCCACCCACACCGGTCTGCTCTCAGTTTCCATATCGGGCACATCGAGTCAGGAGCAGAACACTGCGGTAACGCAGCCTGCTGCGCCGTGTGCTGATTCCTCCAAGCCAGAGGGCAGCAGGACTGGCGGGGTTTAGCAGCGGCTCTCTCATCCTCCTTTTGTCTGTGGTTTTCGGGGATCCCTGGTGTTGTCTGTGGCTGGGAGGAGGAGACCGAGGACAACATTCTCCTGGGCGATGAGCCTGCAAGAAGAGGGTGGTTTGAAGATGTGTTGGTCACTTCGGATATGAGATCATTCTTGCATCCAACCCATCGACAGCCGCCCTCCGGATTTAGCCTCAGGGAGTGCCTAGACCGACAGGTGTCCGACTACATCGGGTTAACGGCTGATGTGGACGCTATGAGAAGCGAGGAACCACTGGACTACTAGGTGTGCAGGCTTGACCTGTGGCCAGAGCTAGCACAATTTGCCATGGAACTCTTGGTTTGCCCCTCGTCGAGTGTCCTGTCCGAAAGGACATTCAGCGCAGCAGGGGGATCCGACAGTGTGGACTACCTCACATTTCTAAAAATGAATGAGGCATGGATCTCGGAGGAATTCAACACCTGTGACAACCACGTGTAATTGAATTTCCTCATGCCAGCCCACACATATCCGCCACCACCCAGAACAAAGAATGGTCCTTGTCTTATGTATATACAGCGGCATAAAAGGCCTTTTCTGTCAGATGAATGCCTCATTTTTGGGGCCTCTACTCCAGTGGCCTACAGTAAAATTTGTATCCAGTGACTGCCTATTGTACCTCCAGCCACATAATCACTTGTTCTTTTATGTCAGGTGAATGCCTAATTTCTGGGGCCTATACTCCACTGGCCTACAGTAAAATTGTTATTCAGTGACCGCCTAATGTACCTCCAGCCACATAATCACTTGTTCTTTTCTGTCAGGTGAATGGCTAATTTTTGGTGCCTGTACTGGCCTACAGTAAAATTGTTATCCACTGACTGTCTAATATACCTCCAGCCACATAATCACTTGTTCTTTTCTGTCAGGTGAATGCCTAATTTTTGGGGCCTGTACTCCACTGGCCTACAGTAAAATTGTTATCCACTGACTGTCTAATGTACCTCCAGCCACATAATCACTTGCTCTTTTCTGTCAGGTGAATGCCTAATTTTTGGGGCCTGTACTCCCGTGGCCTAAAATAAAAATTTTCTAGGCTCCAGCAGGGCACATTTTTGAGAGTTTCCCTTTAAGACGCATAAAAATGGCCCCTGATTAAAATACATATTTTTTCTGGGAATTTTTGCCATTGATCCCCCTCTGGTATGTCACTGTCCATGTTGTGGGACTATCTGTGCACCTCTAGTTAGTATTTGGTGGCTGCAAATATGACCTGAAGGTTTTTATGGTTCGCCTGCCATTATAGTGAATGGGGCCGTCGCGAACGCACGGTTCGCAAACATTTGATTGCAAACGCGCCTTTGCAAAACGTCCCGGCCAATGTTCATCCATCACTACTGGGTATATTCAGCTACGTGTGCAGGTGGCCTTAATGTGTTAATATAGTGTAGAGACTGAGATAATAAACATTTTTGTTATATACTTTATTAGAGAAAGAGGTTTCTTTTTACTAGAAAATATTGAATCTCCTTAGTAACACTTTAAATGAGCATTGCTTGCTATTGCGGCAAATCCGCAGCATTGTTCAGTACCAGCAAAGTGGATAAGAATTTCTGAACTCGCATTCACTCGTTGCGTAAAATAAAAAGCAGAGGAACAGGTGCAGCATTGTGGATTTGAAATCCGCATGTCAATTTATACAGAGGATTTCTCTTGTGGATTTCCCCCTTTGCAATGGAGAGGGTGAAATCTGCTGGCTTTTCTGCTGCATAAACAGCTGGATTTTCAGACACTTGTGAACCCAGTGTTAGCAGTCTACTAAATTTGAGGAAGGCTATGGGGCAGATTTATGACGGACCGGTGGCGTACACCAGTCTATGATAACCAGGCTCGCTCCTGGATTGATGAGGAGGTGCATGCAGCATCCAACAGTTTGTGTGCATGAACTGAAACCTAAGCCGGCCTGTGTTCTACCGCTCCAGAAAACGTGTAAAAGAAGATAAATATGGTGGTGCTGCTGGCCCCTCAGCCTCCCTGCTATAATTTATGCAAGCCCACGCCCCTCTCGCTATGCTCATCCTATGCCTTGCCCTCTTTCTGGAAAAGTAGTGAGTGTGATGTTAAAGCTCAAAAAATCACAATTCTTTTTACTGTTTTTGGTGTTTATTTTTATTTATTTTTTATGCTGCCAGATATTGGGCATTATATAAGGCTCTACAAACAAAACGTGCATTTTTATAATTTTTTCTTACAAAATGCAACATAATCTAGGTATGACTTTTTTTATGTCATTTTTTTTCTTTAGGTATCTCTATAAGGGCTTGTTCACACGACCGTGCCGTGTTTTGCGGTCCGCAAATTGCGGATCCGCAAAACACGGATGCCGCCCATGTGCCTTCCGCAATTTGCGGAACGGAACAGGAGGCCCATTATAGAAATGCCTATTCTTGTCCGCAAAACAGACAAGAATAAGACATGCCTCATAATTTCTGCGGGGCCACGGAACGGAGCAACAGATGCGGACAGCACACGGAGTGCTGTCCGCATCTTTTGCGGCCCTATTGAAGTGAATGGGTCCGCAAACGAGCCGCAAAAAATGTGGCTCCGATGCGGACCAAAACCACGGTCGTGTGAACGAGCCCTAAGGAGAGGGAAAACATTAGAAAAAAATGTCTATTTAATTTATTAATTTATTGCTGCAAGCTAGTGCAATCTTTTTTGTTGCATCTGCCTGAACTCTGTATAAAATCACATAAATTTTACTGTGAATTTGCAGAAACGCTGTGGATTTGCTGCAGATTTTACCCTCTGCAATGCAAAGGGTAAATCTGTGGCAGATATGCACAACATAAATTGACATGCTGCAGATTTATAACCCACACCGCATGTCAAGTTATGTGTGGATTCCGGTGAGGATCCTCTCTGCAGAGTGTACAGTCGTGGCCAAAAGTTTTGAGAATGACACAAATATTAGTTTTCACAAAGTTTGCTGCTAAACTGCTTTTAGATCTTTGTCTCAGTTGTTTCTGTGATGTAGTGAAATATAATTACACACACTTCATACGTTTCAAAGGCTTTTATCGACAATTACATGACATTTATGCAAAGAGTCAGTATTTGCAGTGTTGGCCCTTCTTTTTCAGGACCTCTGCAATTCGACTGGGCATGCTCTCAATCAACCTCTGGGCCAATTCCTGACTGATAGCAACCCATTCTTTTATAATCACTTCTTGGAGTTTGTCAGAATTAGTGGGTTTTTGTTTGTCCACCCGCCTCTTGAGGATTGACCACAAGTTCTCAATGGGATTAAGATCTGGGGAGTTTCCAGGCCATGGACCCAAAATGTCAACGTTTTGGTCCCCGAGCCACTTAGTTATCACTTTTTCCTTATGGCACGGTGCTCCATCTGGAAACTGTGCATTGTACTGGAAAATGCATTGTTCTTCACCAAACTGTTGTTGGATTGTTGGAAGAAGTTGCTGTTGGAGGGTGTTTTGGTACCATTCTTTATTCATGGCTGTGTTTTTGGGCAAAATAGTGAGTAAGCACACTCCCTTGGATGAGAAGCAACCCCACACATGAATGGTCTCAGGATGCTTTACTGTTGGCATGACACAGGACTGATGGTAGCGCTCACCTTTTCTTCTCCGGACAGGCCTTTTTCCAGATGCCCCAAATAATCGGAAAGAGGCTTCATCGGAGAATATGACTTTGCCCCAGTCCTCAGCAGTCCATTCACCATACTTTCTGCAGAAGATCAATCTGTCCCTGATGTTTTTATTGGAGAGAAGTGGCTTCTTTGCTGCCCTTCTTGACACCAGGCCATCTTCCAAAAGTCTTCGCCTCACTGTGCGTGCAGATGCGCTCACACCTGCCTGCTGCCATTCCTGAGCAAGCTCTGCACTGGTGGCACTCCGATCCCGCAGCTGAATCCTCTTTAGGAGACGATCCTGGCGCTTGCTGGACTTTCTTGGACGCCCTGAAGCCTTTTTAACAAGAATTGAACCTCTTTCCTTGAAGTTCTTGATGATCCTATAAATTAGTAGCCACAATATCCTTGCCTGTGAAGCCAATTCTATGCAACGCAATGATGGCTGCACGCGTTTCTTTGCAGGTCACCATGGTTAACAATGGAAGAACAATGATTTCAAGCATCACCCTCCTTTTAACATGTCAAGTCTGCCATTTTAACCCAATCAGCCTGACATAATGATCTCCAGCCTTGTGCTCGTCAACATTCTCACCTGAGTTAACAAGACGATTACTGAAATACTCTCAGCAGGTCCTTTAATGACAGCAATGAAATGCACTGGAAAGGTTTTTTTGGGATTAAGTTAATTTTCATGGCAAAGAAGGACTATGCAATTCATCTGATCACTCTTCATAACATTCTGGAGTATATGCAAATTGCTATTATAAAAACGCAAGCAGCAACTTTTCCAATTTCCAATATTTATCTAATTCTCAAAACTTTTGGCCACGACTGTAGATGGTAGTGCTGCAGCTATCAACTATTTTTGTAATTGAGTACTCTAATAACAAAAAACTAATTAAAAGATTGTTTTCTTTTTAAAAACTCATCAGTCCCCCGCCCCCATGCCGTCAGGTTCCCCCTAATGCCATCAGCTTCCTCCCCAGTGCCATCAGCTCCCCCCCCCTAGTGCCATCAGCTCCCCCCCCTAGTGCCATCAGCTTCCCCCCTAGTGCCATCAGCTTCCCCCCCTAGTGCCATCAGCTTCCCCCCCTAGTGCCATCAGCTTCCCCCCCTAGTGCCATCAGCTTCCCCCCCTAGTGCCATCAGCTTCCCCCCTAGTACCAGCAGATCCCCCTCCTAGCCATGTCCCCAGCGCCAGTACGTACCTTTCCTATAGGGGCGCAGCTCCACAGCTCCTCCATCTTCTTCTCCGCTCGCTGCACTATCGTTTTGACTTCACTTACGTGCACTATGACCTGACTATGTGTCAGGATATAGTACAGTGCATCGCGGTGCGGGTGACCACGGAGCGGTGAGTAATAGCAAGCGCTTCACTCCCGCTCCGTGGTCACATGATACAAACAAATTTTTTGTGTCTAATTACTCAATTCAATCGAGTAATTGTTTCAGCCCTAGTAGATGGCATTCTTTTTAAATTTCATCTACTTTACCGCCACTGTAAAGTGTATATGACATGCAGTGTATACGCCACATGTGGACATACCCTTATACTTAACAAGCAAGGACCCCACTTCCTCTTAAGAAGCCACACCAGTGGCGAAACATGTCGGGAGGGGTGCCATACTGTAGCTTTAAGTTTTAGACAGAATACAGTGAGTGAATCAGCAGGAGAACACAGGACCAGCTTCAGACCAGATAGTAATCGTCTAATGGCACCTTGTCAATATCCAGCAAGCTGAAGTACAGCTGAACAGTTATATGAGGCATAGCCAAGAGTGAATTGAATACAAGAGAGATCTCTAAACTCAGTTACCGTGGCACAGTCAACTGTCAGCACACAGGATTACCAATATAAGAGAGATAATATACTAGTGTTGCCAACTGGTGGAAAATATCTCTAGTTGTTGCAACAAGGTATAATCTCCTCTGAAGTACCAAGTGGTAGATACATCGTGTGTGTCTAAACAGTTGAGACAAACGACCCACTATATAAGTGGTCACGTTTTAGGAACACAGTGTACTGAGCGGTATAGTACAAATCATATAGAAAACTAAAATCAACTAACTCTCATCCGGCCCATATTTTAGGGAATTATAGGACAGTGATAGCCATATGTATTTCTGGTCTTACTGGATATATATGAGTACACCAAACTGAATCCCTGCTTAAAGTACCTTCATGGGTGAAATACCATGATAGGATTATATATGAACATATGCCCACTGCAACTACATTCCTGAGTTGTTGCCTAATAAGCAACAGTGGTTAGTTAAATATATGACAAGTCAAAATATATTCAACATCTCACTGTATTCTGAAAGTTTTAATACTAGATGTTCCCTATAGAATTAATGTATCACGATTTTAGCAATGCATGAATAAAGATATATTTTAGTATTAGTTAGAGACCCCTAAAGGGATTTTTTTGGTCTTTTGACCACATGTTACATTGATTACTACATCTCGAGGGTCCCTAATAGGGCGTGTTATTTGTTTCACTATAATTATGACACCTATCATAGAAAATCTATACATAAGCAAATGTAACACAGAAAGACGTACTAATGAGGATAAACCCTTTAAAATAGGGACAGCCCCTGTGATTTTGCGAATTTTGATCACTTCATGTTAAAATTGTTTTGCATATATGTGTTCCTCCTATACTGATACTGCGGGAAACCGAAATTGACGGACCTGAAAGTATAAGCCTGCCAGACATTGCATCAAAACAAGGAACTGTCTTCGGTTTGAAGGGTCACAACCTTCATGTGTTGCCTAGAAAGAAAATGATTTTGGAGAACCTTAACCTCTTAATGACTGCTTCCTTTTTTATGGTGTCCATTAAGTGACCTTATTCTACAGTGCTTTTTTATGTAGAATAAAGGTGCTCATACGCATTAGATGGAGGTAGGTTGATGGTTGAAGAACCGCTGAATGAACAATCGTTTGGTGAATGATTGCTGAGGCAGCCATACACATCTCAGTCCATCTTGGCCATTACAGTTGTTTAAAGTGGTAATACGTATTTAATAACACCTAGCAATGGATGAATGATCTTTCACTGTGGAATTGTTCGTATAACTGCACTATGTACAATCAAGTACTAGTTACAAAGTCTGAACACAGTAAATTTTTTTTACCAGAACTTAACACATTTGTTCCAATGACAACCTGTCATCAGTCGACTAAAATGACTGATTATTTGGGGTGAAATCTGACATTTTGATCAACTTTAGACTAAGAACACTACGGGGATCAGTTATGATCAGAAATACGCCTATATTAGGCGTATTTCTGGTGCAGAATCTGTGACTTTTTCCTGCTCATGTTAGGTCTAAAAAAGTGGGTGTGGCACGGGAGGGGAAGGGGACAGGCCGGTAGGCCCGTCTCATTTACCGTTTTCTACACCTGGTTTAGGAGTAGAAAATGGTCTAAATGTAAGACAGCAAGGAAGCTGTCTTACATTTAGAAGCAGCGGTGGATTCGCAGAAGTTATGTAGAGGCTGGCGTCTATTCATAACTTCGGCGGATCCACCGCCAGTGCAGGGCTTTATTAAGACCGGCGTCTAAAACACCAGTCTTAACTAATGTGCCTCTATATTCCTATATGGTGTTTCGCCTCCCAAAAGGGACTCAGCCTTTCACTAACATGCCCACTAAAGTTATTAAATCGATAGAAAATAGGGTGCATACCCTGGAAATATATTCTGAAGAATGCATCACGCAAATTCGTGGTCTTATGCAAGAAAATAGAAAACTGTGGGACCGAGTGGAGGATCTCGAGAATCGATCCCGTAGGAACAATCTGCGGATAGTCTGCT
The DNA here is from genome assembly GCF_905171765.1 of Bufo bufo. Classification (NCBI taxonomy): domain Eukaryota; kingdom Metazoa; phylum Chordata; class Amphibia; order Anura; family Bufonidae; genus Bufo; species Bufo bufo. The sequence continues at coordinate 566,674,607 of NC_053391.1, read as the reverse complement.
TATCGGAAGAGATCACTGCAAAGGACTTGCTCACCATATGCGAACAAGAATTGCCTAAGATATTAGGCCTAAATGGGCCATGCAAGGTCTAACGTGCTCATAGGCTGGGCCCAGATTTGAAAAATCTAGCACAAGACACTGACAGTAATAATGCTGGGTTTAATCGCAAGCCGAGACAAGTAATAGTGAAATACCTCGATTTCCAAGACAAGACAACTATTCTTTGGAACTTCAAGCGATTCACCGAACCTGTTGAATTGAGGAACTCGAGAATCATCATTTTCGGAGACTACTCAGCAGAAGTCACCAAAAGACGGAGGGCTTTCTCAGCTATCTGCTCTGAGCTTTACCAGAGACATACCAGGTTCGCGCTTCTGTACCCAGCTTTGCTGAAGGTCTTCCAAAGGGATGGATCATCGCAAACCTTTTCAACCCCAGAGGAGGCTGCTGACATCTTACAGATCACAGTGGATTCCTCAGATCGTGCCCCAGAAAAACTAGTTAGGGAGAAGGATGGAGACTTCGATCGCCCCTTAAGCCCGAAGAGATACATGGGACGGCAGAGGAAAGATCTGGACAGTCAGTTCAATACAAGAGCCGCCAAGGGCTCCGGATGAAGTTTTAAGGGACTTAAGTATACCTTTTCTTGTTTGATAGATAGCCATGTCTATATAATATGAATCTAGAAAGTGTTCTCTAAATAAGAGTGTTTAGTAGAGGGGTTATGTATTTTTGTTTCTAGATAGCCATGTAACTTATCATAGGTCAGGGACCGAGTTTAGAGGTAGTACTATAGAGGAGACGTTATGTGTAAGAATGCACATAGGCAGGAAAAAAGTGAAGTCAACTTACAGTTTACTGATGGAGGGAGGAGGGGGAATCTCTTGCCTTATTCCCGGATAGGGAATTGTTGCTTAGTTGCCTTTAGGCATTATTTTTGTATTGTTGGGGGGTTTTCTGGGGATTACGGGATGGTTATTATCTGGATGTGTACTGTTGAGCCCTACATACATCTTTTCCATGACGAGATCTCATGACGCGCATTGTGTCTTGGAACGTTAAGGGCCTACGCTCCCCAGTGAAACGTAACATGATACTCAAATTCCTACACCGACTCAAGCCAGATATCGCTATGTTGCAGGAGACTCACCTAGCTGAAGGGGAATTTTTTTGCATGGAAAAGATGTGGGTCGGGAAAGCGGTTGGATCGCCCTCTATAGCTAGGAAGGCAGGTACACTAATTTTGATAAGTAAACACTTGGATCATAAAATAATACATCATGAAGCGGATGAAAACGGAAGATTCCAGAAACTGAAAATGCAATCTCCTTCGGGAGAAATATGTTTAGTAAATGTGTACGGTCCAAATGGGGAAAACTGACCTTTCTTCAGAGAATTGAGTGCTCTAATGGGAAAAGATCCCTTAACGCATTACATTGTAGGAGGAGACATGAATGCTGGTGTAGACAGCAGGGAAGACAGACGGATTACATCTGGGAAGGTCATCTCACAAAGGGCTAGGGATACCGTTTTAGCAGACTTCATAAAAGATAATAACCTAGTGGATCTTTGGAGACTAGAAAACCCTGAAGGTAGAGAATACACGTTTTACTCCCCACCAAACAATTCATGGTCCAGGATTGATCATATTTTTGTGTCAACTTCTGTCCAGCGCAGAACCCACCATTCCAAAATATTGGATATTGCAATCTCCGATCATGCTCCAGTACAGATAGATATAAATGAGCAGATTCAGAAGGGGTCTGATTTCATCTGGCGATTCCTTCTTTCCTGTCAGAAAATGAAAATTTTAGGGATCTGTTAAAGGGGTGGGTTATGGAATATTTGCAGGATAACGGAGAACATAGAAATAATCCCTCTCTATTATGGGACACAGCAAAAGCTGTTTAAAGGGGGAAAATTATTTCTTATGTGCATTCTATAAAAAAAAAGACTAGGGCGAAACTAGACGAAACTGCAATGTCCTTACGGAAGGCGTATGTCTCTTTCTTGGCCAATCCCACAAGTGATAACAATTTAAGCTGGAGAGTGGCGAAGAAAGAGTACGAACTCTGGTTTGTACGTTGGGAAGATATATATAGATCCCAAAAGGAATCTAGGTTATTTAAATTTGGTAATAAGTCAGGGAGAATCCTAGCAAGATTGGCGAAGGGAACCAGAGGACCCATCCGACTTCCGACATTAAAAGATTCGCAGGGACACCTTCAAAAAGACCCCAGGAAGGTGGTGGAGATCTTTAAAGAGTTTTACCAGAAGTTATACACTAAAGATCCTGAAGCCCTCCATACCCCTACTTCTTTTCTTGATAGGATCTCTCTCCCGGATGTGAAGGCAGAACAACTTGCCTCACTTAATCAGTCTATTTCAACTGAGGAAGTGGTATACACTATAAGAACCTTGAAGTCAGGGAAGGCTCCGGGACCTGACGGTTTTTCTGGGGAATTCTTTAAGATTATTAGAGACGACATTACACAGATACTAGTAGAAAACTATAATAACATACTAGGAGGCCAAAACCTGACAGAAACAAGCAATTTAGCACATATCAAATTATTACCCAAACCAGGGAAAGATCCCTTTTTACCTGCCTCCTACCGTCCTATATCCCTTATAAACGTAGATGTCAAAATACTCTCTAAAATAATGGCAGACAGATTGGCCAATATTTTACCATCGCTGATTGGACCCTCCCAGGTGGGTTTCGTGAAGGGGAGATCGGCGGTGTTCAATATTCGCAGAGTTCTATCTGTACTGGACCATGTTAACAGGAAAGAAAATACTTTACCTTTACCTGCCTTACTAACTATTGATGCTGAGAAAGCATTTGACAATGTAAGCTGGAGTTGGCTGGGAACTTTTATGGACAGAATGCAGATTACATGAGTCTTTAGGACATATGTTAATGCTTTATACAGGTCTCCTAGAGCGCAAATTGCAATGCCTGGATTTTTGTCCACCTCTTTCCCACTTTTAAAGGGGACGAGACAAGGATGCCCCTTATCTCCTTTACTATTCAATATAGCAATAGAGCCACTAGCTCGACTGCTAGAGTCCACAAACGTGTTCGAGGGCATTCGTATAGGTAAACAGGAGATTAAACTGTCACTATTCGCAGATGACATCATTATGTTCTTATCAAATCCGCAAAGGGATATTAAAAACATTTGTGATGTCATGAGGGATTTTGGCTCCTTCTCAGGCTTCAAAGTGAACCAAAGCAAATGCGAATTGATGACAATAGGGACGGATACTCACAGGAAAGATTTCGTCATGGGAAAATGCCCGGTATCTTTGGTTACAAGTCACATCACGTACCTAGGGATTAAGATAGGTCGTACACCTCACTCTTTATACACCCTTAACTATCCACCACTATTCAAGCAAATTAAACACAAACTGAAAAGGTGGCAAACATTACCACTGTCAGTAATAGGCAAATGCCACTTAATCAAGATGATTAGTTTTCCGAAGCTGCTGTACCCCATGCAAACTATGCCGATTTTGCTTAGACATTCGGACGTGGTAGATATTAATAGGGCCTTTGTTCATTTTATTTGGTCTGGGAAGAAATCACGTATAGCTTTAAAACTACTGTGGGCCCCCATTAACAAGGGAGGGATAAGGATGCCAGATGTGAGGAGCTACAACTTGGCATGTCTTTTCAGGCATTGTAGAGACTGGCTGAATAAAACATCACACTACTCTAACTGTAGCCTGGAAAGAGAATTGGCGGGAGGATGGGATCTTGGATCTCTACTACACTCCAGGTTGGGCTCCTTACATCCGAATATAAAAAACTCTGTAGTGATTAGGGATACAGTGGTCACCTGGAAAGAGACTAGAAAGCTCTTTGGCTTATCATTTTTGGCATCTAAGCATATGCCGCTGTGGAATCATCCGGATTTTATTTTAGGTAAAACAAACAAGTTGTTCCAAGCCTGGAGAGTATTAGGTATTCACAAAATGTCACATATAATTCATGAGGCAGAACCTAGATATGCATCATTAGAGGAGCTCCATGATAAATATGGGCTTAATAGGGAGCAATTCCTACAATACTTTCAAGTCAAGAATTTTTGTGAGTCTAGACTGAGGGATCTGCAAAATGAGTATATGTCTAACCCTTTTGACATCTTGTTGAAACAAAGGGAAAATAAAGTCTCATTATCTGACATATATAGTACTCTGAGAGAAAAAGGTGATGATAAAATATCCACCAAAAGATTCCAGGGATGGAAATCATTTTTGGGTCCTAGTGATTGTGGGGATAAACTCCTGGGAGGATGGGAGAGAGTGAGGAGAGCAGTTTCCTGTGAAAAATGGAGAGAGTCCCATTTTAAACTGATACACAGGGCGATTTATGCTTTTAACATTACATTTAAAAATAACCTCCCTGATAGGATAACGGAATGTCCTAAGTGCCATCTATCTAAAGCGGGTCTGAATCATTGTGTCTGGGAGTGCCCACAGGTAGAAATGTTCTGGAAGGAATTGCTTGCCTGGATAAAGAGATTATGGCAATTAGATCTACCACTTGAACCTCTGGTGGTCCTGTTTCATGTATACCCGGATACACTGGTAGTACCCAAATTAGTGGATGGGGTTTTGGTGGTGGCACTCAGATGTTCATTGAGCTCGTGGTTGCAACCAAAAGCTCCCACAATCTCAGAAGTTCAAATACAAATGAGATATTTCATGCTGATGGATCAATTAGAAGCAGAAAAAAAAAAGTCTTGTAAAACGTCACAGTTCTTTGGCAAGTGGAAGGTTTACATTAGTAAGCAACTCTCGGAACCTGAAATACAGAAAGTTATGCAAAATTTTCAGTATACAGAATGGTATTTACTCACTGACCTGAAAGGAAGTTTGGGTAACTTGAAGGTAGTTCGGCCATCCTAACAGGGAAGTTACACCAGTTTTTCGGAATTGAACAATGTTAGTTGGGATAGGTACACATCCAGAAAGGGGTGGGGGGGGGAGGGTTTTGGGGAGATTGTGTTATATTCTACAAGAGGATACAAATGTCATATGAAGTAGGATGTGATACTGATATTTTTCTTCTGTACATGATGGATTGTTTGGATAATATGTCATTGTCTTGACTTTACTCTTGTGCCTAAGCATCATATGGAATCATATTTTGCTTCTGAAATGCTTTTATCAGAAAATAAATAAAATGTTATTTAAAAAAAAAAAAGTTATTAAATCTTCATTCACACCTAAACTTTTTGCTTATAGTGCAGGTCCAAAAATGCAGCTAAAGTAAAATGCCTATGTCATGAATTGTTATATAACACTGCTGAACTGCTTAAAGGGAGTCTGTCCCCACCAACACATGTAATAAACTGTCCCTGGTGCTGTCACAGTCCCTCCCATGACAGAGGTTAGAAGATCTGGGAGACTGGTGGCACGTGAGGTTATCTGACACTTGTTGCAGTGTTGTTGGTAATGACCACACCTCTTGTTCCAGGTGAAGCTTGTGGTCATTACTGATACTTTATTTAGTCTGAACTCACACTTCATACCATGCGGTGGATATTATCTGCCTGGAGTTGGAAGAGCTGGTGTGTGGTTCTTATCAGAGTTCCTGCTCATCCTTTTTCTATTGATAAGATAAGTGTTCTTTGCTTTGTATTTTGTTGTTCTCATTGCTCGTTGTTTACTAGGCCTCAGGGAGACGCAGGTTCGTTCATCTGGGAAGGAACCTGTAGTCTCAGACCCTGTCACTAATACTAGGGATTTTCAGGGTTACTAGGGCCTAGGTTTATGGTGTATGAATATTCCCACCTTCAGGGTCTATTCATACTGACAGGAGTCTGGGCTAGGTTCAGGGTTTCCTAGGTGGTCATCCATTCCCTTTCCTTAGCCTTAAGGCCTAGTTACTGGTTATTTTCCTTCTGCGGTCATTCTGGTGTTTATCCCCTTCCCCTACTTTTTGACAGGTGCCCTCTAGCTCCCGAACACCATATTCCAGACATACTTTTGTATTCGTTTTACTTGCCATGCAAGTAAGCATAAAAGAGTCCAAGGGGCAGTATCTCACTTCCGTGTTTGTGCATTCACCGCCTGGGCCCTTCTATGGGCAGTGTCTACATTAACATATTTGCTGAGTTGCGGCCTGATCTCTGCTGGTCCCCTTTATAGTTAATGGGGTCATAGGGCATTCAGGAAGCTTTCGGCAATGTCGGATCCAGAGAGCTGCAAATAGGTGAGATGAGTATGTATTATTTTTCCTTTTACTATCATTTCAGGGAAAATTGATTTGTTACCAATTTTATAATGTTTAGAGCAGAAACTCTAACTTAACTACTAAGTATCAGAAGTTAAGCCAGAATGAAACTTCATTGTTAAAAGTTCTAAATCTGCCCCAATATCAGGCGGAAGCTAGAAATTCCGATCTTTCTCGGAACTCCACGAGCGGAACTCTGATATTATTGACATATTTTGATTTTGAGTTTTAGGTTGTAGGGACAAGTTTAATAACTCATTAGTCATATTAGATAATTCTGGATATGTGAAAAGCTGAATAATGCTGCTATCCACATGAGTTGTGGCAATTGTGATAGGTCTGTTGGGCCTTGAAAACATTCCAGAGTGGTGCCCAATGGAAATTTCTTCTCTATCCTTAATTTGTGAGGTTTAGGGCTAAAAGCCTGGACGGCCATACTGGATGCACAAGGACTAAATGTTCTATTTGTTCTTTCAGAATTGTATTAATTATTCTTGAGAGCAGGATTGGGGGAGGGTATGTGCAGAGCGCTACTAGTTCCAACCATGGGAAGTGTAATGTATCTATCCTCCATTCTTTGGGAGACCAAGTTCTCACTACAAATTTAGATGTCTGTGTTGTCTTTGATGTGAACAAATCAATTTGTATGTTACCAAAGGTTAGAAGTGTTCTCAAGAATACGAGATTCTTCAGGGTCAATGTTGCAATGTCTGTCTCATCTGCTATTTCATTTGTGTGTCCTGGGACATAGTGTGCCGTCAGCTCTATGCCCTTTACCAGAGCCCAATTCCAAAGAGATTTTGCACACCACATCCTTAATCCCCCATTTTGTTTATATATAATATAGTAGTCCTGTTGTCCATTTGGACAAAAACTGACTGCTGTGGAGAAATGTCATGTATCAAAACCCAGGAACCTAGTTTCTCTGCTTTGAATTCCTAAACATTTATGTTCAGTTTCTTTTGTAGATGAGACCAAGTGCCTCTTACAGCTGCATTTGATGAGCAAGCTGCTCATACAAGCAGAGACGTCGGATGTTATTGTGACGTGTTGTGGAGTGTAACAAATTGGGAATGGAACCATGACTCTTATCACTTCCAGAGCTTGCCACCAGCAAGGGCAGCTCCATGATCACGATTTAAGCCTAATCTGAGGACTGTTCCCCCAAATTTGCCAGAATTCAGAACACCATCACCCACAGAGACCATCCAACATCATCATCCCCTGGGCTAAAACTCTCAGCCAGGTAGGCAAGCACATTGATGCATGGTTCAGTTCGGGTGTATGTGAGAGGGGCAGTAGGAGACGGCAACGTAGTCTATTCATCTACAGAAGGAGCGTGAGTCAAATATGTTTGTCAGCTGTGCAAGTTACTAACTTGACCCCTTCACTTCATTAAACCACCAAATTCAATTTTTTTTTTTATTATTCTAATTTTGTTGTTGTCTAAACTTGAGATGTGTCTTCTAGTCATATGGGTCTTATAGTCTAGAAAATACAGTACCCAGAGAAACTGAGACCACAAAGGAGCACCTGGCCTCTTCTATGGCTGCCAGAAAAATTCTGAGGTAATTCCCATCAACTAGCAGTGACATCACTACTGTTTTTTCTAACGGAGTTCAGAAGGCGCCATTGGCACGTCCATCAGCTGGTGCTAGCTGGTTGCCTCCCGAAGAACAAAAACAGGGAAACGGGGGGCAGTAGGAGTATGAAAAAAAAAAAGCAATCTAGTCTCCTTATCTGTTCATATGTGTAATATGTGTACCATGATAGTCCAAGATCATGGTGACAGATTCTGTTTAAGGAAGTATAAAAATACATATACCAAATAGTTGCCAAATTTGTCAAAATATTTATGCTGAGAGAAAAGCTTCTAAAAAGATTTAGGTAAGCTTTTGCTAAAACCCAATCCACAAATATAAGTGGCAGTTCATCCAACAATGTCCAGAGAGATTTAGCCAACTAGACAATAGGCTCACCCTATATAACGAGAGATGTTAAACCAATTCAAGAATCAATACTAGTTAATATACTGGGGAGTAGAACAGAACTGGGAAAGGAAATTAATTAGAACACTATATTCTAATAGGGGTATTGTCACGGATGGTGTACAGGAAACAAGATAATACACTACAAACAATGACTCACTGGACCCACAACTAAGGAACAAAAGGGAGACCCCTGCAATCGACCTGCCGCTCTCCCTTATTGCTCAGCCTATGCGACCACCCCAAAGGTGGATGGGCGCATATCCACGTACCTCGGCTATCTTAGACCTGAAGGCCCTACAATAGTGAGGGGACACGACCACCGGCTCCCTACACAGACACGGAGGGAGTCAGGGTCACCTGGATCCAGAAAACAGAAAATCATAAATACATAAACAGAACTTATCTTGCAGACGACTGTGGACAGGGAACTGGGAACTGGGACAGCATGCACACACACTCCAGGAAGTTGTATCAGCCGCACACTACTGCCTTATGGGTAGGAATTTAAAGGGAAGTAATCAGTCCGACTGCATGACAGCTGAGATAGACTAACGAGGTGAGGAACAGAAACCAAAACAAAGAAACTCAAGGAGGAGGATCTGGACGGCTCCTGTCAGAGCTTCTCAGCTGTCTGGTTGTGACAGGTATGTAGTCCCTGAAAGGCCCACAGCCTTTCACTAATAGGCCCACAAAAATGATTATATCTTTACCCACACCTATTTAAATCAGATCTTTATAGTGTAGGTCCAAAAAACAATAGTGTGCTTACTGATGATATTTGACGTGCATTAAAAGTAATATTTCTCCATTTGTATTGTAACCCAGTGTGGCTGTTTTCTGGATTTCACAACCACGCTGTTATGCATTAACACACAGTCACAATGCTAATTAAAATTGCAATATGCAGGTTCAGCATCCCCTCAACATGTTTGTCGCTTGCACGGTGTCATCTGGGGAACAGGACACAAAGCAGTGGCACATGTGCTATTAACCATGCTCTTATTTAAGGACTCTGTCTTGTTCCTTAGATGATGCCGTGCAGGACTTGTGAGTAAGAATGAGACAGGAGGTGTGTCCCAGACTACCTCGGACTCCCGGTAGACAATGTAGCAAAACTGTAGTCATGGATGATAGCTCTGTCCTAATAGAAGTGAGCTAAAAAACAGCAAACAGGAGGATAGATATGAGGAAATAAACAGCAGGTAATTATCCCTTGTAAATAATGACAATTTTAACAGTTGCTTTATTATTTATATATATATATATATATATAATTCGGTTAGTGACATGAGAATGATATAGACAACTACAGGCCACGGTGGAATTTCTGTAGGATTGCAGTTTTCTGGAAAGCAGCAATGTCATACTATCTAAATTCTTACTAACTGCCTGTGTGTCATTACATTTTCACAATAACAGCATTTGTAGATTTCTGAGTCTACTTAATTTTATACAATCTAAATATCACTGGTGTACTTCTCTGTCTTCCTCTTGCAAAAACTTAGAGATGTCATGACTTCCTTATTATGGTCTAGCTAATTTTAAAAGTAGGATGGTAATCATAACGACAAATGTGTAATAAGGCAATGAATTAAAAATGCCGCATACATAACGCTATTGATGTCTAAATGTAATTATACCTTTGAAGAGCATCCATCAGCAGGACTAATCCTATTAAACCAAACATAATGCTGACTAAAAGCATACCTGCACTTAATAATAAATGCATTAAATAACAAATGCAATAAATAAATGCAAATCCATTGTGCCATTCTGTAGAAAACAGTTTTTATTTTTTATGCAAACAAGGTCTTCACTGCATCAAAGGGCAGGCCCTACGCCAGGGCTGGTAGCAACTGAGTAGCATGGGTATTTATTTATTTATATTATGCAGTTATATAGCGCTACTATATTCTGCAGCATTTAACAGACATTAGCATCAAGCTGTCTCCAATGGGGCTCACAATCGAAGGTCCCTATGTCTTTTCATTACTTTATATGCTTTAGTGCAGGCATGCTCAACCCGCGGCCCTCCAGCTGTTGTAAAACTACAACTCCCATAATGCCTTGCTGTAGGCTGTTCGGGCATGCTGGGAGTTGTAGTTTTGCAACAGCTGGAGGGCCGCAGGTTGAGCATGCCTGCTTTAGTGCATTGTTCTTCAACTCCAGTCCTCAGGATCCACCTGCCGGTTATGTTTTCAGGATTTCCTTAGTATTGAGCAGGTGATACAATTAGTGTCAATGCATCAGGACTTACTTCAGGTATTCATTCCGTGGGATATTCTCAAATCACGACCGGCAGGTAGGTTCTGAGGACTGGAGTTGAGGAACACCGCTTTAGTGGACTGAACGATTTTATTGTGAGTGTGCAACCACATATTATGTATATATTATACTGGATAGTTTTAGCACATGCATGGTGCACTAATGTTCTGATTCTCACTGCCCTTCAAGCTACAGCCTATTGTATATATGGAAGAATCTCCTCTTATGATAACCATTGGGCTGAATATATATTACATTACTGGCATTGCCCTCATGTACAGTACAGACCAAAAGTTTGGACACACCTTCTCATTCAAAGAGTTTTCTTTATTTTCATGACTATGAAGGCATCAAAACTATGAATTAACACATGTGGAATTATATACATAACAAACAAGTGTGAAACAACTGAAAATATGTCATATTCTAGGTTCTTCAAAGTAGCCACCTTTTGCTTTGATTACTGCTTTGCACACTCTTGGCATTCTCTTGATGAGCTTCAAGAGGTAGTCCCCTGAAATGGTCTTCCAACAGTCTTGAAGGAGTTCCCAGAGATGCTTAGCACTTGTTGGCCCTTTTGCCTTCACTCTGCGGTCCAGCTCACCCCAAACCATCTCGATTGGGTTCAGGTCCGGTGACTGTGGAGGCCAGGTCATCTGGCGCAGCACCCCATCACTCTCCTTCATGGTCAAATAGCCCTTACTTTCAAAGTTTTCCCAATTTTTCGGCTGACTGACTGACCTTCATTTCCTAAAGTAATGATGGCCACTCGTTTTTCTTTACTTAGCTGCTATTTTCTTGCCATAATACAAATTCTAACAGTCTATTCAGTAGGACTATCAGCTGTGTATCCACCTGACTTCTCCTCAACGCAACTGATGGTCCCAAACCCATTTATAAGGCAAGAAATCCCACTTATTAAACCTGACAGGGCACACCTGTGAAGTAAAAACCATTTCAGGGGACTACCTCTTGAAGCTCATCAAGAGAATGCCAAGAGTGTGCAAACCAGTAATCAAAGCAAAAGGTGGCTACTTTGAAGAACCTAGAATATGACATATTTTCAGTTGTTTCACACTTGTTTGTTATGTATATAATTCCACATGTGTTAATTCATAGTTTTGATGCCTTCAGTGTGAATCTACAATTTTCATAGTCATGAAAATAAAGAAAACTCTTTGAATGAGAAGGTGTGTCCAAACTTTTGGTCTGTACTGTATGTCCCAACCTTGTCATAATTTATTGTACTAATTTATAACTTTGTATGTTAATGTGCATAAGACTCAAGAAGATGGTGCTGAATACCTGAAAATAATGCAGTCACCAAATAATGATCACATATTAGTTCTACGCAGTAAAACGTCAATACAGTGACTATAGTAATTCACAGATGACATTGTCTTTGGTTGTCCTATTTTCTTCTCTTTCTGGTGCCAGACCTCCATAAAGTCTTTTGCCAGCACACAAACTCTCTATCCTGCTGCGACCCCCAATGATCCTCTCAGTGCCCACACAAGATAATAATGCCCCCCTTTGTGCTCCACACAATCCTTGTGTGTCCCAGAAAGTAAGCATCCCCACATAGTAATAATTCCCCCCTAGAGTCTTCATACTGTAATAATAGACGCATAGTAATAGTGCCTTTATTTGTCGCCACAACACAGTATTGATGCCCCCTTTGTGTCCCACTCAGTAATGATATAGCCTGGATGCCACCATTGTAATCATTCTCTTTGTGCTCGCCAAAGAATAATTCCTCCAGACTGCCCTCCTACAGTAATAATACCCCCACAATGTTATAGTGCCCCACATAATAAACATGCCCCCTAAAAATCACGTGGAGGTAGGCGGTATGATGACATCTAGTGTTGATCGAACTGAAGCTGATTTGTTCAACACTTTGCGTCTTCGGTGAATTAATTTAGTAATAATTTCTACATCTATAAAAACATTTAAAATTGGCAATCCGAAGTTGGGTTTGACTTCGGATTCAGAATTTTAAATGTTTTTAAAGATGTAGAACTAAATACCGAATTTATTTACCGTGCGACTTCGGGTGAAATGAATTTCGCCTCCACATGCTGTACGGAGACCTCTCTCCGGACAGCATTAAAACAAAGTGTTTGAACTAATCGACTACGGATCTGCATGAAGCTCTGACATCTCATAGACTGCATGGCAGAGCAGAGAGATCCTTGCTGTACCATAGTATTCACCAATCTCTGCGTCCAGTAAATGGATACTGATGAATGTGTTGGTCACCCCCTGGTAAGTGGGCGAGAGCTGGGGCAGGTGCCCTATATGTCCGGAGTTAAAAATTAATTGCAAAAAAAACCTATTCTTGCAGAATTCAGTATGTGCTCATAATATATCTCATTTTAAATAATGAGTGAAATATGAAAGTTTGTTCTAATGAAGTTTACCTACATTAGCTACCCCTCTGCCCATACTATGACTCCAGCATAGTAAGAGCGAGAGTAGATTTATTTAGCATGCTATAACAGAGAGCAATAGAAAGATAAGATTAATGTTTGCAGAAGACTATTGAAGTGATGTAAGCTACTTCCTCCTAGGGCCAGCTCACCGAGAATGATATAATATCAGGTCATATTTGCAGTACTGCTCTCATTTGCACTACCGAATATACACTACTCACAAAAAGTTAGGGATATTTGGCTTTCGGGTGAAATTTATGCAAAACATAAAAAGTTCACACTACAGTGATATTATATCATGAAAGTAGTGTATTTAAGTAGAAGCATGCAATGGTGATTTCCTCATCTCAAACAAGTTATTGAAACAAAACCCATCAATGGTGGTAGGTATACCCCCACAAAAAAATGTCATGTTTGTCATGTGGCCTTGAGCATCAATTACAGCTCCACAACAACGCCTCATGCTGTTCACAAGTCGACTTATTGTCTGCTGAGGCATGGCATCCCACTCTTCTTGAAGGGCGGCCCTAAGGTCATTGAGGTTCTGGGGTTTAGAGTTACGAGCCTCTACACGATGACTCAGCTGATCCCATAGATTCCCTAATAATGCGACCTCGATTAACTGTCGTCCATGAAGATGAAATTAGGTCTGTGTTGTTAATGCAGAGGCACAATGACTGGATTAATGATGTTATTCGAGTAGTATTGGCTTGTCACTGTAACATTCACAAAGTGTTGGGCAATTCTGTATTGACTAGACACACCTGCCCACACTGTAACACCACCACCAAAAGCTTGTCTGGTGACAACAGTGGTTGATGCATAGCGCTCTCATTGACATCTCCAACATCATTGGTGGCCATAATTTCTGCTCAGCGTGAATCGACTTTCATCAGTGAACAGTACTGAGGCCCACTGGTCCCCTCGTCCAGCATTTGCTGCTCCCTGGCCCATGCAAGACGATAATGCCTGTGGTCAGGTACCCTTGCAGGTCTTCTAGCAGGAAGACCATGCTGATGTAAATGTTTTTGAATGGTCTGACATAACACTTGGGTGCCTCTCACCTCCCTTAAATGTGCCTGGAGTTGTATGGCATTAATCATCCAGTTCCACAGGGCATTGTTCACAATGAAGCGGTCATCAGTGTGGGATGTGGCCAAAGGACGTCCACTTCTATGCCTTTCTGTGACACTTCCAGTCTCACTGTATATCTGTTGCAACCTGCTGATGACACTCTGACACTAAGTTCAGTGTTCACTTCCATCTGAGAACGTCCTGCTTGAAGTCTCGCAATGGAGATGTACTGTTGATCAATTGTTAGGTCATGTTACCAGTGGGGTTCCACAGGGATCTGTACTGGGACCAATTTTGTTTAATATCTTCATAAGTGATATTGCAAAAGGCCTCGATGGTAAGGTTTGTCTTTTTGCTGATGACACAAAGATATGTAACAGGGTTGATGTTCCTGGAGGGAAACGCCAAATGGAAAAGGATTTAGGAAAACTAGAAGAATGGTCAGAACTCTGGCAACTGAAATTTAATGTGGATAAGTGCAAGATAATGCACCTGGGGCGTAAAAACCCAAGGGCAGAATATAGAATATTTGACACAGTCCTGACCTCAGTATCTGAGGAAAGGGATTTAGGAGTAATTATTTCAGAAGACTTAAAGGTGGGAAGACAATGTAATAGAGCAGCACGAAATGCCAGCAGAATGCTTGGATGTATAGGGAGAGGTATAAGCAGTAGAAAGAGTGAAGTGCTTATGCCGCTGTACAGAACACTGGTGAGACCTCACTTGGAGTATTGTGCGCAGTACTGGAGGCCATATCTCCAGAAGGATATAGATACTCTAGAGAGAGTTCAGAGAAGAGCTACTAAACTAGTACATGGATTGCAGGATAAAACTTACCAGGAAAGGTTAAAGGACCTTAACATGTATAGCTTGGAAGAAAGAAGAGACAGAGGGGATATAATAGAAACTTTTAAATACATAAAGGGAATCAACTCGGTAAAGGAGGAGAGCATATTTAAAAGAAGAAAAACTACCACAAGAGGACACAGTTTTAAATTAGAGGGGCAAAGGTTTAAAAGTAATATAAGGAAGTATTACTTTACTGAGAGAGTAGTGGATGCATGGAATAGCCTTCCTGCAGAAGTGGTAGCTGCAAATACAGTGAAGGGGTTTAAGCATGCATGGGATAGGCATAAGGCTATCCTTCATATAAGATAGGGCCAGGGACTATTCATAGGATTCAGATATATTGGGCAGACTAGATGGGCCAAATGGTTCTTATCTGCCGACACATTCTATGTTTCTATGTCTTGGTCTCATGATGTCAAAATGTGAACAGCATGATGAGGAGGACTGTTTAAATACCAATTCTAATTGAACCAGGAAATTTATTGGGCAATTCATGGATCAAACACCTGTTGTGATCTTTGCCATTAAGCTACTTGTTAGAGAACAGCAATTTGTGCAAAAAGTACTGAAACATTGAACAGTTGGACATGTGCATTCAAAAGTTTAGAGAAGGTCACATTAAGTCACCTGTAAAGGTTAGAGTGCATTTTAGGTTCATCCTGAAGTTTCACCCAAAAGACAAATATCCCTAATTTTTTGTAGTAGTAGTGTACATATTTAAAAGGTCTTTTTTCAAGGTGTGATAATAAAGGGAGCCCATCACATTATGAATGCGGTCTAATTTAGCAAACCATTCAGCAGAACTATTAATTTATTCATTTAAGTGAGTTGTCCGGCCTTGGAGCTGACAACCCCTTTGGTCTGGACCTGTGCCCCTGAAAATATAAAAAAAGGAAGACTCACCTTCCTGCAGACCTGACATTGCTCCATTCCCGGCTGCTTCTGTTTCTGCAAGATCAGAAAGCTGCTGGGTCCTGTGACCACTGCAGCTAATCAAAGGCCTTGGCAGTCACAGAGGCTTGAACAGTACATCACAGCTAAAGTATAGTGTTCAAATCCCTGTGACTGCAGAGACCTGTGATTGGCTGCAGTGGCTACAGGACCTAGCCGCTTCATAGTCCTGTGGGGACCAGAAGCAGCAGTGAGGCAACTGAAGTCAATTGGAGCAAAGCAGTAGTAACAAGCTCCTTCCACTACAAGGTCAACCGTGTTGTGTAGTTCCAGAGCAAACTTCTATTGACAAAGCTACACCTGAACAGCTGAACAGTAGGGTTGTGAGGTGTTGGATCCCCGACAATCATCTAGTGATGGTCTATCCTGAGAAAATGTCACCAGATAGTAAATGTCACCATTTACCAGAATGCTTAATGAGATTTATTGCTCTGAGTTTAGGAGGTGGGCTACGGATACAGAGTGGAACGATCCTGCCCTCCGTAGCAAGTTTTGTCAAGGGTTATCGGAGAGGGTGAAGGACGCTTTGGCCTTTCATGAAACCCCAGTGTCTCTGGAGGCTGCTATGTCTCTAGCTATACGCATTGATAGACGCCTGAGAGAGAGATCTAGGGGCCCCCACTCTCAGGACGTACTATCACATGATGTATCATCCTCCTCTGACACTTTGGGTGAGGCTACTCCAGGGTTTATGTCTGGGGACGAACCCATGCAATTAGGGGGAGCTACTCCTGGATCCGCTTTTAAGCATTCTGGTAATAGGAAGGGAGTGTGTTTTTTCTGCGGACAGAAGCAACATTTTATCAGAGTATGTCCATACATTCAAAGGCAAAAAGAAAAGAGGGACATTTAATTCCCATCTGACTCTTGGAGGGGTGAGAGGAGAGTCAGAAAATGTGCATTTGTCTTTGACTGGTAGTACCCGATTTCTTCTGACTGCTGAGGTGGCGCTAGAGTCAAAAACTGTGGGGATTGAGGTGTTTACCGACAGCGGGGCCGGAGTGAACTTGATTAATGCTCAGTTTGCCCTTATGCACTGGTTGTCACCGAGTGCAATAGAAAAAAACATTTACATTTTTGCTATTGATTCTGCACCTCTAACTCAGAAGTGTTTATCTCAAGTGGTGCATGATATCAGATTAAGAGTGGGTGACTTTCGTCAAGAATTTATCTCGTGTTTTGTGTTGGAGGGTCTCCCTGCTCCGGTGGTTCAGGCTTTACCGTGGTTAAGCAAGCACAATCCAACCTTCGATTGGCAAGCTAGACAGATTCTGGATTGGGGTGATTATTGCATTGACAATTGTCTGAATACATTTTTTTCTGTTTTAACTACTAAGACATTACCCGCTTTTATATCTGATTTTGCCGATGTATTTTCTGAGAGTGGATGCCAAGATTTACCTCCACATCGGTAATTTGATTGTCCTATCAACCTTATTCCCGGAGCTAAGTTGCCAAAATCTAGATTGTATAACCTTTCTGGACCTGAAAGACTGGCCATGAGAGAGTATATTGCCGAGAGTTTGGCTAAAGGACACATAAGACCTTGCAAGTCTCCAGTGGCAGCAGGATTCTTTTTTGTTAAAAAAAAGGACGGAGGTCTTCGGCCATGTCTAGATTTCCGTGAATTTAATCGGATTACTGTCTGGGATCCTTACCCTCTTCCTTTGATTCCCGACTTGTTTAACCAGATTGTTGGTGCCAAAGTGTTCTCCAAATTGGACTTAAGGGGGGCATATAATCTGGTTAGGATCAAGGAAGGGGATGAATGAAAGACGGTTTTTAATTATCCTGAAGGGCACTTTGAGAACCTGGTCGTGCCTTTTGGGTTGACCAATGCGGTTTTCCAGCATTTTGTGAACGACATTTTTCATCACCTTGTGGGGAGGTTTGTAGTCATGTATTTGGATGACATTCTAATTTATTCTCCAGACGTGGAGATACATCAGGATCACGTTAGACAGGTGTTACAGATCCTAAGAGATAATAAATTGTACGCAAGATTAGAGAAGTGCATTTTTGCTGTACACGCGGTGCAGTTTTGGCGCTACCTGCTGTCATCTTTGGGTTTTTTCGAATGGATCCAGAGAAAGTCTGTGCTGTATTGGACTGGGATCGACCCGAAAATCTGAAGGTTCTTATGTGGTTTTGGGGTTCACCGACTATTACCAAAAATGTATTCAGAACTTTTCGACAATAGTAAAACCCTTAACTGACATGACTAAGAAAGGGACAGATGTCTCAGTGGTCTGATTCAACGTTACGAGCCTTTTCTGCGATTAAGGAATGCTTCTCTTCTGTCCCTATAGTGGTGCAGCCGGATGTATCACAACCTTTCATTGTGGAAGTGGACGCAGCCGAGGTGAGGGTAGGAGCAGTTTTATTGAAGGCCCCTCACCTGGTAAATGGCAGCCATGTGTCTTTTTCTCTAAAAAAAACTATCTTCCGCAGAGAGAAATTAGGATGTGGGTAACAGAGAGTTACTGGCCATTAAGTTGGCTTTTGAGGAATGGAAGGGGCGATTCATCTGATCACGGTGTTCACAGATCACAAAAACCGGCTTACCTGGAGTCGGCTAAACGACTGAACCGGAGGCAGGCCAGATGGTCTTTGTTTTTCACCATATTCAATTTCACTGTCACCTATCGTCCTGCGGTTAAGAACGTCAAGGCAGATGCCTTGTCATGTAGTTTTCCTGGAGGTGGTGATTTAGAAAATCCGAGTCCTAAAATGTTGGAAGGAGTGGTGATATCTGCTCTTTACCCTGACCTACAGGTGAAGGTGTTAGAGGCCCAGGGAGACGCACCGGATTCTTGTCCCTCTGGGAAACTGTTTGTGCCATCTGCATTGCGTCACTCACAAGGTGTTTGAGGAACATCACTGTACGGTTCTTACGGGACACCCTGGGAGCAGATCCACTGCCAACTTCATCTCTCATAGATTCTGGTGGCCAGGGTTGCGTAAGTGTGTTGAGGACTATGTGTCAGCCTGTAGTACCTGTGCACGCGCTAAGGGGACACATACTCGGCCTTCCAGATCTCTACTTCTGTTGCCCACCCCGTCCAGACCATGGACTCACTTATCCATAGATTTTATCACTGATCTACCTAATTCTTTATGAAAGACAGTTATTCTGGTGGTAGTTGATCGCTTTAGCAAAATGGTGCACTTTATAACGTTGCCGGGCCTACCTAATGCTAAAACACTTGCACAAGCGTTTGTTGACAACATTCTCTCTGATGTGGTCTCGGATTGTGGGACTCTGTTTGTTTCCAGATTCTGGAAGGCGTTCTGTACTCCACTGGGGGTACAACTGTCCTTTTCTTAGGCTTTTCAGCCTCAGTCGAATAGACAGACGGAGCGCACTAATCAGAGTCTGGAGACTTACTTGAGATGTTTTGTCTATGAGAACCAGAAGGAGTGGTCTCTGTTTTTGTCTTTGACAGAGTTTGCCATAAATAATAGTAGCTTGAAAAAGTACCAGTACCCCTTGAAAAATCTAAACACGAAATGTGCGTTGGGGAGTGGACCGGTGGTGTTCGTGTGTGGTATACTAGGTTGGTTGGTCAGTATTTGTCTATGTGCCTACTACATTTTTAGTTGCTCTATTGCCTCAGTCAGCCCTTGTGGTGTGTATAATCACCCACTTGCTTTGGTGTCTGTTTTACAAATATGCATATGAGTTTTTTTGTACTATGTATTTTTGGGCCATAGTGGTTTGGTGTAATATACCTTTCTACTAGTGACCAATCATAATTATTGCACTTGCACTTTATAAATATATACCAACAGTCCACCATCGGTCCCCTTGGTTTTTAATACTTTTATGTATTGTGACCTGTGGTAAATGTGTTTTGTGACTTGTGCCAATTATGTCCTTTTGTGATTCTCAATAAAATCATGTTATTTTTTGAATACTTCAGTACTATAAGTGTTTTGGTACCTAATTGACCCATTCCTTTTGGTTGGTTTTCAGAAATAATAGTAGACAGGAGTCCACTGGGAAGTCGCTGTTTTTTGGGGCATATGGGTTTCACCCGCAGTTTGGCACATTTTCTAGTTCCGATACTTCTGGTATCCCTGAGGAGGAATGTTTTTCATAATCATTGTCATCTATATGGTGGAAAATTCAAGATAACTTGATGAATATGGGCAACAAGTATAAACGTGTGGCTGACAGGAAACGTATGAATGGTCCGGACCTAAGAGTGGGTGATTCTGTGTAGCTGTCCACAAGAAACATTAAGTTGAAGGTGCCTTCTTGGAAGTTGGGTCCAAGGTTTATTGGTCCATATAAGATCACTGACATTAATCCTGTAGCTTTTCGTCTTGAACTTTCTCAGGCCCTGAAAATTCATAATGTATTTCATAAATCTTTGAAGAGATATGTTGAACCTTTGGAGCCGTCTTCCTTGCCACCCTGTAACGGTCACGTCCACACACACACAGGGGGAAGGGTAGTGACCACTGCGCTCCACCCTCACCCCTGGCCCTGCCTACTTGCCTCACGAGTCCTGATGACAGGGGACAACTGGACGGCAGTCCCTAACTTAGGATATGTGCAGGGAAGACAGACAAGAAAAAATACGGAACATGAACGGACCGGGTCAGAACCAAGAGAGCTACGCAGTACAACGGATAAAGCAAAGAATGGTCAGGAGAAGCCGGGGTCAAATACCAGGAGAGTAGCGAAGTACAAGAGGAGTCCTAGGAGAGTAGTCAGGTGGGAGCCGAGGTCACAATACCAGGATGTATGCGCAGTACAGGAGGAGCAGGCAGAGGATCGTCAGGGAACAGGATCAGGTAAATATTCAGTAGTCCAACAAATAGCCAGGAACCTAGAAATTAACAGGCAACCTGTAGCCAGCAGGCTGCCTGTATTTATAGTGGGGAGTGAGGGTCATGTGACGTGGCCAGCGTCACATAACCGACAGACCAACCAGTCGAGCACCGAGTGATCAGCTCGGCGCTCAAGGCAGACTAGGAGCAGGGAGCCACCCAGCTAGTAAAGCCGCCCTGGGAATGAGGTCAAACACAGAACCTCATTCCAAAAGCTAAGCAACAGTTCTGCGGGCAACGGGGGACCGAGTGCACCTTCGGAACCCTGTGACACACCCGCTCCTGTCATGGTGGACAGTAGTTTGGAATTTCAGATCGCCAAGATAATTGACTCTCGAGTTCTCCGTAGATCTCTTCAGTATCTTGTTCACTGGAAGGGTTATGGACCAGACGAGAGGATGTGGGTACCGGCATCTGACGTGAATGCCAGTTGTTTGAAAGCTTTTCACAGGTCTCACTGGGATAAGGTCGGTCCAGGGTGCCCGGAGTTCACCCGTAGAAGGGGGGGTACTGTCACGGACGTACCGAGACATACGGACATCCCGGCGACAGTGAGTGGCAGGAGATCTGTGAGACTGGCAACACGTGGTTTGATCTGGCAGGTTTTCCTTGTGGATCAATAAGTGTCTGTATTGTTTCTGGTAATAGCCACACCCCTTGACTCCAGGTGTTGCTTATGTGGTCATTTAACCTTCCTTTTTTATAGTTGCTTCTCCCACTATGCTGTGCGGTTTATAGCTTCTGTGCCTGTGGATTGTTTGTGGTTGGATCTCGGCTGAGTTCCTGGTGCTTCCATAGCCTCTTTGAAGTTAAAGGGAACCTGTCACCTAAAAAACGCCTCCCAAACCACCAGCATTACCTTAAAGTAGCCAACAGTATGTTTCTAAAGATCCTATTCTTCCTCCGGCCAGATCCATAGTTGAAAAACAAACTTTATTCCCCTGCATGCGCTATGTAACAGTAGAGTTTCAAGTCAGGATAACCACACTCCCTTTCCCTGCCCCTTCACCTCTGATTGACAGCTGCGCACGTGAACGTTCTGATGCGCACTCACACCCGGGAGCCTCCAAATTGAGCCGCTAAAAACTACCTAACAGCGGTATACAGCAATGTGCAGGCATGTTAATAGAGACGTCAGTGCGCATGTGTGAGACTTTGGCCGGCTTTGCTGAACAGCCCAAAACTATGTGCTGTCAATCAAAAGCAAAGGGGCAGGGAAAGGGGGAGTGGTTATCCTGACTGAAGCGAGGAGGCTGCTGCCCCCTTGACTTCAAACTTTGCTGTTACATAGCGCATGCAGGGGAATAAAGTTTGCTTTTCAAGATTTTGGTGCATCTGGCCGGAGGAAGAACTGGATCTTTATAAACATACTGCTGGCTACTTTAAGGTAATGCTGGTGGTTTGGGAGACGTTTTTTAGGTGACCGGTTCCCTTTAAGT